>NW_028273626.1:2601516-2956024 GCF_024610735.1 Ursus americanus
ATTTTTAATGGATGAATGATTTGAACATAAGATCTGAATCCATAAACCTCCAAGAAGACACAGGTACTAAGTCTCTCGACATTGGTTTTGGCAAAGAGTCTTCAGATCGGACACCAAATGCAAAGACAACAAAAGCAAAAATAAACAAGTGGAACAACATCAAACTGAAATCTTCCACACGGCAAAAGAAACCAGCAAAAACTTAAAAGGCCACTGACCCAATATGAAAAAAATATCTGTGAATCATATGTGTGAGAAGAGGCTAATATCCAAAATACACACAACACTCATACAAATCAAAACAAACAAACAAAAAAAGGTATAAAAATGGGGGGTATATGTGAATACATACTTTCCAAAGATGGCACACAGGTGCCAACAGACAGAAAAAGTTGTTCGACATCACTAATCATCGTCAGGGAAACATCAGTCAAACCCACAATCGGCTATCCCCTCACAACTGTTGGAACAGCAATTGTCCCAGAGACAGACAAAAAGTGGGGTCATGGGTGTGCAGACGAGGAGACACTGTGCACTGTTGGTGGGAATGGAAATTGGTGCAGCCACTGTGACAAACGGTATGGAGGTTCCTGAAAAATTTAATGCAACTACCCCATGACCCAGTAATGGCTCTAATGAGTATTGATTCAGAGAACACAAAAATACTGCCTCAAAAAGACAGATGCACTCCCACATTCACTGCAGCATTATTCACAAGAACCAGACATGGAAACACAGACCTTGGGGGCCTTATGCCAAGTAACTCAGACACAGGAAGACCAATACCAGATGCTCTCATGTACATTCCACGTGGAATAAACAAATACTGAACGCATAGATACTGAGAGCAGATTGGTAGGTGCCAGATTCGGGGATGGGGTGGTAGAAACGGGTGAAGGTGGTCCAAGTCTCAATGTTTGAGTGAGAAAATCCGACAGTCATGAAATGTTCTGTCCAGCATGGAGACTAAAACTAAATCCACAGCATGGGGTATAGGTTTCCCTGCTCTTCAAAAGTACAGGACTTCTGACAAACCTTGCACAGCAGAAATGGTGTCAAGAAGGAATGGCCATTAATTTACACGGAACATTTAGTGTGCTCAGACTCCAAAATTCCTTCTCTTTTATTTTTCTTAGGCCTCAGGACACAAGTTTCTAACGGAGGCCCAGCATAAATGAAGATAAAGCACAGCAGAGGCTCACAGACACAATTCAAAGTGCTGGTGGCTGGATGCGGAGAGCGGTTCCCAGCAGAAGGAGCTGGTTAGGGTGCATGCCACCTCTGTTGTGCTTTTCCCCAAAACAGATGCTGAACGCGATTCTCACTGTTCACCTTTTTTCATAAGAGGAAAATCCTCTTCAGGTATCTTCCTCTTACTGAAGCTGGGTAATAAACGTAGTTCTTTCAAGAATGCCCAGTGTCTTACTGTGAACGTTCAAAAAGTGGGGGATAATTGTACTTAAGCAATGCTGAGGGAGGAGATGTGAAAGGTTCTTCCAGACACAAACCTCAGCAGATCCACTGGGAAAGGCACCTTCCTCAGCATGCAGAAGACGGACTACCTCCTACCCCCAGAAACCCTCTCCTTCCCCTCAATCAGGACAACCCACAACAGCTGGGAGTTACCCCAATTCCTCCATTCTCCTGCTTCTAATAGCTAACCCATCAGCAAATCCTGTGAGCTCCATCTTCAAAATAGACCCAGAATAGGTCTAACCACTCCATCCAAGGCCACTTGTCTGGTCCACAGTGGCTGAGTAACTGGAAAACCTTCGTCATTGACCTGCCTTGCCATCTTCAACCCTCTGTCATCTGTTCTCAACACTGTAGCCAGGATGGCCCAGTGAAACAGGGTCTCATGGGGTTATAGCCCTGGAATGCCTTTCTGTCACCCTCTGTCACCTCTCTGAGCTCATGTCCTAAGCTGTCTCCTGTGGCCACAGGGCCTTCTTGCTGCTCCTGGACATACCTGGAATTCTCCTGCCCCAGAGCCATTGCACATGCTTTCCCTTTTGTTCAGAATGCTCTTGATGTGTTCTCACTCACCTTCGGAGAAGTCTGAATTGGAGTGACAGGGACAGAAGATGAGGCTGTGTGTGTTGGGTGAGGCTGGTGGCCCAGAAAAAGGTTCTCTGCCAGCTCTCTGCCTGTGCCTCCCTTGTCCTCAGCCAGGAACTTGCACACAGCCCTCACCTGTCACAAGTCTCACCCAGGAGACCCACAGCCACCCCTGGAGCCCACCCTGAACACACCCTGCTGCAGAATGCATTCAGCTCTCCTCTGGGACCCCTGTCAGCTTTACCCAGACCTGCAACTCCCCATCTCCTGCAAAGCTCCCGGATTACCTCTCTGCTTCCAAAATCACACTGGCGCAAGGCTTTCATGAGAAAGCTATAACGCTAACTAATGAAAGGTTCACACCTACTTTCCCCTTCTGTTGCCTTTCTCTCCACCTTCTTTCCTACCTGTGCAAACTGTAACATATCAGTGGAACATGAACATGCTCTGAGACCTGAATCTTTCATTGCAGCTTTCTGAGGACTCCTTATGTGATAAGCAACTAGTGTATCCTACAACAGGGTGTTTTACAAATATCATCTATAGAAGACTACAGCTCAAATCACTACAATTTTACCTCACACTTCATGAAGCAGAACACTTTTTCCTTTCTTCTTTTATTAAATTCCAGTTAGTTCACATGCGATGGAATATTCGCTTCAGGGGTAGGATTTAGTGATTCCTCACCTGCAAGGAGTACCCGGTGCTCATCACAAGTGCCCTCCTTAATACCCCTCACCGATTTAACTCTTCCCCCCACGCCCCTGTCCTGCAGCAACACTCAGTTTGTTCTCCAAGGTTGAGTCTATTTCCTTGTTTGCCACTCTCACCACCCCTCAACTCTGTTCCTCTGTTTTCTTTCTGAAATTCCACAAGCGTGAGAGCATAGGATATTTGTCTTTCCTCACTGATTTTGCTTAGCTTAATACACTCTAGGTCCATCCACATCCTTGCAAATGGTAAGATTTCATTCTTTTTGAAGCTGGGTCATATTCCGTTATATATATATGTATCCCACATCTGCTTTATCCATTCATCAGTGCATGGACTTTGGGATTCTCTCCATAGTTTGTCTACTGTGGACAATGCTGCTATAAACATCATGGTGCATGTTCCCCCTTCGAATCCGCATTTTTGTATCCTTTGGGTAAATACCTAGGAGAGCAATTGCTGGATCATGTGGTTGTTCAATGTTTAACTTTTTGAGGAATCCCCACACTGGTTCCCAGACTGGTTGCACCACTTTGCATTCCCACCAACAGGATGGGAGAGTTCCCCTTCAAGCAGAACATTATCTGCGGGCAATTTCATAAGAGGAAACAAAACCTCTGGGAGATGCACCCAGGGTCAGGCAAGCAGTTGCAGACTTCTACCCAAGGCTCCTGACGCCAAGCCCCTTGAAGCCACCACATGCCACTATCCAAAAGAATTCCCAGACTCTCCTTCTGACTCCACCACCAAAGAAACTACAGAGAGAATATGGCACCTCAAAATATCGAGATAATACATTTAGTAAAACTAGAAAGTGAAGCTCAACTTTTAAACAGGAACAGGCCGCTTTGGATAATTTTGAATTTTCCCTCCACCCTAATTTTAACTCTTCTGATGAATAAACTAATCAATGATGAAACATCACCTTTGTCAAATGACATCACCCAAGTCTGTATCAGATGAATAAAGCCACCTAACTCTAGATGCTGGCCACTCAACCATATCTTAGGCCCAATTGAATAAACACTGTTAGATGAAGGAACAAATTAGATGTTACAAACAGGCACAGAGTGAATCTCACCTTCCCTTTCTAATAAAAGAGGGTTCCTAGGAAACAGATGGTCAAAATACATTTGTAAGCAATAAATGGACAGACAAATTGTGATCCCCTGCAAAGTTCTACCTGCAGGGAAACTAAGTAATTCTTGCACCAAACCCAGAATGCTGACAGCTACTTCAATTTTACTTTGTGGCTCAACTAGAGAAAAGACAAAAGCCCAGGAGGTTTTGGGATAATGAGAGGTTTTACCTCCAGCCCTGACATAGATAGGACATTTTGCCAAACATACCTGTGCTTTCTCTGAACACTGGCGTCCTGTGACAAGCTTCCTCGCTGACTCAGATGGTGACGTTCAAAACCTCGGGTTTCTTGGAGCCAGAGCAGAGAAGTGCTGTCAGCTGGGGAGAAGAAGCCACCTCTAACCTAAAGCCTGCACATCTGCTTCGGTTTCTGGGTGAAGGGGCAACACATACTTGTTGTTTAGCAGTAATTATCTTCATTCTCAATACACCAATGTCCTTGCCTTTTCTGGAAAGCAGACTTACTCTTCTAAAGAAACCCTCAATTCGTCTATTCCCAATGCAAATAGAGTGGAACATTTATTTCTCACTTAAATAGAAAACACTGTTATTGTCGACATTGCATGAATGAACTTTTAAAAACATTTTAGAGAGAAAGGAAGAGACCTTTATTCAAACCCAAGTCAGGAGAGCTGCCTGGGAGACACAATCTTCACCTAGAAGGGAGTGCTCCGGGGAAGGAACTTTTGGGGCACGCTTATGTATTTTTTTCTGTTTTGTTTTACATACAGAGTTACACACCACAATGAGGATCTTCTTAGATTCCAGAAAGTGACAGACTCTTTCTTATGTTTTCAGTATGTACATGTCAGTATGACTTTAATCTTATGGGAGCCAAAGAGGTTCTTTATTTTTTCTTATCTTTATGTTGGCATTTTTGGTTATTGTTTTCTTCTCAAAGCAGATGTACAACATGCTTGGGGCAGAAACAAGGCCCATGCTTTGAGGTTTTGCCTAGTCATTTTGAGCCGGGTAAAATGTAAAGGGATAACTTCCCTGGGAGCCCAGGATCAGCGCCCACAGATGATATAAGATAAAAATTACTTTCATCATTATAATTACTTCTAAAATGGAGGAATTTGAGACAAAAGCACCTTTCACAAGAGTACCAAGAAATCAAAATGATGCCCACAGAAGGCTACCTGCTCCATGGTCAGCACAGGTAACAGAAGTGTTCACAGTCTCTGGGCTCCTGCCCTTCTCCTGCACAAATCTCTGAAGCACACAGACCACTTAAAATCAGAATTGTAGAACTGCTAGACACCTTAGAGATGTCTGGCACTATTCATTTGTACTGCAGAATAAAACACAGTAGCTCGTTGTCACAAACTAATTTCAACATGAAGTGCCCACTGGATGCACTAAGTTCTTTCTCTGCAAATGTTGACTAATGTAAGTCACAGTCATACCATATAAACACTACGATGGCTGGGAAGTCATCGTAGGTAAGGGAATATTTTAGCCATGTTTATAAGCATTGGCTCACTTTGTAGAAGATGCTGAGCTGAGTGCTTTTAAATACTATTTCAGACCTGTTTTACAGCACCCTCTGAACATACCAGAGCCTGAATCGACTAAAAAAGATAGTTGGTTTCAGTAACTTTAATACCAGAAAAATATTATACTGTCTCTGTTCCTAAGGATCTTTGAGTATCTTACCCAGAGTTCCTCCACTGAGATAATGATCTTAATAATCACCATGGGCAGAGGTGAAAGGCCCGCTGAATTCGTTCCAGTTGTCCACATGACACGAAAATCCTGATACTTGATAGGTTTCCAGATCGAGAAGACCAGAGATAAGAGGGAAATAGTACCCTGTATGGAACAACAAGGGATTTGGAGTCAATTTGGGGATCCCACTTAGGTTTCGGACACTAAAATCCTCTGTGACTCATGTCATCCGAGTCCCTGTCTAACCACCTGAAAATGTGCCTAAAAATATCTACACCCTAGTTGAGAAGTTTAAGAGGCAGAATGCTACAAAGAGCCAGTATGATGTCTCTCAAGTACAGGTGCTCAGGAAGCCCTAATTGCTATTGGTTCTATTTCTTTTCCAGAAGAAAGAACACATGTTGAATCCATATTTCTAATAGATGACTCACCAGATGATTTTCAAACCTGAAGGAAGGCCAAGAAGTCACGCTTGTGTCATAGTTCACTCAGAAATCATGTTGTTGGACTGGTGAGGATGATACAATAGCAACGTCATCAATAAGAGTGGGGAGCTTCTAATTTCCATACGGCCATGTTGACCCCCTTAGCTCAGAGCCACCAGAAAGGTTAGCTGGGGAGGGGGAACCGCCATCACTATGAGTGGGGAGCTTCCCATTTCCATATGGCCATGTTGACCCCCTTAGCTCAGGGCCACCAGAAAGCACAGCTGAGGCGGACCACAGGCCAAGGCTGCCAGGTGTGGCTGGGGCAGGCAGAACTCTGACTTAAGGCTCAACTCCTGGCTAGGTTATTATTATGCTCTTCACAAAGAAAGTGCCATTGTGTGTGAGCCCTCACGTAGAAAAGGTTCAGAATTTCCATTGAGATTCCCTCTCTCACCTTTAGGATATGTAGCAAAGTTCCATTTAATTTTTAAACATTGAAGGACTTCCTGGTTTTCTTTTCGCTATGACTGTGGCTCAATTCGCCTGTGGTCTAAGAATAGAATCTAGTTAATTTCAGGGTTTAACATTTGTAGACTTGATTCGTGGCCCCACCTATCATCTGTTTGGGTAAAGAGTCTATGACCACTTGAAAATAATGTATTCTGCACTTATTATGGAATGTTCCCTATATGTCAATTAGGTCACATTTGTTACCAATGTTTTGTCTGCTTTTTCTGTCAGATATTGAGAAAGGTATATTAAAATCTTCAACAATGCTGCTCTATTCAACGTGGCATCGTAGAGTCTACCAGTGTTAGAAGGCAAGAGAAACAAAAAGTATAAGAATTGAGGGGATAATTGTGACTATTCACAGATAATACGATTGTGTACATAGAAAATCCAAAACAGTCTATAAATACCCTTAGAATTAAAAATGCAATTTATAAATTTGAGATGGATTGTAGCTTCCCATTGGACAGTTTCTGAAAGAAACCATAGAACCTGTCAATCTTGGGGTAGGACATAGGGTGCACTAACCATTTAAAATAATTCAGTGGGACTTCATAAAAATGTGACATTTCTCCTTATCTTATGACCATATGAAAATGAAAAAGTGAACCGCAGGCTGGGAAGTAAAGATTTGCAATACACACACTGACAAAGACTTGTCAATAAAGAATTCCTGCTCATCAACCATAAAAAGTCTATTTATAAACAAATACTTCACAAAAGATTGACTGATGGCCAATAACAACAGGAAAGGGTGCTCTACAGTATTATTTTCAGGAGCAGCAAGGCCTTTCCTAAAATGAAAACATACACACAAACCAGTATTCCCTAGATGGATGACGTCCTTATTTCTGAGGAAAGCTTGAAGAACAGACTAGCATCAAAGTAAAGTGATGGAATTCCTGACACTCAGAGGATGGACAATTGACCTCAAACTACAGTACAATTTTTAGGCAGCATTCGGTCCTCTGAAGGCAGACAACTACCACACCCCTTCCTACACCACACAGGTTGCTTCCCAACCCCTACCATAAAAGAAGAAGATGAGAAACAGATAGGACTAGTAGGAAATAGCAAAAATCACATGTGGGGATTATCCTGAAACACTGATCACATAACTAGTGTAAGGAAGTGTAGGGAACTGACAAGGACAGAGACTCAAGAGGTACTTCTTTGGGAAATGTTGTCTGAAATCGTCACACGTTGGTACCAGCTAATGAGGGCTCTGAGCATACCTAGGGTTTGCTCACAAGGGTCTGCAACACCATCTCTGAGGACTGAAACTCTTCAGGACCTCAAAGCTTGCCTGATTGACTATTGGACTAAGAGATTCCCATGTTCTGAAAACAGATACCAACTCATTGAAAGGTTCACCTGGGCTCTCTCGGAGGCCCTACAAGAAGGTGAACCATTCACTGATAATCAATTACACACACACACACACACACACACACACACACACACACACACACACCTGTCATTTCAGCAATTACTTAAACATTCAAGGTTCTTCCTACCTTTTCTTTTTCACATTGATATTTATACTCACATGAAATGTCATCATTTCTAATGAACACTGATGTCAAAATAGAGATCTATTGACACAATATTCACAAAATGGAACTTCCCTGCTGTCATTTTCAATATAGCGTTTTTTAAAGTTCATACATATTTTAGGTTTTTGGTAACTTATACAGGAGAAGATCAGCATTGAAAAACTCTAAATACTGACAATGAGTTTTAAGCCTAGAGAACAAAAATTGTCCAATTTCATAGATAATAAGGAACCAAAGGCAAAGCATGGAAGCTGCAGTCGAATAATTTTACACATGTGCATCCTCTACTATTTTACTACTGAGGGGCGTCTTTTATTACCACTAAACATGCATCAGTTATCTTCCACATGCACCTGCACAGGTATAATGAATTACTACAGTAGAATGAAATGTCTGGGAACTACTTGGCAGCATCTATAATGAACAATGAAATTTCGATCTTATATTCGGTGAACTTCCACTGTCTGTCCCTTTAGACAATGGACCCTAAACAGAAGGGGGAATGAACCACGAGAGACTATGGACTCTGGGAAACAAACTGAGGACTTCAGAGGAGAGAGGGGTGGGGGATTGGGATGGGCCAGTGATGGGTATTAAGGAAGGTACATATTGCATGGAGCACTGGGTGTTATATGCAAATAATGAATCACGGAACACTACATCAAAATCTAAGGAAATACTGTATAGTGACTAACATATCATAATAAAAAATTGTTATTAGAAAAAAAAGTAAAAAAAAAAACAATACAGCTTTTCTGTTTCAAGAATAATCACAATTGAGAAAAAACTAACTTCCAATCCCTAAAGCAAAACACAGACCAAGTTCCATTTCACTCCCCTTTATTCACATTCTATGTGGGTTCTAAGCTATTTCCCTACCTCCTTTCCAGCTGAGCAGGGAGCCCGGGCTCGATCCCAGAACCCTGGGATCATAACCTGAACCAAAGGCACATGCTTAACTGGCTGAGCCAGCCAGGAGCCCCAGCCATGTTTTTCTTAAGCAAAAGGACACTTTCTCACAATGCCTTCACATGACTTCACATGGTACCAGACACCTGCATTTGCCTCTAGGAGGTTGTAGATGAAGGCAATTGCAAACTCTCACAGTGGTTTATCAAATACAATGACCTGCCTGGTGACAGTGAAACTCTTATGAGCCCACGAGAGGGTGCTGTGACACTCAGCTGTGGCTGGGCTGGCACAGAGAACCAAATCCATTTCCCTGCCTGATGTCTGTGAGGAACAGATGTCCCCATTGTGAATGAGACCCTGCCACTGAGCTGTCCGGAGATGGCCATCCTCACGGAGGATGAGGATAAAGGACAATGCCTGAGGAGACCTCATCTGTCTCTTTTATCTTTTCATATTTTTGACAGTGGACAAATCACTGCCTAGGAGTCCCCAACTACCTTAGTCTCATCTGTGAATGGCCAAGAGGTTTTACAAAACACTCAAGATTTTGACCTCACAAATGCCCACAACCACTTACCATAGGGATTCAATATTAAGCAAAGATACTGTTCCTTGGAAGAGAGGTCCTGCCCACTGTTGTTTCTCACTTATATGCTCATCTTCCTTACCTCATGGTAACATAACCACCTTGATTCCTGCTTCCGTCTTCAGGAAGGCTGAGGTGACTTGAAGGGCATTACCCTGACATCGTTCTTTCTTAGCAATAAGATGTGGACATTTCCCTAGTCCTACACACCCAAAGTTGAATCGGAATCAGGATTGAGGAGGCTGATGAGAGTTGAAGGTGTTTTCCTGTACACGGTGGTTTATTACCAATAAGGATGGGTCAGAGTCCTCGAAATTCCAGAACCTTTTCATTAATGCTTCCTACTCGTGAAAGATGATGTACATTGGTCTTTCCCTGTATAGTGTGGTGACTCAGAGAAAAGTGCTTAGCCTTTTCGTCAGACTTCCACAACCACTTTGGGGCTGGCTTCCATATTCACAAAGGATGATGTTAGGGCTAAGAGGGTTCCTGTACACTGTTATTTCTTACAGATAAGTGTATGGCATTTTTGTTACATTGCCAGAGCCACTTAGCGCTGGGCTTGCCGGCCTCCTGGGGACGAACCCTAACCCTAGGTCGGCCCCCGAGGGGCCCCTCCCAAGGGGCCTGGCGCCACAACCGGGGATTGTGGACACCCGAGCCCAGCGCCGGAGTCACCCTGCCACCCCCCAGCAACCCGGGGTGCTAGGGGCGCCGCCAGTCTTTCAGGGCGAGAGAACAGGCAGGGCCCTCCAAGCCCCTGGCGACCTTTGAAGCCCCCCGCGCCAAAACGCTTGGGCCTACACTCCCTCTCGCTAGTGCCCTCACCTCGGCCTGCCCCTCTGCCTGCCGCAGAGCTGGCGGAAGGGGCCTGCTGGAATCCTGGAGGCTAACACTTACCCTAGGTCGGCCCCCGAGAGGCCCCTCCCAAGGAGCCTGGCACCGCAATGCCAGGGGTTTGGGACCCCCGAGCCCCAGTGCTGGACTCACTCTGCCACCCCGCAATCACCCAGGGCGCTAGGGGTGTGGGAAGTCATTCAGGAAGGGAGAACGGGCAGGGCCCTCTGATCCCCCTGCGACCTTCGAAGGCCGCCCGCACAAAAACTCTGGCTTCCACGCTCCTGCTCGCCAGCGCCCTAACCTCGGCTCACCCCTCCGCTCGCTGCAGAGCTGGCGGATCGGGCCTGCTGGCTTCCTGGGGGCTAACCCTATCCCTATGTCACCCCCAAGGGGCCCCTCCCAAGTGGCCTGGTGCCACATGCCAGGGATTGGGGACCCCAAGTCCCAGCGCCGGACGCACCCTGGTGCCCCGCTGCCACATGGGGTGCTAGGGGCGTCGCCAGTCCTTCAGGGCGACAGAACGGGCAGGACCCTCTGAGCCACCTACGACCTTCGAAGGCACCCCGAGCCAAAGCCAAATGCTCTGGCCCACGCTCCCGCTCGCCAGCTACCTCACCTGGACCCACACCTCCATTCTCTGCACATGGGTGGAACGAGCCTGCCAGTCTCCTGGGGGCTAACCCTAACCCTAGGTCAGCCCCTGAGGGGCCCGTCCCAAGGGGCCTGGCGCCGCAGCGCTGGGTATTAGGGACCCCCGAGCCTCAGCACCGGAATCACCGTGCTGCCCCGCCGCCACCCGGGCCGCTAGGGGTGCCGCTGGTCATTCAGTGCAGGAGAATGGGCAGGGCCCTCCGAGCCCACGGCGACCTTCGAAGGACCCCCGCACCAAAACGCTTGGGCCCACGCTCTGGCTCGCCAGCGCCCTTACCTCGGCCCTCCCCCCTGCTCGCCACACAGCTGGCGGATCAGGCCTGGGGGCCTTCTGGGGGCTAACCCAAACCCTAGGTCTGCCCCCTAGTGGCCCCTCCCAAGGGGCCTGGCGCTGCAACGAGGGGGATTGGGGACTCCTGAGCCCCAGCGCCGGACTCACCATGCCCCCCACCACCACCCGGGCCACAAGGGGCACCCCCGGTCATTCAGGGCAGGAGAACGGGCAGGACCCTCTGAGCCCCTGGTGACCTTCGAAGGCCCCTCGCTCCAAAACTTTGGGCCCACGTTCCCGCTCGCCAACGCCGTCATCTCAACCCGCCCCTCTGCTCACTGCACAGCTGGCAGATCGGGCCTACTGGCCTCCTGGGGTAACCCTAACCCTAGGTCGGCACCCAAGGGGGCCCTCTCAAGGGGTCTGGGGCCACAACGCTGGTAATTGGGGACCCCAGAGCCCTAGCGTCGGACTCAACCTGCCGCTCCGCGACCATCTGGGCTTCTAGGGGCGCCGCCGGTCATACAGGGTATGAGAACGGGCAGGGCCCTCCTAGCCCATGGTGACATTTGAAGGCGCCCCGCGCCAAAACGCTTGGGCCCATGCTCCCGCTCGCCAGCGCCCTCACCTAGGCCTGCCCCTTCGCTCGCCCGACAGAGGGCGGATCAGGCCTGCCCGACTCCTGGGGGCTAACTCAAACCCTAGGTCGGCCCACCAGGGACCCGTCCGATGGGTCCTGGCGCCTCAACGCCTGGGACTGCTGAACCATGAGCTCCAGCGCCGGACTGACCGTGCTGCCCCGCTGACACCCGGGCCTCTAGAGGCGCCGCTGGTCATTCAGGGCGTGAGCACGGGCAGGGGCCTCCGAGCCCCCCTTGTCCTTCGAAGGCCCACCGCACCAAAACGCTTGGGTCCAGGCTCGCACTCGTCAGCACCCTCACTTCATCCCGCCCCTCCCCTCGCCACCCAATGGGTGGATCGGGACTGCCGGCCCCCTGGGGGTTAACCCTAACCCTAGGTCGACCACCGAGGTGCCCTTCCCAAGGGGCCTGGCACCGCAATGCGGGGATTGGGGACCCCCGAACCCCAGCACCAGACTAACCTTACCACTCTGCCAGCAGCCGAGCCGCTAGGGGCGCCGCCGGTCATTCAGGGCGGGAGAACGTGTAGGGCCCTCCGAGCCCCCGGCGACCTACGAAGGCCCCCCGCGCCACAACGGTTGGGCCCACCCTCCTGTTCGCCAGCATCCTCATCTCGGCCCGCACCTCCGCTCGTAGTAGAGCCCGCGGATCAGGCCTGCCGGCCTCCTGGGGGCAAATTCTAACCCTAGGTCGACCACCGAGGGGCCCTTCCCAAGCGGCGTGGTGCTGCAACGCCGGGGATTGGGGAAACCTGAGCTGCAGCACGGGAATCACCCTGCCACCCCACCGCCAACGGAGCCACAAAGCGCGCCGCTGGTTATTCAGGGCAGGAGAACAGGCAGGGCCCTTCGAGACATGGCAACATTCAAAGGCCCAGGGCGCCAAAACGCTGGGGATCATGCTCCCGCTCTGCATCACCCTCAACTCGGCCCACACCTCCACTCTTCGCAGAGCCAGCGACTCGGGCCTGCCGGCCTCCTGGGCACTAACACTAACCCTAGGACAGCCCCTGAAGGTCCCTTCCTAAGGGGCCTGACGCCGCAACGCCAGGGATTGGGGACCCCCAAGCCCCAGCGCCGGATTCACGCTGCCGCCCCACCCCACATGGGCCGCTAGGGGCGCCGCCATTCATTCAGGGTGGGAGAACTGGAGGGCCCTCCGAACCCCTGCCGACATTCGAAGGCACACCGAACCAAAACGCTTGGGCCCAGGCTCATGTTCACCAGGACCCTCACCTCGGCCCAACTCTCCGCTCGACGCACAGGTGGTGTATCGGGCCTGCGGCGCTCCTGGAGGCTAACCCTAACCATAGGTCGGCCCCCGAGGGGCCCTTCCCAAGGGGCCTGGCGTCGCAACACTGGGGATGGGGACCCCGAGCCCATGTGCCGGACTCACCCTGCTGCCCTTCAGCCATCCGAGCCACTAGAGGCCCCGCCGGTCAATCAGGGCAGGAGATCGGGCAGGGCCCTCCAAGCCCACGCTGACCATTGAAGGCTCCCCGTGCAAAACCGTTGGCTCCCAGGATCCTGCTCGCCAGTGCCCTCACCTCGGCCCGCCCCTCCGCTTGCTTCAGAGCTGGTGGATAGGGCCTGCTGGGCTCCTGGCAGCTAACCAAAACCTAGGTCGGCCCTGTGGGGACATCCCAAGATGCCTGGCTCTGCAATGCTGGGGATTGGTGACTCAGAGCCCCAGAGCCAGACTCACCCTGCCGCACTGTACCCACCGGGGCCGCTAGGGGTGTAGCCGGTCACAGAGAGCGAGAGAAGGGCAGGGCCTTCTGAGCCACCGGTGACCTTCAAAGGCTCCCCACGCCAAAACGCTGGTTCCCACGCTCCTGCTCCCCAGCGCCCTCACCTGGGCCCGCACCTCCGCTCACCGCACAGTGTGCGGATTGGGCCTGACGGTCTCCTTGGGGCTAACCCTAACCCTAGGGCCCCTCCCAAGGGTCCTGGTGCCACTAAGCCTGGGATCTGGGACTCCAAGCCCCAGAGCCAGACTCACCCTCCCACAACACTGCCACACGGGCCGCTAGGGGCGCCGCTGGTCATTCAGGGCGGTAGAAGGGACAGGGCCCTGGAGAAACAAGCGTCATTTGAAGCCTCCAGCGCCAAAATGCAGGGGCCCACAATCCCGCTCCCCAGCACCCTCACCTCGGCCCACCCCTCCGCTCGCCCCACAGCCATCGTATCCGGACTGCCGGCCTCCTGGGGGCTAACCCTAACCCTAGGTCGGCCCCCGAAGGGCACTCCCAAAGGGCCTGGCACCGCGACGCCAGACATTGGGGACCCACAAGCCCCAGCGATGTACTCAACCTGCCCCTCTGCCGCCACCCGGGGCACTTGGGGCGCCGCCGGCCAATCAGGGTGGGGGAACGGGCACGGCCCTCCGAGCCCCCGGCGACATTCGTAGGTCCCCCATGCCAAAACGCTGAGGCCCATGCTCCCGCTCTACAGCGCCCTCACCTCGGCCTGCCCCCCCTCTAGCCACACAGCTGGCAGATCCTGCCTCCCGGGCTCCTCGGGGCTAACCGTAACCCTAGGTGGGCCCCAGAGTGGCCCCTCCCAAGAGGCTTGGTGCCGCAACGGCAGGGATTGGGGACCTGCAAGCCCCAGCGCCGGGCTCACCCTGCCGCCCCGCCGCCACGTGGGCCGCTAGGGGTGCCGCCGGGCATTCAGGGCGGGATAACCGGCAGGGCCCTCCGAGCCTCTGGTAAAATAAGAAGGCCCCCACGCCAAAACGCTGGGTACCACGCTACCGCTCGACTGAGCCCTACCACGGTCAATCCCTCCGCTCACTGCACAGCCGGCGGATCCGGACTGCGGCCTCCTGGGGGTTAACCTAACCCTAGGACAGTCCCCGAGGGGCCCCTCCCAAGGGGCCTGGCGCCGCAACGCTGGGGATTGGGGAAACCCAAGCACCAGTGCAGGACTGACCCTGCCACCCCGCTGCCACCCAGGGAGCTAAGGGCGTCGCCGGTCCTTCATGGCGGGAGAACGAGCAGGGCCCTCCGAGCCCCCTGCGACATTCGAAGGCCCACCGAGCCAAAATGTTGGGGCCCACGCTTCCGCTCGCCAGCGACCTCACCTTGGCCCACCCCTCCATTTGCCACGGAGCCGGTGGATCGAGCCTGCCAGCCTCCTGGGGGCTAACCCTAACCCTAGGTCGGCCTCCAAGGGGCCCCTCCCAAAGGGACTGCCGCCGAACGCCAGGGATTGGGGACCCCTGAGTCACAACGCTGGACTCACCGTTCCGCCCCACCCACACCCGGGCCACTAGGGTACCGCCGATCATTCAGGGCTGGAGAATGGGCAGGGCCCTCCCTGCCCCGGTGACCTTCGAAGGCCCCCAGCGCCAAAAGGCTGGGGCCCACTCTCCTGCTCGCCAGCGCCCTGATCTTCGACCGCGTCTCCATTCGCCCCAGACTGCGGATTGTGCCTACGGCCTCCAGGAGCTAACCTTTACCCTAGGTCGGCCCCCAAGGGGCCTCTCCCAAGGGGCCTCGTGCTGCAACGTCTGGCATTGGAGACCCCCGAGCCTCAGCGCCAGACCCACCCTGCCGCCCCGCCACCACTCGGGCTGCTAGTGGAGCCGCCACTCATTCAGGGCAGGAGAATGGGCAGGGCCCTCTGAGTCCCCGGCGACATTCGAGGGCCCCCGGCGCCAAAATTTTGGGTACCACCTTCCAGCTCGCCAGTCCCTCACCATGGCCCGCCCCTCCGCTCACCGCACAGCTGGCGTATGGGGCCTGCTGGCCTCCTGGGGGCTAACCCTAACACTAGATTGGCCCCAGAGGGGGCCCTCACAAGGGGACTGGTGACCAAAGCCGGGGATTGGGGACACCCGAGCTGCAGTGCCGGACTCACCCTGCCGCCCCGTCAACATCGGCCCGCTGGGGCGTCACTGGTCATTTAGGGCGGGAGAACAGGCAGGGCCCTCCGAGCCTCTAGCAATGTTCAAAGGCCTCCTGCGCCAAAACGCTGGATACCATACTCCTGCTCGCCAGCGCCCTCACCTCGTCCCACTCCTCCGCTCCCCGCACAGCAGGCGCATCGGTCCTGCTGGCCTACTGGGGTCTAACCCTAAGCCTAAACCCTAACACCTAACCTTAAACCCTAAAACTTAACCCCTAACCCTAACCCCTAACCCTACCCCTTCAGCTAACCCTACCCATAACCCGTAACCTAACCCTAAACCTAACCCTAACCCGTACCCTAACCCTAACCCTACCCGTACCCTAACCCTAAACCTAACCTGTACCCTAACCCTAACCGTAACCCTAAAACGTACTCTAACCCATACCCTAACCCTAACCCTAAACTGTACCCTAACCCGTAACTTAAACCGTACCCTAAACCTAACCGTAACCCTAACAAGTACCCTAACCCATACCCTAACTTTAACCTAAACCTTAAAACCTGACACTAACCCATGTCCTAACTCATACCATAACCCGTACCCTAACCCTACCCATAACCTAACCCTAACCCATACCCTAACCGTAACCCTAAACACTAAACTGTAACCCTTACCCTAACCCTAACCAGTACCCTTACCTTAACTTTAACCCATACCCTAACCCGTACCCTAACCCATAAACTAACCCGTACCCTATCACTAACCTGGACCCTAACCCATACCCTAACCCATACCTAACCCTAATCTGTACCCTAACCCGTACCCTAACCCATACCCTAACCCTAAACCGTACCCAATCCCAATCCCTAACGTGTTTCCTAACCCGTACCCTAACCCTAATCCGTACCCTATGCCGTACCCAAATCCGTACGCCAACACTTACTCTAAACCGTCCCCTAACCTGTACCCTAAACCGTACCCTAATGCGTACCCTAACCCATACCCTAAACCTAACCCATACCCTAAACCTAACCCGTACTCCAACCCTAACCCTAACCCTAAACCCGAACCCTAAACCCTAACCCGTACCCTAAACCCTAATCTGTACCCTAACCCATAACCTCTAACCTGTAACCCCAAAACCCAACCCTAACCCGTACCCTCTCCTTACCCTAACCCTAACCCCTACCCTCACCCATACCCTAACCGTAACCCATACCCTAACCTTAACCCATACCCTAACCTCAACCCATACCCTAATCTGTACCCTAACCCCAGGGATTGGGTACACCTGAGCCCCACCACGGGACTCATCCTGCCACCCCTCAGGAAACCATGCCCATTGGGGCGCCACAGAACATCCCATGCAAGAGAACTGGTAGGGCCCCCCTGAGCCCCCAGGGATCCTCGGTGGCCCCTACACCCCAACCCTGAGGCCCACACTCATCCCGCCCCACGCCTTCCCTTCAGGTTGCCACCGAACTCGTCGCAGAGCCGGCAGATCAGGCCTGCCGGGTTCCTGGGGCCTACACCTGACCCTAGGTCGGCTGGGTAGGGCCCCTCCCCTGGGGCCCGGTGCCGCAGCCCCAGGGACTGGGGACACCTGAGCCCCACTGAAGGATAAAGCCTGCCAGCCCACGGGAAACTGTGCCCCTTGGGAAGCTGTAGAGCATTCAGGGCGGAAGAACCAGGAGGGCCCCCAGAGCCCCCGGCGAACTTCGGCGATCCCTAAACTCAACCGTGAAGCCCATGCTCACCCCACCCCGCACCTTCAACTCAGCCCAGGGCGGAGCTTGCCACATAGTGGGCAGATCTGGCCTGCGGATTCCTGGGCCCCAACCCTAACCATAGTTCATCTGTGGAGGGGCCCCTCCCCAGGAGCCTGGAGCCGCAGCCGCGGGGATTCGGGACACCTGAGCCCCACAGCAGGACTCAGTTTGCCACCCTGCAGGAAACCGTGTGCCTTGGGAGGCCATAGAGCATTCAGGGCGGGAGAACCAGGAGGGCCCTCCTGAGCCACCAGCGAACTTCGGTGGCCTCCCGCACCCCAACCCTGAGGCCCATGCTCATTCTCCCCACATCCTCACCTCAGCCCGTGTAGCTCGCCATACAGCCAACAGATCGGGCCTGCGGGGCTCCTGGGCCTATCCCTAGCCCTAGGTCTGCCTTGGGTTTGGGGGCCTCCCCAGGAGCCTTACACCACAGACCCGGGTAATTGGGATACCTGTGCCCCACCGCAGGACTCAGCTTGCCACCCGACAGGAAACCGTGCCCCTTGGGGCTCTACAGAGCCTACAGGGCACGAGAACTTGGGGAGGCCCCCGGGGCCCATCCCCGTCCTTTGGCAGCCCCCCGTGCCCCAACCCTGAGGCCCATGTGCACCCTCCCCAATGGCCTCCTCTCAGCCCTCCACAGAGCTTGCCGCACAGCCTGCAGATTGTCCCTGCCGGGCTCCTGAACACTAACCCTTACCCAAGGTTGGCCACAGAGGGGCCCCTCCCCGGGGTCCTGGCACCCCACTCCAGCGGATTGGGGACACCCAAGACCCACCGTAGGACTCAGCCTGCAACCCACAGTAAACTGTACCATTTTGGGGCACAACAGAGCATTCAGGGCAAGAGAATTGGGGCACCCCCTGAGAGCTCCTTCTGCTGAACCCCGACCTTTGTGGGCCCTTCCGGATGGAACCTCAGGCTCACACTCACCCGCCCTTGTGCCCTCATCTCACTCGGCCTGGGAGTTATCTGAGCACTGGGCAGTTCGGACCTGCTGTCTCTTGAGGCCTAACCTAACTCTGGGTCTTCTGCTGAGGGTCCCTCCCCGTTTGCCTGCCTCCAAGGCACCAGGCATTGGGCTCACCTCTGTACGACTAGAGGACTCAGCCTGCCCCACAGGAGGAAACTGTCCATTTGGGGCTGCAGCAAGGATTCATAGGAAAATCGGAGGGCCCCCCTCAGCCCATCCCAGTCAACCCCCACTTTCAGAGATCTCCCCGGATCCAATTAGTAGCTTCACACTGACCTTTAAACTTGCTCTCCACGGAGATCTTTTGAAATTCTCCACACTTCCAACCGATGGCATCATCCAGCTTCAGTGCCTTACCCAGCTTTAGGTCTTGAGATGGATTAAAATGGGAAGTCATTTCAATGATGACGACATACTGGTGACCAAAAGATACATGCATAAATGCTTCATATCACTTGGCTTCAGGGAAATGGAAATCTAAACCCCTATAGATGCCCTACCACACGAGGCCGAATATCTAAAAATAAGAAGACATGAAACTACACATCTTGGAGAGGATGTGGAGAAACGGGAACCCTCTTACACCCCTGTAAGAATGCAGTGCGGTACAGCCACTCTTGAAAATGGTACAGAGTTTCCTCAAGAAGTTATAAATAAAGCTACCCTATGTCCCAGCAATTGCACTACGGGGTATCGACCCCAAAGAGACAGATGTAGTGAAGACGGGACACATGCACCCCAGTGTTCATAGCAGCAATGTCCATAATAGACAAACTGTGGAAGGAGTGCAGATGATCATGGACAGATGAATGGATAAAGAAGATGTGGATCATATATATATATAATGGAATATTACTCAGCCATCAGAAAGGATGAATACTTACCATCACACCGACATGGGTGGAGCTGGAGGGTATTATGCTGAGTGGAATAAGTCAATGAAAGAAAGACAATGATCATATGCTTTCACTCCTATGTGGAATATCAGAAACAAGGAAGAAGACCATAGGGGAAGGAAGGGAAAATAGAATGGGAAGTCATCAGAGAGGGAGAAAACCCATGATGGACTCTTAACTATCGCAAGAAACTGATGATTGTTGGAGAAGTTGGGGGGGGTAACTGGGTGAGTAGCATTAAGGAGGCCACATGATACAATGAGCACTGGGTGTTACACACGACTGAAAATTTATTTAAGACTACATCTGAAACTAATGGTGTACTGTAAGTTGGCTAATTGAATTTAAATAAAAGAACAAAAGACCTCGAATAAACAATCCTAAACATTTGTATGGATCCACTAAAGATTTCGAACAGACAGTGCAATGTGGAAAAGAAAAACAAAGCTGGAGGACTCACTATTTCAGATTTCAGGTTATACTACAAAGCTGCAGTCATCCTAACAAGACAGTACGGCACAAAAATAGAAACAGCGACCAAAGGAACAGGATACAAGTTCAGACAGAAACCCATAATTATGTGGTCCATGAATCTTCCACAAAGCAAGCAACGATATCAAAAGGGAAAAGGACAGTCTCTACAGCAAATGGTGTTGGGAAAACTAGACAGCTACGCACAAAAGAATGAAATTAGACTGCTTTCTTACACAATACAGACAAACACAAAACAGTTTCAAGACCTCAATATGAGACCTGAATCCATAAAAATCCTACAGGAGGGAAGACAGTAACTTCTTGACATGGACCATACCAACGTTTTTCTAGACTGTGTCCTGAGGCAAAGGAAATGAAAGCAAAAATAAACTATTGGGAATACAGCAAAATAAATAGTTTCCACACAGCAGAAGAACAATGAAAACGTAAAAATCATAAGACAACCTACTCAAAGGGAGATGATATTTGCAAAGATCATATGCAATAAAGGAATAGTGTTCAAAACATATACAACTGATTCTACTCGACCCCCCAAAAAACAAATAATCCAGTTAAAAAATAGGCAGAAGACATGGACAGACATTTCTCCAAAGAAGAAATACAAATGGCCAAGAGTCCCGTGAAAAGATGTTCACCATCACCCATCATCAGGAAAATGTAAATCCAAAGGACAATGAGGTATTACATCAAACCTGTCAGAATGGCTAACATCAAAAGCACAACAAAGAGCAGGTGTTGGGAGGATGTGGATGAAGGGAAATCCTCGTGAACTGTGGGTGGGAATGCAAACTGTGGTGGCCACCGTGGAAAACAGTATGAAGTTTCCTCAAAAAATTAAATATAGAACTACCCTACGATCCAACAATCACACTACTCGTATTTACCCAAAGAATAGGAAAACAGTAAGTAAAAAGGATACGTGCACCCCTATGTTTCTTGCACTATTATTTACAATATCACAATATGGAAGCAACCCAAGTGTCTGTAGAAAAATTGACAAATGAGATGATAGATGTGTGTATTCACACACACACACACACACACACACACACACACACACACACAATGGAGTATTACTCGGCTTGAAAAAGAATGAAACCTTGCCATTTGCAGCCACATGGATGGAGCTAGAGAGTATTATCCAAACTAAAATCAGTCAGTCAGAGAAAGACAAATCCCATATGATGTCACTCTAATGGGGAATTTAAAAAACAAACAAAAATAAATAACTAAAAGAGAAAAAGGAGACACACCAAAATACAAACTCTTTTCAATAGAGAACAAACGGATGGTTACCAGAGAGGAGGTGGATAGAGGGATGAGTGAAATAGATGAAGGGGATTAAGAGGACACTTTTCTTGATGACCACTTTGTAATATATAGAATTACTGAATCACTCTACTGTACACCTGAAACGAATGTAACACTGTATGTTAGCTCTAATGGAATTAAAATAAATTTTAAAAAAAGATTTTTCTTTCAGAAAACTCTTTGAAAAAGCTTTTCCTGTGCAATGTGCAAAAGCCCTACTTGGGATTCACTCTACAATAATTATTCACTTAATGCCTAAAATTCAGATTTCACTGCGTTCTTACTGTGGATCCCAGCCCACAGGAGCCATGGTCCCTTTCTGTCCAGGTTCAGCACCTATGCATTCAAGATTGGAAGTAGAGACACATATCACTTCACAGTCCAGAAAGCTATTATTGTTTCTGTTTCAGTGTGAGAGAGTCACAGACTTTGGGACAGGTTTCAGAGCAGGTTTATTATGGATTCTGGATCTCTACTTCAATGTTCATTGCCTGGATCCATTTGGCTAATAGGTTCTCTGTGGATGGGCTTGCTTCCAAGCACATACATGGAAGATGAAACGGTCGGTGGGCTCGGTGCGGGACAGGAAGAAGACCAAAAGCAGACAAGGGTCCGACCCCTCCCCTGATCAAGGAACTGCTATGGGAGAGGGTACGGGAGGTAGAATCCATGCGAAACTCTAAGGTCACCAGCTGAACACAGGAGGCACAGGTCAAGGTATCTGGAGATGCAGGGGTTGAAGGCTGCTCTGAGCTACTTCTGTGAGGAAGGGAGGGAAGGAATGAGAAGGAGACACTGCCTGCCCCTGGCCCATGCCAGCTGCCCACCGCTCCGACACGCATCAGTCTATGAGCTGACACAGCCTGGGCTCAGGATGGGCTGGCTCAGGTCCCTCAATCCTCAGTGGGACAGCTGGCCCCAGGGCACAGAGACATGCTGAGGGAGATGAGAGGGAAAGCTGCCCTGCCCAGGTCATCCCCTCCTTGAGCAGACAGCCCTTCAGAACTGCAAAAAAAAAAAAAAAAAAAAAACCCACTAACCGGGTTGAAAGACATGCCATGGATGAACTAAAGCATAGAGATATGTAAAATAACATTCATTTTTAAGTTCAGAGCTGTCAGCTCAGGAAGTGGGGAGAGCTTCCCTGAAGAAGACTGAGGGGAGTGCAGGCCATGCTGAAAAGGGAGACATGGCTCTCCTGATTTTGGACCTGCAGCCCCCTTCCAGGGCAGGGCATCATCCTCGCATCACAAGAGATCCATGGAAGTTTTCCATCAGGGCCAGATGTTTGTCTCGAGAAGGCTACCCTGTCATCGGACTGCACAGGGCACCAGGGACGAGGGCCAGATGGAGGACGGACAATACCCCGGAGGCCATGGGGCAAGAGCAGAGGCACATGACCTTGAAGATGATGATGAAAAGCAGGAGGTGGCAGCATGGAGCCGGCCCAAAAGTGCCATGGGAGCAGTGCCCACAGCTACACTGACTGGGTGCCTTCTGTGCCAGGTGTGGCTGACTTCAGTGGGCTCCAGACTAGTCCTGAGCACAAGTCTAGGGAGTGTGCACCACCCCGGCCTCCTCTTCCCTTGCAGCTGCTAGGAATCACGGTCACAGACCCTGATCAGCTTTCGGGGAAACCAAGCAGTGGCTCCCCCGCACGCTGCACCTCTGGTGGTGGTCCATTGCGACCCTCGTGCCTGGCCAGACACTGATGTCTACCTGTCTCCACACAAATCCACAGACAGGAGGGTGTCCCTGAATTCCACAGCACCTGATGAGACAGATCCACAGAACCCAACACCAAGTGGGTCACTAGGGACCTCACCTATGGTCATGGAGCTCACCATACCCTATTTCTGTCGCTTCCCACAGAAAGCCTGCTTCTGATCCCCCACAATACCATACATCCTGGTTGCTGACCTGGGGTAATGCCATGAACCCACATGGCACCTTTCTTTAACTAAAGGCTATGCCTACACCTCCTAGAAAATATTTAATGAAGTACAAGTCCATCAGGACTATGGTGTGAACGGTAGCACACAGCCTGCATGATAGTAGTCAGTAATTCTAACGAGGGTTAACCCCACCCCCCGTCTCACAAAACCTTCCTCCATCCCCACTGAACTCATGGTCTGCCCTCAGAAAACCCTCCAGGAAACAAACCTTTCATCTGAATGCTCTTTTCACCTTCTGCTTCAAATCTTGTCCAACCACAATGATATGAAATTAGAAATCAGTCTCAAGAAAAAAATGGGACAGTCAAAAATAGGTGGAGATTTTTGGGGCCTGGGTGGCTCAGTCGTTAAGGATGTGCTTTCAGCTCAGGTCTTGACCCCGGATCCTGGGATCTAGCCCCAAATCAGGCTCCTTGCTCAGTGGGAAGCCTGCTTCTCCCTCTCCCACCCCCCTGCTTGTGTTCTCTCTCTCGCTGTCTCACTCTCTGTCAGATACTAAAATAATCTTAAAAAATATGTGGAGATTTAACAACATGCTACTGAACATCCAACAGTCAAAGAAGAAATCAAAAAACTTTTAGAAGTACCTGGTCACTGATGAAAAAGACAACCTACAAAAACTTATGGGATGCAGCAAAAGTAGCTTTATGGGGGACATTCATAGAAATTAAAGTCTTCATCAATCCATGAAAATGCTCTCCAATAAACAACCTGCTTTATGTGGTAAATAAGTAGAAAAAAAAACAACAAACAAAGCCCCAAATTAGTAGAAATAAGGAAATAACAAAAAGGAATGCATTAATAAATCCAACGGAGACTAAAAAGACAAAAAAAAAAAAACAATGAAAATGAGAGCAGCCTTTTTTGGAAAGATAAACAAAACTGACCAACTTAGCTAGACTCACCAAGAAAGACAGAGGACTCGAATACAATCAGGAAAATAAGATAATGGATTCCTGTCTCATATCAAAATCAAAAGAACTCTTCAACCTTGGACACAACAACTTCTTGCAAGCCACGTCTCTAAAGGCACAGGAAATAAAAGCAAAAAATGAACTATTGGCACTTCATCAGGATAAAAGGCTTCTGCTTGGCAAAGCAAATGATCAAATAACAAAAAGGCAACCTATGGAATTGAAGAAGATATCTGCAAATGATATTACAGATAAAGGGTTGGTATCCAAGATCTATAAAGAACTCCTCAAACTCGACATCAAAAAAATGGGCAGAAGACACAAAGAGATACTTCTCCAGAGAAGACATACAAATGGCCAACAGACACATGAAAAAATGCTCCACATCACTTGCCATCAGGCAAATACAAATCAAAATGACAATGAGATACCACCTTACACCAGTTAGAAATGTTAAAATTAACAAGGCAGGGGGCACCTGGGTGGCACAGAGGTTAAGCCTCTGCCTTCGGCTAAGGGCGTGATCCTGGCATTATGGGATCAAACCCCACATCAGGCTCCTCCGTTATGAGCCTGCTTCTTCCTCTCCCACTCCCCTGTTTGTGTTCCCTCTCTCGCTGGATGTCTCTATCACTGTGGAATGAATAAATAAAATCTTGAAAAAAAATTAACAAGACAGAAATAAAAAAAAGTCAGAGAGTATGTGAAGAAAGGGGAGCCCTCTTACACTACTCGTGAGAATTCAAGCTGGTACAGCCACTTTTGAAAACAATATGGAGGTTCCTCAAGACGTTAAAAACAGAGCTATCCTAAGACCCACCAATTGAACTACTGGGTATTTACCCCATAGACACAGAGTAATGAAAAGAAGGGGCACCTGTATCCCAATGTACATAGCAGCAATGTCCATAATAGCCTAACTGTGGAAGGAGCCAAGATGTCCTTCAGCAGATGATTGGACAAAGAAGATGTGGTTCATCTATACAATGGAATATTACTCAGTCATCAGAAAGGATGAATACCCCCCATTTGCACCAACGTGGATGGACCAGGAGGGGATTATGCTAAGTGAAATTAAGTCAAGCAGAGAAAGACAATTATCATATGGTTTCACTCCTATGTGGAACGGAAGGAGTAGCATGGAGGACATTAGAAGAAGGAAGGGAAAAGTGAAGGGGGGGAATGAGAGGGGGAGATGAACCATGAGAGACTATTGACACTGGGAAACAAACTGAAGGTTGCAGAAAGGGAGGGGTAGGGTAATGGGTTAACCTGGTGATGGGTATTAAGGAGGGCCCCTGTTGGGGCCCCTGGGTGGCACAGCGGTTAAGCGTCTGACTTTGGCTCATGGTGTGATCCCGGCATTATGGGATCGAGCCCCACAACAGGCTCCTCCGCTGTGAGCCTGCTTCTTCCTCTCCCACTCCCCCTGCTTGTGTTCCCTCTCTCGCTGGCAGTCTCTATATCTGTTGAATAAATAAATAAATTCTTTTTTTAAAAAAGGAGGGCATGTGTCATAATGAGCACTTGGTGTTATATGCAAACAATGAATCATGGAACACTACATCAAAAACAAATGAAGTACTGTAGGGTGACATCATTTTAAAAAAAGAAAGATATGAAATCCATACAGGAAAACTGTCACTATTTGCAAATGACATGAAATCCCGAATGATTCCACAGGAAAAAAAAAAACTGTTAGAATAAACAAATTCAAGAAAGCTGCAGGATATAAAGTCAATATACAGAGACCTGTTGTCTTTATGTATTTTCAAATTTTATTTATTTATTTGACAGGAAGAGAAAAAGCACGAGCAGGGGGAGTGTGAGAAAGAGGGAGAAACAGACCCTCTGTAAGCGGGGAGCCCAACACGGGGCTCGAACCCAGAACTCTGGGTTCATGACCTGAGCTGAAGGCAGACGCTTCACCTATGGGGCCACCCAGATGACCCAACTTCTTGCATTTCTGTATATTGATGACACACTTTCGCAAAGAGAAATTTAAAAAGCAATGCCATTTACAATTGCATCAAAAAAAATTTAGGAATAAAAGCAACCAAGAATGAGAAAGACATAGTACACTCAACACATGGCAGAAAAGAAATGAAAAACATGTGTGTCGAGGGGGGCAGGATGTATGGGTCAAAGATTTGGAAGGCAACACAAACAAATGGAAGCATACGCCATGCTCCTTAACTGGAAGAGTTAATTATGTGAACATGTCCATCGTACCCAAAGCAATTGACACATGTGATGAAATCCCTATCTGAATTCCAGTGGCATTATTTGAGCAAATAGAAAACAGTCCTCAAACTTGTATGGAATCATAAAACACCCCAAATACCCAAAGCAACGTGAAGAAAGAAAGGTGCAGACAACACACTGTTGGATTTCAAGCTAGATTACAAAGCTGTTGTCATCAAAACAGGATGGTACTGGCATAAACACAGACACCAGGTCAGTGGAACAGAACAGAAAGCTCAGAAACTTACCCACACGTAGATGATCCTAACTTACGACACAGCAGCAGAAGATATGCCATGAGGGAAGGACTGTCTCTTCAGTGAGCGGTAACAGGCAAACTGGACACTAAATGCAGAAGAATATAACTGGGTCACTTTCTTACACCACACACAAAATTTTTAATGGATGAATGATATGAACGTAAGACCTGAATCCATAAACCTCCAAGAAGACACAGGTACTAAGTCTCTCGACATTGGTTTTGGCAAAGAGTCTTCAGATTGGACACCAAATGCAAAGGCAACAAAAGCAAAAATAAACAGGTGGTACAACTTCAACTGAAATCTTCCACACGGAAAAAGAAACCAGCAAAAACTTACAAGGCCACAGACCCAATAAGAAAAAAAATATCTGCGAATCATATGTGTGAGAAGAGGTAACATCCAAAATACACACAACACTCATACAAATCAAAACAAACAAACAAAAAAAAAACTGTATAAAAAATGTGGGGAATATGTGAATAGATACTTTCCAAAGACAGCTCACAGGTGCCAACAGACAGAAAAAGTTGTTCGACATCACTAAATATCGTCAGGGAAACATCAGTCAAACCCACAACTGGTTATTCTCTCACAAGTGTTGGAACACCTATTGTCCCAGAGACAGACACCAGGTGGGGTCAAGGGTGTGCAGACGAGAGGACTCTGAGCATTGTTGGTGGGAATGGAAATTGGTGCAGCCACTGTGACAAACGGTATGGAGGTTCCTGAAAAAATTAATGCAACTACCCCATGACCCAGTAATGGCTCTACTGAGTATTGATTCGGAGAACACAAAAATACTGCCTCAAAAAGACAGATGCACTCCCACGTTCACTGCAGCATTATTCACAAGAACCAGACATGGAAACACAGACCTTGGGGGCCTTATGCCAAGTAACTCAGACACAGAAAGACCAATACCAGATGCTCTCATGTACATTCCACGAGGAATAAACAAATACTGAACACATAGACACTGAGAGCAGATTGGTAGGTGCCAGATTCGGGGATGGGGTGGTAGAAATGGGTGAAGGTGGTCAAAGTCTCAATGTTGAAGTGAGAAAATCCGACAGTCATGAAATGTTCTGTCCAGCATGGAGACTAAAACTAACCCTGCAGCATGGGGTATAGGTTTCCCTGCTCTTTGAAAGTACAGGGCTTCTGAGAAACCTTGCACAGCAGAAATGGTGTCAAGAAGGAATGGCCATTAATTTACATGGAACAATTAGACAGTGTGCTCAGACTCCAAAATTCCTTCTCTTTGGCTTTTCTTAGGCCTCAGGACACAAGTTTCTATGGGAGGCCCAGCATAAATGAAGATAAAGCACAGCAGAGGCTCACAGACACCATTCAAAGTGCTGGTGGCTGGATGTGGATAGCTGTTCCCAGCGGAAGGAGCTGGTTGGGGTGCACGCTGCCTCTGTTGTGCTTCTCCCCAAAACAGATGCTGAACGCGATTCTCACTGTTCACCTTTTTGCATAAGAGGGAAAGCCTCTTCAGGTCTCTTCCTCTTACTGAAGCTGGGTAATAACATAGTTCTTTCAAGAAAGCCCAGTGTCTTACTGTGAACGCTTAAAAAGTGGGGGATACTTGTACTTGAGCATTTCTGAGGGAGGAGATGTGAAAGGTTCTCCCAGAAACAAATATCAGCAGACCCACCGGGAAAGGCACCTTCCTCAGGATGCGGAACACAGACTACCTCCTATCCCCAGAAACACTCTCCTTCCCCTCGATCAGGACAACCCACAACAGCTGGGAGTTACCCCAACGCCTCCGTTCTCCTGCTCCTAATAGCTAACCCATCAGCAAATCCTGTGAGCTCCATCTTCAAAATGGACCCAGAATAGGTCTAACCACTCCATCCAAGGCCACCTGTCTGGTCCACAGTGCCTGAGTTCCTGGAAAAGCCTCGTCATTGACCTGCCTTGCCGTCTTCAACCCTCTGTCATCTGTTCTCAACACTGTAGCCAGGATGGCCCAGTGAAACAGGGTCTCATGGGGTTATAGCCCTGGAATGGCTTTCTGTCACCTCTCTGAGCTCATGTCCTAAGCTGTCTCCTGTGGCCACAGGGCCTTCTTGCTGCTCCTGGACATACCTGGAAATCTCCTGCCCCAGAGCCATTGCACATGCTTTCCCTTTTGTTCAGAATGCTCTTGATGTGTTCTCACTCACCTTCGGAGAAGTCTGAATTGGAGTGACAGGGACAGAAGATGAGGCTGTGTGTGTTGGGTGAGGCTGGTGGCCCAGAAGAAGGTTCTCTGCCAGCTCTCCGCCTGTGCCTCCCTTGTCCTCAGCCAGGAACTTGCACACAGCCCTCACCTGTCACAAGTCTCACCCAGGAGACCCACAGCCACCCCTGGAGCCCACCCTGCCCACACCCTGCTGCAGAATGCATTCAGCTCTCATCTGGGACCCCTGTCAGCTTTACCCAGACCTGGAACTCCCCCGTCTCCTGCAAAGCTCCCGGATTCCCCCTCTGCTTCCAAAATCACACTGGCGCAAGGCTTTCATGAGAAAGCTATAACGCTAACTAATGAAAGGTTCACACCTACTTTCCCCTTCTGTTGCCTTTCTCTCCACCTTCTTTCCTACCTGTGCAAACTGTAACATATCAGTGGAACATGAACATGCTCTGAGACCTGAATCTTTCATTGCAGCTCTCTGAGGACTCCTTATGTGATAAGAAACTAGTGTATCCTACAACAGGGTGTTTTACATCTATCCTCTATAGAATAGTACAGCCCAAATCACTACAATTTTACCTCACTCTTCATGAAGCAGAACACTTTTTCCTTTCTTCTTTTACTTAAATTCCAGTTAGTTCACATGCCATGGAATATTCGCTTCAGGGGTAGGATTTAGTGATTCCTCACCTGCATACAGTACCTGGTGCTCATCACAAGTACCCTCCTTAATACCCCTCACCCATTTAACTCTTCCCCCCACACCCCTGTCCTGCAGCAACGCTCAGTTTGTTCTCCAAGGTTGAGTCTATTTCCTTGTTTGCCTCTCTCATCACCCCAACACTCTGTTCATTTGTTTTCTTTCTGAAATTACACAAGCGTGAGAGGATAGGATATTAGTCTTTCCTCACTGATTTTGCTTAGCTTAATACACTCTATGTCCATCCACATCCTTGCAAGTGGTAAGATTTCATTCTTTTTGAAGCTGGGTCATATTCCATTATATATAGGTATCCCACATCTGCTTGATCCATTCATCAGTGCATGGACTTTGGGATTCTCTCCATAATTTGCCTACTGTGGACATTGCTGCTCTAAACATCATGGTGCATGGACCCCCTTTGAATCCACATTTTTGTATCCTTTGGGTAAATACCTAGGAGAGCAATAGCTGGATCATGGGGTTGTTCAATGTTTAACTTTTTGAGGAACCCCCACACTGGTTCCTAGACTGGCTGCACCACTTTGCATTCCCACCAACAGGATGGGAGGGTTCCCCTTCAAGCAGAACATTATCTGCCGGCAATTTCATAAGAGGAAACAAAACCTCTGGGAGATGCACCCAGGGTCAGACAAGCAGTTGCAGAATTCACCCCAAGGCTCCTGATGCCAAGCCCCTTGAAGCCACCAGCATGCCACTCTCTGAAAGAATTCCCAGACTCTCCTTCTGACTCCACCACCAAAGAAACTACAGAGAGAATATGGCACCTCAAAATATCGAGATAATACTTTTAGTAAAACTAGAAAGTCAAGCTCAACTTTTAAACAGGAACAGGCCGCTTTGGATAATTTTGAATTTTCCCTCCACCCTAATTTTAACTCTTCTGATGAATAAACTAATCAATGATGAAACATCACCTTTGTCAAATGACATCACCCAAGTCTGTATCAGATGATAAAAGCCACCTAACTCTAGATGCTGACCACTCAACCATATCTAAGGCATAATTGAATAAACAGTGTTACAGGAAGGAACAAATTAGATGTTACAAACAGGCACAGAGTGAATCTCACCTTCCCTTTCTAATAAAAGAGGGTTCCTAGGAAACAGATGGTCAAAATACATTTGTAAGCAATAAATGGACAGACAAATTGTGATCCCCTGCAAAGTTCTATCTGCAGGGAAACTAAGTAATTCTTGCACCAAACCCAGAATGCTGACAGCTACTTCAATTTTACTTTGTGGCTCAACTAGAGAAAAGACAAAAGCCCAGGAGGTTTGGTATAATGAGAGGTTTTACCTCCAGCCCTGACATGGATAGGACATTTTGCCAAACATACCTGTGCTTTCTCTGAACACTGGCGTCCTGTGACAATCTGCCTCGCTGACTCTGATGCTGACGTTCAAAACCTCGGGTGTCTAGGAGCCAGAGCAGAGAAGTGTTCTCAGCTGTGGAGAAGAAGGCACCTCTGACCTAAAGCCTGCACACCTGCTTCGGTTTCTGGGCGAAGGGGCAACACATACTTGTTGTTTAGCAGTAATTATCTTCATTCTCAACAGACCAATGACCTTGCCTTTTCTGGAAAGCAGACTTACTCTTCTAAAGAAACCCTCAATTCGTCTATTCCCAATGCAACTAGAGTGGGGTCTGGTTTACGCCCGCCTCCAGGCCCCCACCTGGAGGATTTTCCTGCATGCTTCTAATAGCCAATTACCACTAACCTGGGGGCACAGGGGGCATAATTCTAAGTTGGGGGACGGCTCTGGGGCTTGCTACTGCCACACCTGTGCCTGGGGGACCAGGGCACACTCTGCTGAACTCGGGGTAATGCCCAAGAGGCATCACCTGCACTGTGTCAGAGAACTGAAGGTGGGGATTGTGTGAGGTCCTTTCCCGCACTCTTCCAGGGGAACAGGGGAAACCCTGAAATTCTGCAACCCATCCCACAAAAGCTCAGGTGAGCGGGCGCCCTATAGTTCACGGGGATGGAGAATAAGGCCAGTTGAGGACATGGGGCAGAAGAGACTTTAAAAGGAAAAGGAAAACTCACCTGAGTCCACACAATGAACCCTCTCCACGTTCCCTTCCAGAACCCTGCCTCCCACCTGGGGCGCACCCTGACCCGGACCCCCACCCCAGTGCATGCTGCTCACTCACCAGCAGGGATCTCCACAGGGCAACTATCTCTCTCTCAGTGCCCCTTCTGCCCCAGGTCTGCAACCCACTGCAAATCTGGGACCGCCCACAGTGATGTAGCTCCACCCCCAAGTGGTGAATTGTCTGGGAGGGCTGTGCCTGAGCTCCTTGGATGCTGGGCAACCCGCCCTCAAGCCCCTGGAACCCTGAAAGTGCAGGGGGCCCAAGAGGAGCCTCCTCTACCCAACACCAGGCACAGGCATGGGTGGGCTCGTGGGCTGGGGCCTCCACACACACCTGGCCCCTTCCAGGGACCCCTCTAGCTGCAGACCACCCTCAGCGTCCTGCCCCTTCCCTTTCTGCACCAGCCCTCCCTGCTGGGGTGTGCCTGGTTCTGGGCAAGGTCAGTGACTCTCAGACCCTCCAAGACTTGGGCTTTATGAAATGCAATGATTTCATGCATTTTCAGTATATACATGTCAGTATGACTTTAATATTATGGGAGCCAAAGAGGTTCTTTATTTTGTCTTATCTTTATGTTGGCATTTTTGGTTATTGTTTTCTTCTCGAAGCAGATGTACAACATGTGCTTGGGGCAGAAATAGGGCCCATGCTTTGAGGTGTTGCCCAGTCATTTTGAGCCGGGTAAAATGTTAAAGGATAGCTTCCCTGGGAGCCCAGGATCAGGGCCCACAGATGATATAAGATAAAAATTACTTTCATCATTATAATTACTCCTAAATGGAGGAATGTGAGACAAAAGCACCTTTCACAAGAGTACCAAGAAATCAAAATGTTGTCCACAGAAGGCTGCCTGCTCCATGGTCAGCACAGGTGACAGAGTGTTCACAGTCTCTGGACTCCTGCCCTTCTCCTGCCCAAATCTCTGAAGCACACAGACCACTTAAAATCAGAATTGTAGAACTGCTAGACACCTTAGAGATGTCTGGCACCATTCCCTTGGACTGCAGAATAAAACACAGTAGCTCATTGTCACAAACTAATTTCAACATGATGTGCCCCCTGGATGCACTAAGTTCTTTCTCTGCAAATGTTGACTAATATAAGTCACAGTCATACCATATAAACACTACGATGGCTGGGAAGTCATCGTAGGTACGGGAATATTTTAGCCATGTTTATAAGCATTGGCTCACTTTGTAGAAGAGGCTGAGCTGAGGGTTTTTAAATACTATTTCAGACCAGTTTTACAGCACGGTTTGAACATACCAGAGCCTGAATCGACTAAAAATGATAGTTGGTTTCTGTAACTTTAATACCAGGAAAATATTATACTGTCTGTATTCCTAAGGATCTTTGAGTATCTTACCCAGAGGTCCTCCACTGAGATAATGATCTTAATGATCACCATGGGCAGACGTGAAAAGGCCCGCTGAATTCGTTCCAGTTGTCCACATGACAAGAAAATCCTGATACTTGATAGGTTTCCAGATCGAGAAGACCAGAGATAAGAGGGAAATAGTACCCTGTATGGAACAACAAGGGATTTGGAGTCAATTTGGGGATCCCACTTAGGTTTCTGACACTAAAATCCGCTGTGACTCATATCATCTGAGTCCCTGTCTAACCACCTGAAAATGTGCCTAAAAATATCTACACCCTAGTTGAGAAGTTTAAGAGGCAGAATGCTACAAAGAGCCAGTATGATGTCTCTCAGGAACAGGTGCTCAGGAAGCCATAATTGCTATTGGGTCTATTTCTTTTCCAGAAGAAAGAACACATGTTGAATCCATATTCCTAATAGATGACTCACCAGATGATTTTCAAACCTGAAGGAAGGCCAAGAAGTCGCTCTTGTGTCATATTTCACTCAGAAATCATGTTGTTGGACTGGTGAGGACGATACGATAGCAACGTCATCACTAAGAGTGGGGAGCTTCTAATTTCCATACGGCCATGTTGACCCCCTTAGCTCAGAGCCACCAGAAAGGGCAGCTGGGGAGGGGGCACCATCATCACTATGAGTGGGGAGCTTCCCATTTCCATATGGCAATGTTGACCCCTTAGCTCAGGGCCACCAGAAAGGACAGCTGAGGGGGACCACAGGCCAAGGCTGCCAGGTGTGGCTGGGGCAGGCAGAACTCTGACTTAAGGCTCAACTCCTGTCTAGGTTATTATAATGCTCTTCACAAAGAAAGTGCCATTGTGTGTGAGCCCTCATGTAGAAAAGGTTCAGAATTTCCATTGAGATTCCCTCTCTCACCTTTAGGATATGTAGCAAAGTTCCATTTAATTTTTAAACATTGAAGGACTTCCTGGTTTTCTTTTTCCTATGACTGTGGCTCAATTCCCCTGTGGTCTAAGAATAGAATCTAGTTAATTTCAGGGTTTAACATTTGTAGACTTCATTCGTGGCCCCACCTATCATCTATTTGGGTAAAGAGACTATGACCACTTGAAAATAATGTATTCTGCACTTATTATGGAATGTTCCCTATATGTCCATTAGGTCACATTTTACCAATGTGTTGTCTGCTTTTTCTGTCAGATATTGAGAAAGGTATATTAAAATCTTCAAACAATGCTGCTCTACTCAACGTTGCATTGGAGAATTTACCAGTGTTAGAAGGCAAGAGAAACAAAAAGTATAAGAATTGAGGGGATAATTGTGACTATTCAAAGATAATACGATTGTGTACATAGAAAATCCAAAACAGTGTATAAATACCCTATTATAATTAAAAATGCAATTTATAAATTTGAGATGGATTGTGTTTCCCATTGGACAGTTTCTGAAAGAAAACGTAGAACCTGTCAATCTTGGGGCAGGACATAGGGTGCACTAACCATTTAAAAGAATTCAGTGGGACTTCATAAAAATGTGACATTTCTCCTTATCTTATGACCATAAGAAAATGAAAAAGTGAACCACAGGCTGGGAAGTAAGATTTGCAATACACACACTGACAAAGACTTGTCAATAAGAATTCCTGCTCATCAACCATAAAAAGTCTATTTATAAAGGAATACTTCACAAAAGATTGACTGATGGCCAATAAGAACAGGAAAGGGTGCTCTACAGTATTATTTTCAGGAGCAGCAAGGCCTTTCCTAAAATGAAAACATACACACAAACTAGTATTCCCTAGATGGATGACGTCCTTATTTCTGAGGACAGCTTGAAGAACAGACTAGCATCAATGTAAAGTGACGGAATTCCTGACACTCAGAGGATGGACAATTGACCTCAAACTACAGTACAATTTCTAGTCATCATTCGGTCCTCTGAAGGCAGACAACTACCACACCCCTTCCTACACCGCACAGGTTGCTTCCCAACACGTACCATAAAAGAAGAACATGAGAAACAGATAGGACTAGTAGGAAATAGCAAAAATCACATGTGGGGATTATCCTGAAACACACTGATCACATAACTAGTGTAAGGAAGTGTAGGGAACTGACAAGGGCAGAGACTCAAGAGGTACTTCTTTGGGAAATGCCGTCTGAAATCGTCACACCTTGCTACCAGCAAATGAGGGCTCTGAGCATACCCTAGGGTTTGCTCACAAGGGTCTGCAACACCATCGCTGAGGACTGAAACTCTTCAAGACCTCAAAGCTTGCCTGATTGACTATTGGACTAAGAGATTCCCATGTTCTGAAAACAGATACCAACTCATTGAAAGGTTCATCTGGGCTCTCTCGGAGGCCCTACAAGAAGCTGAACCATTCACTGAAAATCAATTACACACACACACACACACACACACACACACACACACACTCCTGTCATTTCAGCAATTACTTAAACATTCAAGGTTCTTCCTACCTTTTCTTTTTCACATTGATATTTATACTCACATGAAATGTCATCATTTCTAATGAACACTGATGTCAAAATAGAGATCCATTGACACAATATTCACAAAATGGAACTTCCCTGCTGTCATTTTCAATATAGCGTTTTTTTAAATTTCATACATATTTTAGGTTTTTGGTAACTTATACAGGAGAAGATCAGCATTGAAAAACTCTGAATACTGACAATGAGTTTTAAGCCTAGAGAACAAAAATTGTCCAATTTCATAGATAATAAGGAACCAAAGGGAAAGCATGGAAGCTGTAGTCGAATAATTTTACACATGTGCATCCTCTATTATTCTACTACTGAGGGGCGTGTTTTATTACCACTAAACATGCATCAATTGTCTTCCACGTGCACCTGCACAGGTATAATGAATTACTACAGTAGAATGAAATGACTGGGAACTACTTAGCGGCATCTATAATGAACAACGAAATTTCGATCTTATATTCGGTGAACTTCCACTGTCTGCCCCTTTAGACAATGGACCCTAAACAGAAGGGGGAATGAACCACGAGAGACTATGGACTCTGGGAAACAAACTGAGGGCTTCAGAGGGGAGAGGGGTGGGGGATTGGGATGGTCCAGTGATGGGTATTAAGGAAGGTACATATTGCATGGAGCACTGGGTGTTATATGCAAATAATGAATCATGGAACACTACATCAAAAACTAAGGAAATACTGTATAGTGACTACCATATCATAATAAAAAATTATTATTAGAAAAAAATTAAAGGTAAAAAAAAACCAATACAGCTTCTCTGTTTCAAGAACAATCACAATTGAGAAAAAACTAACTTCCAATCCCTAAAGCAAAACACAGACCAAATTCCATTTCACTCCCCTTTATTCACATTCTCTGTGGGTTCTAAGCTATTTCCCTAACTCCTTTCCTGCTGATCAGGGAGCCTCGCCTCGATCCCAGAACCCTGGGATCATAACCTGAGCCAAAGGCACATGCTTAACTGGCTGAGCCAGCCAGGAGCCCCAGCCATGTTTTTCTTAACCAAAAGGACAATTTCTCACAATGCCTTCACATGACTTCACATGGTACCAGACACCTGCATTTGCCTCTAGGAGGTTGCAGATGAAGGCGATTGCAAACTCTCACAGTGGTTTATCAAATACAATGACCTGCCTGGTGACAGTGAAACTCTTATGAGCCCACGAGAGGGTGCTGTGACACTCAGCTGTGGCTGGGCTGTGACACTCAGCTGTGGCTGGGCTGGCACAGAGAACCAAATCCATTTCCCTGCCTGATGTCTGTGAGGAACAGATGCCCCCACTGTGAATGAGACCCTGCCACTGAGCTGTCCAGAGATGGCCATCCTCACGGAGGATGAGGATAAAGGACAATGCCTGAGGAGACCTCATCTGTCTCTTTTATCTTTTCATATTTTTGACAGTGGACAAATCACTGCCTAGGAGTCCCCAACTACCTTAGTCTCATCTGTGAATGGCCAAGAGGTTTTACAAAACACTCAAGATTTTGACCTCACAAATGCCCACAACAACTTACCATAGGGATTGAACATTAAGCAAAGATACTGTTCCTTGGAAGAGAGGTCCTGCCCACTGTTGTTTCTCACTTATATGCTCATCTTCCTTACCTCATGGTAACATAACCACCTTGATTCCTGCTTCCGTCTTCAGGAAGGCTGAGGTGACTTGAAGGGCATTACCCTGACATCGTTCTTTCTTAGCAATAAGATGTGGACATTTCCCTAGTCCTACACACCCAAAGTTGAATCGGAATCAGGATTGAGGAGGCTGATGAGAGTTGAAGGTGTTTTCCTGTACACGATGGTTTATTACCAATAAGGATGGGTCAGAGTCCTCGAAATTCCAGAACCTTTTCATTAATGCTTCCTACTCGTGAAAGATGATGTACATTGGTCTTTCCCTGTACAGTGTGGTGACTCAGAGAAAAGTGCTTAGCCCTTTCGTCAGACTTCCACGACCACTTTGGGGCTGGCTTCCATATTCACAAAGGATGATGTTAGGGCTAAGAGGGTTCCTGTACACTGTTATTTCTTACAGATAAGTGTATGGCATTTTTGTTACATTGCCAGAGCCACTTATCGCAGTGCTTGCCGGCCTCCTGGGGATGAACCCTAAGCCTAGGTCGGCCCCCGAGGGGCCCTTCCCAAGGGGCCTGGTGCCACAACGCCGGGGATTGGGGCCCCCGAGCCCAGCGCTGGAGTCACCCTGCCGCCCCACAGCAACCCGGGCTGCTAGGGGCACCGACAGTCTTTCAGGGCGAGAGAACGGGCAGGGCCCTCCAAGCCCCCGGCGACTTTTGAAGGCCCCCCACGCCAAAACGCTTGGGCCCACACTCCCTCTCGCCAGTGCCCTCACCTCGGCCTGCCCCTCTGCCTGCTGCAGAGCTGGCGGAAAGGGCCTGCTGGAGTCCTATGGGCTAACACTTACCCTAGGTCGGCCCCCAAGGGGCCCCTCCCAAGGAGCCTGGCACCGCAATGCTGGGGATTTGGGACCCCCGAGCCCCAGGGCTGGACTCACTCTGCCAACCCGCAAGCACCCAGGGCGCTAGGGGCGTTGCCAGTCATTCAGGAAGAGAGAACGGGCAGGGCCCTCTGATCCCCCTGCGACCTTCGAAGGCCCCCCGCGCAAAACTCTGGCTCCCATGCTCCTGCTCGCCTGCTCCCTAATCTCGGCCCACCCCTCCGCTCGCTGCAGAGTTGGCGGATCCGGCCTGCTGTCTTCCTGGGGGCTAACCCTATCCCTAGGTCACCCCCAAGGGGCCCCTCCCAAGTGGTCTGGCACCACATGCCAGGGATTGGGGACCCCCAAGTCCCAGCGCCGGACGCACCCTGCTGCCCCGCTGCCACATGGGGAGCTAGGGGCGTCGCCAGTCCTTCAGGGCTACAGAACAGGCAGGACCCTCCGAGCCACGTGCGACCTTCGAAGGCACCCCGATCCAAAGCCAAATGCTCTGGCCCACGCTCCCGATCGCCAGCTACCTCACCTCGACCCAAACCTCCATTCACTGCACATGGGCGGAATGAGCGTGCCAGTCTCCTGGGGGCTAACCCAAACCCTAGGTCAGCCCCCGAGGGGCACGTCCCAAGGGGCCTGGCGCCACAACGCCAGGTATTAGGGACCCCCGAGCCCCAGCGCCGGACTCACCCTGCTGCCCCGCCGCCACCCGGGATGCTTGGGGTGCCCCTGGTCATTCAGTGCGGGAGAACGGGCAGGGCCCTCCGAGCCCACGGCGACCTTCGAAGGCCCCCCCATGAAAAACGCTTGAGCCCACGCTCCCGCTCCTCAGCGCCCTCACCTTGGCTCGCTCCTCCACTCGCTGCAGAGCCAGTGGATGAGGCCTGCCCTCCTCCTGGGGCTACCCATTACCCTAAGTTGGTCCCTGAGGGGCCCCTCCGAAGGGGCCTGGCACCGCAATGCCTGGGATTTGGGACCCCCGAGCCCCAGCGCCGGACTCACTGTGTTGCCCCGCCACCACCCGGGCCACTAGGAACACCATTGGTCATTCTGGGAGGGAGAACTGGCAGATCCCTCCGATCCCCTGGCGACCTTCGAAGGCCCCCCGCGCCAAAACGCTTGGTCCCATGCTCCCGCTCGCCTGCGCCCTCACCTCGGTCCGCCCCTCCGCTCGCTGCACAGCCTGTGGATCTGGACTGCCAGCCTCCTGGGTGTTACCCTAACCTTTGGTGGGCGCCGGAGGGGCCCATCCCAGGTTCCTATTGCCGCAACACTGGGGATTCGGGACTCCCGAGCTCCAGCGCCCAAATCACCCTCCCGCCCTACAGCCACCTGGGCCCCTAGGGGCGCCACCATTCATTCAGGGAGGGAGAATGGCAAGGGCCCTCCAAGTCACCGGCCACCTTCGAAGGCCCCCTGCACCAAAACGCTTGGGCCAACGCTCCCGCTGGCCAGCGCCCTTACCTCGGCCCTCGCCTCCGCTCCGCACACAGCTGGTGGATCGGGCCTGCGGGCCTTCTGGGGGCTAAGCCAAATCCTAGGTCAGCCCCCTATTGGCCCCTCCCTAGGGGCCTGGCGCCACAACGATGGGGATTGGGGACTCCTGAGCCCCAGCGCCGGACTCACCATGCCCCCCACTGCCACCCGGGCCACAAGGGGCACCCCCGGTCATTCAGGGCGGGAGAACGGGCAGGACCCTCTGAGCCCCTGGTGACCTTCGAAGGCCCCTCGCTCCAAAATTTTGGGCCCACGTTCCCGCACGCCAACGCCCTCATCTCAACCTGCCCCTCCGCTCACCGCACAGCCAGCAGATTGGGCCTACTGGCCTCCTGGGGGTAACCCTAACCCTAGGTCGGCACCCGAGGGGGCCCTCTCAAGGGGCCTGGGGCCGCAACGCTGGGGATTGGTGACCCCCGAGCCGCAGCGCCAGACTCACTTTGCTGCTCCACTGCCACCGGGGCAACAAGGGGCCCCTATGGTCATTTAAGGCGGGAGAACAAGCAGGGCCCTCCGAGCCCCCGGCAACCTTCGAAAGCCCCCCCAGGCAAAACGCTTGGGCCAACACTTCCGTTAACCAGTGCCCTCACCTCGGCCCACCCCTCCACTTGCTGCACAGCCTGCGGATCAAGCCTCCCAGCCTCCTGGGGGCTAACACTAACCCTAGGTAGGCCCACTAGGGGCCCATCCCAAGGGGCCTGGCTCCGCAACGACGGGGATTTGTTACCCCGGAGCCCCAGCACCAGACTCACACTGCCACTACGCTGCCCCCAGGGCTGCTAGGGGTGCTGCCGGTCATTCAGAGCGGGAGAATGGGCAGTGCCCTCCGAGCCGCGGCAACTTTCGAAGGGTTCCCTCGCCAAAACGCTTGGGCCCACGCTTCCACTCTCCAGTGCCCTCACCTCGGCCCGCCCTTCCGCACGCTGCACAGCCAGCAGATCGGGCCTCCCAGCCTCCTGGGGGCTAACACTAACCCTAGGTAGGTCTCCTAGGGCCCCATCCCAAGTGACCTGGCGCCGCAATGCTGGGTGTTGGAAACCCCCAAGGAGCAGCACTGGACTTACCCTGCCGCCCCGCCGCCACATGGGCCGCTAGGGGCGCCGCCGGGCATTCAGGGCAGGATAACCGGCAGGGCCCTCCGAGCCTCCGGTGAAATAAGAAGGCCCCCCACACCAAAACGCTAGGTACCACGCTACCGCTCGACTGCGCCCTACCACGGTCAATCCCTCTGCTCACTGCACAGTCGGCGGATCGGGACTGCTGGCCTCCTGGGGGTTAACCTAACCCTAGGACAGTCCCCGAGGGGCCCCTCCCAAGGGGCCTGGCACCGCAACGCTGGGGATTGGGGAAACCCAAGCACGAGTGCCGGACTGACCCTGCCACCCCGCTGCCACCCAGGGAGCTAGGGGCGTCGCTGGTCCTTCATGGCGGGAGAATGTGCAGGGCCCTCCGAGCCCCCGGCGACCATCGAAGGCCCTAGCCCCAAAATGCTTGGGCCCACATACCCGCTCCCCTGCACCCTCACCTCGGCCCACCTCTCCACTCCCCACACAGTTGGGAGATCGGGCCTGCCGGCCTCCTGGGGGCTAACCCTAACCCTAGTTCGGTCCCTGAGGGCCCCTCCAAAGGGGCCTGGTGTTGCCACGCCAGGGATTGGGGACTCTCGAGCCCCAGCGCCGGACGCACCCTGCCGCCCTGCCGCCACCCGGGCCGCTAGGGACGCCGCCGGTCATTCAGGGCGGTAGAGCGGGCAGGGCCTCAGAGCTCCTGGTGACCTTCGAAGGCCCCCAGCGCCAAAACACTTGGGCCCAGGAACCCTGTCGCCAGCGCCCTCACCTCGGCCCGCCACTCCACTCACTGCACACCTGGCAGATCGGGCCTGCCGACCTCCTTTGGTCTAACCCTAACACTAGGTCGGCCCACGAAGGCCCCTCCCAAGGTGCCTGGCGCAAAACACGCCGGGGTTTGGGGACCCCCGACCCCAGCGCTGGAATCACCCTGCAGCCCCACCGCCACCCTGGCCGCTAGGGGTGCCGCCGGTCATTCAGTGCGGGAGAACGTGCAGTGCCCTCCGAGCCCCCAGCGAACATCGAAGGCCCACGAGCGAAAACTCTTGGGCCCACGCTCCCCCTCGTCAGCGTCCTCACCTCGGCCAGCACCTCCGTACGCCTGCCGGCCTCCTGGGGCTAACCCAAACCCTACTTTGGCGCCCAAGGGGCCTCTCCCAAGGGGCCTGGCACCGCCACGCTGGGGATTGGGGACCCCCGAGCACCAGCGCCTGATTCACCCTGCTGCCCCGCCACGACCCGGCCCGATAGGGGCGCCGTCCTCATTCAGGATGGGAGAACGGGAATGGCCCTCCGAGCCCCCGGCGACCTTCGAAGGCCCACCGCGCCAAAATGCTTGGGCTCTCGCTCCAGCTCGCCAGCGCCCTCAACTTGGCCCGCCCCTCCGCTCGCCACACAGCCGGCGGATCGGGCCTGCCGGCCACCTGGGACTAACCATAACCCTAGGTCGGTCCTCGAGGGGCCCATCCCAAGGGGCCTGGAGCAGCAACGCCTGGGATTGGGGACCCCCAAGCTCCAGCACTGGACTCACCCGGCTGCCCCACCACCACCCAGGGTGCTAGGGGTGCCCCCGGTTATACAGGGCAGTAGAACGGGCAGGGCCCTCCGAGACTTCGATGACCTTCGAAGGCCCACTTTGCAAAATGCTTGGAGCCATGCTCCCACTCGCCAGCGGCCTCACCTCGGCCCGCCCCACCGTATGCCACACAGCCTGCGGATTGGGCCTGCCGGCCTCCTGGGGCTAACCCTACACCCAGGTCCCCCCCGAGGGGCCCCTTTCAAGGGGCCTAGCGCCACAACGCCGGGGATTGAGGACACCCAAGCCCCTGCGTGGGACTCACCCTGCCTTCCCGCCGCCACCTGGACCGCAGGGGCGCCACGGTCATTCAGGGCGGGAGAACGGGCAGGGGCTTCCGAGCCCCCGGCGACATTCGAAGGCCCCCCGCACCAAAACGCTTGGGGTCACGCTCCTGTTTGTCAGCGCCCTCTTCTCAGGCCGCCCTTCCGTTTGCCGAAAGCTAGCGGATCGGGCCGGCCTGCTTCCTGGGGGCTAACCCTAACCCTAGGTCGGACCCCGAGGGGTCCCTTCCAAAGGCCTGGCGCCACAATGCCGGGGATTGGGGACCCCCGAGCCCTAGCGCTGGACTCACTCTACTGCCCCTCCCCTACCGGCCCCTAGGGGCGCCACCGGTCATTCAGGGTGGGAGAACCTGTAGGGCGCTCTGGGCCCCCGGCGACTTTCAAATGCCCCCAGCGCCAAAACGCTTAGGCCCACGCTCCCGCTCGCCAGTGCCATCACCTCTGCACGCCACTTCACTCGCCGCACACCTGGCCGATCAGGCCTGCCAGCCTCCTGGGGGCTAACCCTAACCCAAGCTCGGCACCCAAGGGGCCGCTCCAAGCGGCCTGGCGCCGCAATGCCAGGGAATGGGGACCCCCGAGCCCCATTTCCAGTCTCATCCTGCCGCCACGCCACCACCCGGGCCGCTAGGGGCGCCGCCGGTCATTCAGGGCGGGAGAACGACAGGGCCCTGGAGAAACCAGCTACATTTGAAGCCTCCCACGCCAAAATGCAGGGGCCCACGCTCCCGCTCGGCAGCGCCTTTACCTCTGCCCGCCCACCTCTCGCTGCCCAGCCAGAGGATTGGGCCTGCCAGCCTCCTGGGGGCTAACTCTAACCCTAGGTCAGCCCACGAGGAGCTCCTCCCAAGGGGCCTGCCCCCGCAACGCCGGGGATTGGGGATCCCCAAGCCACAGTGCAGGACTCACCCTGCTGCCCCACCGCCAACGGAGCCACTAGGGGCGCCGCTGGTTATTCAGGGCAGGAGAAAGGGCAGGGCCCTCCGAGCCATGGCAACATTGCAAGGCCCAGGGCGCCAAAACCCTGGGGCCCATGCTCCCGCTCGCCATCGCCCTCAACTCGGCCCACACCTCTGCCCTTCGCACAGCTGGCAGATCTGGCCTGCCGGCCTACTGGGCGCTAACCCTACACCCTAGGACGGCCCCTGAGGGTCCCTTCCTAAACGTGCCGCTAGGGGCACCACCATTCATTCAGTGTTGGAGAACTGGCAGGGCCCTCCGAACTCCCTCCAACCTTCGAAGGTGCCCGGAACCAAAACGCTTCGGCCCAGGCTCATGTTCACCAGCACCCTCACCTCGGCCCACCGCTACAATCACCGCACATGTGGTGTATCGGGCCTGCCGGCCTCCTGGGGACTAACCCTAAGTGTAGGTCAGCCCCCGAGAGGCACTTCCCGAGTGGCGTGGCTCCGCAACGCCGAGGATGGGGACCACAAGCCCATGTGCCGGACTCACCCTGTTGCCCTTCAGCCACCCGAGCCGCTAGGGGCCCCGCTAGTCATTCAGAGCGGGAGAACGGGCAAGGCACTCCGAGGCCCCGGCGATTTTCGAAGGCCCTCCTGCACCAAAATGGTTGGGCCCATGCTGCCGCTCACCAGCGCCTTCACATTGGCCCACTCCTCCGATCGCCACACAGCCGTTGCATCGGTCCTGCTGGCCTACTGGGGTCTAACCCTAAACCCTAACCCCTAACCTTAAACCCTAAACCTTAACCCCTAACCCTCACCCTAACCCTAACACTGACCCCTAACCCTTACCCTAACCCTGACCCTAACCTAAACCTAACCCTAAACCCTAATCCTTAAACCCTAAACCCTACATTAACACTAAACCCTAAATCCTAACCCCTAACCCTAAACCCGAAACCCTAAACACTAAACCCTTACCTTAACCACTAAGCCAAACCCCAAACCCTAACCCTAAACCCTAACCATACCCTGACCCCTATCATAACCCTAACCCTACCCCTAACCCTACCCCTTCAGCTAACCCTACCCCTAACCAGTAACCTAACCCTAACCCTTACCCTAACCCATACTCTAACCCTAACTTTAACCCATACCCTAACCCGAACCCTAAACTGTACCCTAACCCTAACACGTACTCTAACGCGTACCCAAACCTGTACCCTAACCCTAACCCTAAACTGTACCCTAACCCATAACTTAAACCGTACCCTAAACTTAACCTTAACCCTAACAAGTACCCTAACCCATACCCTAACCTTAACCCTGAACCCTGACCATAACCCATACCCTAACTCATACCATACCCGTACCCTAACCGTACCCGTACCCTAAACCTAACCCATACCCTAACCGTAAACCTAAACCCTAAACCGTAACCCGTACCCTAACCCTAACCAGTACCCTTACCTTAACCTTAACCCATACCCTAACCTGTACCCTATCCCTAACCCGGACCCTAACCCATACCCTAACCCACACCTAACCCTAACCTGTACCCTAACCCGTACCCACACCCATACCCTAACCCTAAACCGTACCCTATCCCTATCCCTAACCCATTCCCTAACCCGTACCCTAACCCTAACCCTAAACCGTAACCTGGCCTGTACCATAACCCTAAACTGTACCCTAACCCTAACCCGTACCCTAAACCGTACCCTAATCCGAATGCCAACACTAACCATAACCGTACCCTAATGCGTACCCTAACCAGTACCCTAACCCTAATCCGTACCCTAAACCTAACCCCTACTCCAACCCTAACCCTAACCCTAAACCCAAACCCTAAACCCTAACCCGTACCCTGAACCCTAATCTGTACACTAACCCATAACGTCTAACTTGTAACCCCTAAACCCAAACCTAACCCATACCCTCTCCTTACCCTAACCCTAAACCCTACCCTCTCCCATACCCTAACCATAATCCATACTCTAACCTTAACCCGTACCCTAATCCGTACCCTAACCCCGGGGATTGGGTACCCCTGGAACACACCACGGGACTCAGCCTGCCACCCCTCAGGAAACCATGCCCCTTGGGGTGCCGCAGAGCATCCCGTTCAGGAGAACAGGTAGGGCCCCTCTGAGACCCCAGCGATCCTCGGCGGCCCCCTACACCCCAACCCTGAGGCCCACGCTCATCCCGCCCCACGCCTTCCCTTCAGCTTGCCACCGAGCTCGTCGCAGAGCCGGCAGATCAGGCCTGCCGGGTTCCTGGGGCCTAGACCTGACCCTAGGTCGGCTGGGTAGGGCCCCTCCCCTGGGTCCCGGTGCCACAGCCCCAGGTACTGGGGACACCTGAGCCCCACTGCAGGATAAAGCCTGCCAGCCCACAGGAAACCGTGCTCCTTGGGAGGCTGTAGAGCATTCAGGGCGGGAGAACCAGGAGGGCCCCCAGAGTACCCTGCGAACTTCAGCGATCCCTAAACCCAAGCTTGAAGCCCATGCTCACCCCACCCCACACCTTCACCTCAGCCCGCGGCAGTGCTCGCCACATAGCGGGCAGATCTGGCCTGCGGGGTTCCTGGGCCCCAACCCTAACCCTAGTTCATCTGTGGAGGGGCCCCTCCCCAGGAGCCTGGAGCCAGAGCCGCGGGGATTCGGGACACCTGAGCCCCACAGCAGGACTCAGTCTGCCACCCCGCAGGAAACCGTGCGCCTTGGGAGGCCATAGAGCGTTCAGGGTGGGAGAACCAGGAGGGCCCTCCTGAGCCACCAGCGAACGTCGGTGGCCTCCTGCAACCCAACCCTGAAGCCCACGCTCACCCTCCCTGCACCCTCACCTCAGCCCATGTAGCTCGCCATACAGCCAGCAGATCGGGCCTGCGGGGCTCCTGGGGCCTAACCCTAGCCCTAGGTCGGCCGCGGGTGTGGGGGACTCCCAGGAGCCTTACACCACAGCCCCAGGGAATTGGGGTACCTGTACCACACCGCAGGACTCAGCTTGCCACCGGAAAGGAAACTGTGCCCCTTGGGGCTCTACGGAGCCTACAGGGCATGAGAACATGGGGAGGCCCCCAGGGCCTGTCCCCACTTTTGGCAGCCCCCCGTGCCCCAACCCTGATGCCTATGTTCACCATCCCCCATGGCCTCCTCTCAGCCCTCCACAGAGCTCGCTGCACAGCCTGCAGATTGTCCTTGCCGGGCTCCTGGACCCTAAACCTTACACTAGGTTAGCCACAGAGGGGCCCCTCCCCAGGGTCCTGGCACCCTACTCCGGGGGATTGGGGACACACAAGCCCCACTGTAGGACTCATCCTGCAGCCCACAGGAAACTGTACCGTTTTGGGGCACAACAGAGCATTCAGTGCAAGAGAATTGGGGCACCCCTGAGAGCCCCTTCTGGTGAACCCCGACATTTGTGGGCCATTCTGGATGAAACCCCAAGGCTCACACTCACCCACGCTTGTGCCCTCATCTCAGTCGGCCTGGGAGTTCTCTGAGCACTGGGCAGTTTGGACCTGCTGTCTCCTGAGGCCTAACCTAACCCTGGGTCTTCTGCTGAGGGTCCCTCCCTGTTTGCCTGCCTCCAAGGCACCAGGCATTGGGCTCACCTCTGCACGACTAGAGGACTCAGCCTGCCCCACAGCAGGAAACTGTCATTTGGGGTTGCAGCAAGGATTCATAGGAAAATCGGAGGGCCCTCCTCAGCCCATCGCAGGCAACCCCCACTTTCAGAGATCTCCCCGGATCCAATTAGTAGCTTCAAACTGACCTTTAAACTTGCTCTCCAAGGAGATCTTTTGAAATTCTCCACACTTCCAACCGATGGCACCATCCAGCTTCAGTGCCTTACCCAGCTTTAGGTCTTGAGATGGATTAAAATGGGAAGTCACTTCACTGATGACGACGTACTGGTGACCAAAAGATACATGCATAAATGCTTCATATCACTTGGCTTCAGGGAAATGCAAATCTAAACCCCTATAGATGCCATATCACACGAGGCCGAATATCTAAAAATAAGAAGACATGAAACTATACATGTTGGAGAGGATGTGGAGAAATGGGAACACTCTTACACCCCTGTACAAATGCAGTCCAGTACAGCCACTCTTGAAAATGGTACAGAGTTTCTTCAAGAAGTTATAATAAAGCTACCCTATGTCCCAGCAATTGCACTACTGGGTATTTACCCCAAAGATACAGAGGTAGTGAAGATGGGACACATGCACCACAGTGTTCATAGCAGCAATATCCATAATAGACAAGCTGCAGAAGGAGTGCAGATGACCATGGATAGATGAATGGATAAAGAAGATGTGGATCATATCTATAGTGGAATATTACTCAGCCATCAGAAAGGATGAATACTTACCATCACACCTACCTGGGTGGAGCTGGAGGGTATTATGATGAGTGGAATAAGTCAATGAAAGAAAGACAATGATCATATGCTTTCACTCCTATGTGGAATATCAGAAACAAGGAAGGTGACCATAGGGGAAGGAAGGGAAAATAGAATGGGAAGTCATCAGAGAGGGAGAAAACCCATGATGGACTCTTAACTATCACAAGAAACTGATGATTGCTGGAGGAGAAGTTTGGGGGGGTAACTGGGTGAGTAGCATTAAGGAGGTCACACGATACAATGAGCACTGGGTGTTACACACAACTGAAAATTGATTGAAGACTACATCTGAAACTAATGATGTACTGTAAGTTGGCTAATTGAATTTAAATTAAAGAACAAAAGACCTTGAATAAACAATCCTAAACATTTGTATGGAACCACTAAAGATTCCGAACAGCCAGTGCAATGTGGAAAAGAAAAACAAAGCTGGAGGACTCACAATTTCAGATTTCAGGTTATACTACAAAGCTGCAGTCATCCTAACAAGAGAGTATGGCACAAAAATAGACACAGCGATCAAAGGAACAGGATACAAGTTCAAACAGAAACCCATAATTATGTGGTCCATGAATCTTCCACAAAGCAAGCAACGATATCAAAAGGGAAAAGGACAGTCTCTACAACAAATTTTGTTGGGAAAACTAGACAGCTACGCACAAAAGAATGAAATTAGACTGCTTTCTTACACAATACAGACAAACACAAAACAGTTTCAAGACCTCAATATGAGACCTGAATCCATAAAAATCCTACAGGAGGGAAGACAGTAACTTCTTGACATGGACCATATTAACGTTTTTCTAGACTGTGTCCTGAGGCAAAGGAAATGAAAGCAAAAATAAACTATTGGGAATACAGCAAAATAAAGTTTCCACATGGCAGAAGAACAATGAAAACGTAAAAATAGTAAGACAACTTACTCAAAGGGAGATGATATTTGCAAAGATCATATGCAATAAAGGGATAGTGTCCAAAACATATACAACTGATACTACTCGACCCCCAAAAAACAAATAATCCAGTTAAAAAATAGGCAGAAGACATGGACAGACATTTCTCCAAAGAAGAAATACAAATGGCCAAGAGTCCCGTGAAAAGATGTTCACCATCACCCATCATCAGGAAAATGTGAATGCAAAGGACAATGAGGTAATACCTCAAACATGTCAGAATGGCTAACATCAAAAGCACAACAAAGAACAGGTGTTGAGAGGATGTGGATAAAGGGGAATCCTCGTGAACTGTGGGTGGGAATGCAAATTGTGGTGGCCACCGTGGAAAACAGTATGAAGGTTATTGAAAAAATTAAATATAAAACTACCCTACGATCCAACAATCACACTATTCTTATTTACCCAAAGAATAGGAAAACAGTAACGTAAAAGGATACGTGCACCCCTATGTTCCTTGCACCATTATTTAGAATATCACAATATGGAAGCAACCCAAGTGTCTGTAGAAAAATTGACAAATGAGATGATAGATGTGTATTCACACACACGCACGTGCACACACACACACACACACACACACACACACACACACATACACACACACAATGGAGTATTACTCGGCTTGAAAAAGAATGAAACCTTCCATTTGCAGCCACATGAATGGAGCTAGAGAGTATTATCCTAACTAAAATCAGGCATTCAGAGAAAGACAAATCCCATAAGATGTCACTCTAATAGGGAATTTAAGCAACAAACAAAAATAAATAACTAAAAGAGAAAAAGGAGACACACCAAAATACAAACTCTTAACAATAGAGAACAAACGGATGGTTACAAGAGGAGGTGGATAGAGGGTTGAGTGGAATAGGTGAAGGGGATTAAGAGGACACTTTTCTTGATGACCACTGAGTAATTTATAGAATTACTGAATCACTCAATTGTACACCTGAAACGAATGTAACACTGTATGTTAGCTCTACTGGAATTAAAATAAATTTCTAAAAAAGATTTTTTCTTTCAGGAAGCTCTTTGAAAAAGCTTTTCCTGTGCACTGTGCATAAGCCCTACTTGGGAGGATTCGCTCTACAATAATTATTCACTCCATGAATCAAATTCAGATTTCACTGAGTTCTTACCGTGGATCCCAGCCCACGGGAGCCATGGTCCTTTTCAGTCCAGGCTCAGCACCAATGCATTCAAGATTGGAAGTAGAGACACATGTCACTTCACAGTCCAGAAAGCTATTATTGTTTTTGTTTCAGTGTGAGAGACTCACAGACTTTGGGACAGGTTTCAGAGCAGGTTTATTATGGATCCTGGATCTCTACTTCAATGTTCATTGCCTGGATCCATTTGGCTAATAGGTTCCCTGTGGATGGGCTTGCTTCCAAGCACATACATGGAAGATGCAAAGGTGGGTGGGCTTGGTGCTGGACAGGAAGAAGACCAAAAGCAGACAAGGGTCCGACCCCTCCCCTGATCCAGGAATTGCTACGGGAGAGGGTATGTGAGGTAGAATCCATGCGAAACTCCAAGGTCACCAGCTGAACACAGGAGGCACAGGTCAAGGGATCTGGAGATGCAGGGGTTGAAGGCTGCTCTGAGCTACCTCTGGGAGGAAGGGAGGGAAGGAATGAGAAGGAGACACTGCCTGCCCCTGGCCCATGCCAGCTACCCACCACTCTGACACGCATCAGTCTATGAGCTGACACAGCCTGGGCTCAGGAAAGGCTGGCTCGTGTCCCTAAATCCTCAGTGGGACAGCTGGCCCCAGGGCTCAGAGACATGCTGAGGGAGATGAGAGGGAAAGCTGCCCCACCCAGGTCATCCCCTCCTTGAGCAGACAGCCCTTCAGAACTTCTAAAAAAAACCCACTGACGGGGTTGAAAGACATGCCATGGATGAACTAAGGCATAGAGATATGTAAAATGACATTCATTTTTAAGTTCAGGACTGTCATCTCAGGAAGTGGGGAGAGCTTCCCTAAGAAGACTGAGGGGCGGGCAGGCCATGCTGAAAAGGGAGACATGGCTCTCCTGATTGGGGACCTGTAGCCCCCTTCCAGTGCAGGGCATCACCCTCACATTACACGAGATCCATGGAAGTGTTCCATCAGGGCCACATATTTGTCTCAAGACGGGTACCCTGGCATTGGACTGCACAGGGCACCAGGGACGAGGGCCAGATGGAGGACGGACAATACCCCGGAGGCCATGGGGCAAGAGCAGAGGCACATGACCTTGAAGATGATGATGAAATGCAGGAGGTGGCAGCATGGAGCCGGCCTGAAAGTGCCATGGGAGCAGTGTCCACAGCTACACTGACTGGGTGCCTTCTGTGCCCAGTGTGGCTGACTTCAGTGGGCTCCAGACTAGTCCTGACCACAACTCTAGGAAGTGTGCACCACCCCCGGCCTCCTCTCCCCTTGCAGCTGCTAGGAATCACGGTCACAGACCCTGGTCAGCTTTCGTGGAAACCAAGCAGTGGCTCCCACGCACGCTGCACCTCTGGTGGTGGTCCAGTGTGACCCTCGTGCCTGGCCAGACACTGATGTCTACCTGTCTCCACACAAATCCACAGACAGGAGGGTGTCCCTGAATTCCACAGCACCTGATGAGACAGATCCACAGAACCCAACACCCAGTGGGTCACTAGGGACCTCACCTATGGTCATGGAGCTCACCATACCCTATTTCTGTCACTTCCCACAGAAAGCCTGGTTCTGATCCCCCACAATACCAAACATCCTGGTTGCTGACCTGGGGTCATGCCATGAACCCACATGGCACCTTTCTTTAAGTGAAGACTATGCCTACACCTCCTAGAAAATATTTCTAATGAAGTACCAGTCCATCAGGACTACGGTGTGAACGGTAGCACACAGCCTGCATGGTAGTAGTCAGTAATTCTAACGAGGGTTAACCCCACCCCCCGTCTCACAAAACCTTCCTCCATCCCCACTGAACTCATGGTCTGCCCTCAGAAAACCCTCAAGGAAACAAACCTTTCATCTGAATGCTCTTTTCACCTTCTGCTTCAAATCTTGTCCAACCACAATGATATGAAACTAGAAATCAGTCTCAAGAAAAAAATGGGACAGTCAAAAATAGGTGGAGATTGGGGGCCTGGGTGGCTCAGTTGTTAAGGATCTTCTTTCAGCTCAGGTCGTGATTCCAGGATCCTGGGATCTAGCCCCGAATCAGGCTCCTTACTCAGTGGGAAGCCCACTTCTCCCTCTCCCACCACCCTGCTTGCATTCCCTCTCTCGCTGTCTCACTCTCTGTCAGATACTTAAATAATCTTAAATAAATGTGTGGAGATTTAACAACATGCTACTGAACAACCAACAGTCAAAGAAGAAATCAAAAAAATTTTAGAAGTACCTTGACACTGATGAAAAAGACAACTTACAAAAACTTATGGGATGCAGCAAAAGTAGCTTTATGGGGGACATTCATAGAAATTCAAGTCTTCATCAATCCATGAGAATGCTCTCCAATAAACAACCTGATTTATGTGGTAAAGAATTAGAAAAAAAAAAAGAACAAACAAAGCCACAAATTAGTAGAAATAAGGAAATAACAAAAAGGAATGCATTAATAAATCCAACGGAGACTAAAAGGACAAAAAAAAATGAAAATGAGAGCTGCCTTTTTTGGAAAGATAAACAAAACTGACAAACTTAGCTAGACTCACCAAGAAAGACAGAGGACTCCAATAAAATTAAGAAAGAAAGATAATGGATTCCTGTCTCATATCAAAATCAAAAGAACTTTTCAACCTTGGACACAACAACTTCTTGCAAGCCATGTCTCTAAAGGCAAAGGAAATAAAAGCAAAAATGAACTATTGGCACTTCATCAGGATAAAAACTTCTGCTCGGCAAAGCAAATGATCAAAAAAACAAAAAGGCATCCTATGGAATCGAAGAAGATATCTGCAAATAATATTACAGATAAAGGGCTGGTATCCAAGATCTATAAAGAACGCCTCAAACTCGACACCCAAAAAATGGGCAGAAGACACAAAGAGATACTTCTCCAGAGAAGACATACAAATGGCCAACAGACACATGAAAAAATGCTCCACATCACTTGCCATCAGGCAAATACAAATCAAAACGACAATGAGATACCACCATACACCAGTTAGAAATGTTAAAATTAACAAGGCAGGCGGCACCTGGGTGGCACAGTGGTTAAGCGTCTGTCTTCGGCTAAGGGCGTGATCCTGGCATTATGCGATCGAGCCCCACATCAGGCTCCTCCGTTATGAGCCTGCTTCTTCCTCTCCCACTCCCCCTGCTTGTGTTCCCTCTCTCGCTGTCTATCTCTATCTCTGTGGAATAAATCAATAAAATCTTGAAAAAAAATTAACAAGACAGGAAATAAAAAAAAGTCAGAGAGGATGTGGAGAAAGCGTAACCATCGTACACTACTCGTGAGGATTCAAGCTGGTATAGCCACTTTTGAAAACAATATGGAGGTTCCTCACGACATTAAACACAGAGCTATCCTATGACCCACCAACTGCACTACTGGGTATCTACCGCATAGACACAGAGTAATGAAAAGAAGGGGCACCTGTATCCCAATGTTCATAGCAGCAATGTACATAATAGCCAAACTGATGAAGGAGCCAAGGTGTCCTTCAGCAGATGAATGGACAAAGAAGATGTGGTTCATCTACACAATGGAATATTACTCAGTCATCAGAAAGGATGAATACCCCCCATTTGCACCAACGTGGATGGACCAGGAGGGGATTATGCTAAGTGAAATTAAGTCAAGCAGAGAAAGACAATTATCATATGGTTTCACTCCTATGTGGAACGGAAGGAATAGCATGGAGGACATTAGAAGATGGAAGGGAAAAGTGAAGGGGGGAATGAGAGGGGGAGATGAATCATGAGAGACTACTGAAACTGGGAAACAAACTGAAGGCTGCAGAAAGGGAGGGGAAGGGGAAGGGGTTATCCTGGTGATGGGTATTAAGGAGGGTACATATTGGGGCACCTGGGTGGCACAGCGGTAAAGCGTCTGCCTTCGGCTCAGGGTTATGGGATCGAGCCCCACATCAGGCTCCTCCGCTGTGAGCCTGCTTCTTCCTCTCCCACTCCCCCTGCTTGTGTTCCGTCTCTCGCTGGCTGTCTCTATCTCTGTCGAATAAATAAATAAATTCTTTTTTTTTAAAAAAAGGAGGGCACGTGTCATAATGAGCACTAGGTGTTATATGGAAACAATGAATCATGGAACACTACATCAAAAACAAATGAAGTACTCTAGGGTGACTAACATCATTTTAAAAATGACAAAGATATGAAATCCATACAGGAAAAGTGTCACTATTTGCAAATGACATGAAATCCCGAAAGATTCCACACAAAAAAACTGTTAGAATAAACAAATTCAAGAAAGCTGCAGGATATAAAGTCGATATACAGAGACCTGTTGTCTTTATTTTTTTCAGATTTTATTTATTTATTTATTTGACAGGAAGAGAAAAAGCAGGAGCAGGGGGAGTGTCAGAAAGAGGGAGAAGCAGACCCTCGCTAAGCAGGGAGCCCAACATGGGGCTCGATCCCAGAACTCTGGGATCATGACCTGAGCTAAAGGCAGACGCTTCACCTATGGAGCCACACAGATGACCCAACTTGTTGCATTTCTGTATACTGATGACATACTTTCGCAAAGAGAAATAAAAAAGCAATGCCATTTACAATTGCATGAAAAAAAAATCTAGGAATAAAAGTAACCAAGAATGAGAAAGACATAGTACACTCAACACATGGCAGAAAAGAAATGAAAAACACGTGTGTCGAGGGGGGCAGAATGTATGGGTCAAAGATTTGGAAGGCAACACAAACAAATGGAAGCTTATGCCATGCTCCTTAACTGGAAAAGTTAATTATGTGAACATGTCCATCGTACCCAAAGCAATCGACAGATGTGATGAAATCCTTATCTGAATTCCAGTGGCATTATTCGAGGAAATAGAAAACAGTCCTCAAACTTGTATGGAATCACAAAAGACCCCAAATACCCAAAGCAACCTGGAGAAAGAAAGGTGCAGTCAACACACACCTGTATTTCAAGCTAGATTACAAAGCTGTTGTCATCAAAACAGGATGGTACTGGCATAAACACAGACACCAGGTCAGTGAAACAGAACAGAAAGCTCAGAAACTTACCCACACGTAGATGATCCTAACTTACGACACAGCAGCAGAAGATATGCCATGAGGGAAGGACTGTGTCTTCAGTGAGCGGTAACAGGCAAACTGGACACTAAATGCAGAAGAATATAACTGGGTCACTTTCTTACACCACACACAAAATTTTTAATGGATGAATGATTTGAACAAAAGACCTGAATCCATAAACCTCCAAGAAGACACAGGTACTAAGTCTCTTGACATTGGTTTTGGCAAAGACTCTTCAGATCAGACACCAAATGCAAAGGCAACAAAAGCAAAAATAAACAAGTGGAACAACATCAAACTGAAATCTTCCACACGGCAAAAGAAACCATCAAAAACTTAAAAGGCCACTGACCCAATAAGAAAAAAATATCTGTGAATCGTATGTGTGAGAAGAGGCTAATATCCAAAATACACACAACACTCATACAAATCAAAACAAAAAAAAGTATAAAAAATGTGGGGAATATGTGAATAGATACCTTCCAAAGATGGCACACAGGTGCCAACAGACAGAAAAAGTTGTTCGGCATCACTAATCATCGTCAGGGAAACATCAGTCAAACCCACAATCGGCTATCCGCTCACAACTGTTGGAACAGCAATTGTCCCAGAGACAGACACCAAGTGGGGTCAAGGGTGTGCAGACGAGGAGACACTGTGCACTGTTGGTGGGAATGGAAATTGGTGCAGCCACTGTGACAAACGGTATGGAGGTTCCTGAAAAATAAAAGCAACTACGACATGACCCAGTAATGGCTCTACTGAGTATTGATTCGGAGAACACAAAAATACTGCCTCAAAAAGACAGATGCACTCCCACATTCACTAAAGCATTATTCACAAGAACCAGACATGGAAACACAGACCTTGGGGGCCTTATGCCAAGTAACTCAGACACAGAAAGACCAATACCAGATGCTCTCATGTACATTCCACGTGGAATAAACAAATACTGAACACATAGATACTGAGAGCAGATTGGTAGGTGCCAGATTCGGGGATGGGGTGGTAGAAACGGGTGAAGGCGGTCAAAGTCTCAATGTTTGAGTGAGAAAATCCGACAGTCATGAAATGTTCTGTCCAGCATGGAGACTAAAACTAACCCCACAGCATGGGGTATAGGTTTCCCTGCTCTTTGAAAGTACAGAGCTTCTGAGAAACCTTGCACAGCAGTAATGGTGTCAAGAAGGAATGGCCATTAATTTAAATGGAACAATTAGACAGTGTGCTCAGACTCCAAAATTCCTTCTCTTTGGCTTTTCTTAGGCCTCAGCACATACGTTTCCAATGGAGGCCCAGCATAAATGAAGATAAAGCACAGCAGAGGCTCACAAACACAATTCAAAGTGCTGGTGGCTGGATGCGGAGAGCAATTCCCAGCGGAAGGAGCTGGTTGGGGAGCACACCGCCTTTGTCGTGCTTCTCCCCAAAACAGATGCTGAATGCGATTCTCACTGTTCACCTTTTTTCATAAGAGGGAAATCCTCTTCAGGTCTCTTCCTCTTACTGAAGCTGGGTAATAACATAGTTCTTTCAAGAAATCCCAGTGTCTTACTGTGAACGTTTAAAAATGGGGGATACTTGTACTTGAGCATTGCTGAGGGACGAGATGTGAAAGGTTCTCCCAGACACAAACCTCAGCAGACCCACCGGGAAAGGCACCTTCCTCAGCATGCGGAACACGGACTACCTCCTACCTCCCGAGAAACCCTCTCCTTCCCCTCGATCACGACAACCCACAAAAGCTGGGAGTTACCCTAATTCCTCCGTTCTCCTGCTCCTAATAGCTAACCCATCAGCAAATCCTGTGAACTGTATCTTCAAAATGGACCCAGAATAGGTCTAACCACTCCATCCAAGGCCACCTGTCTGGTCCACAGTGCCTGAGTTCCTGGAAAAGCTTCGTCATTGACCTGCCTTGCCATCTTCAACCCTCTGTCATCTGTTCTCAACACTGTAGCCAGGATGGCCCAGTGAAACAGGGTCTCATGGGGATATAGCCCTGGAATGGCTTTCTGTCACCCTCTGTCACCTCTCTGAGGTAATGTCCTAAGCTGTCTCCTGTGGCCACAGGGCCTTCTTGCTGCTCCTGCACATACCTGGAATTCTCCTGCCCCAGAGCCATTGCACATGCTTTCCCTTCTGTTTCGAATGCTCTTGATGTGTTCTCACTCACCTTTGGAGAAGTCTGAGTTGGAGCGTCAGGGACAGAAGATGAGACTGTGTGTGTTGGGTGAGGCTGGTGGCCCAGAAAAAGGTTCTCTGCCAGCTCTCCGCCTGTGCCTCACTTGTCCTCAGCCAGGAACTTGCACACAGCCCACACCTGTCACAACTCTCACCCAGGAGACCCATAGCCACACCTGGAGCCCACCCTGCCCACATCCTGCTGCAGAATGCATTCAGCTCTCCTCTGGGCCCCCTGTCAGCTTTACCCAGACCTGGAACTCCCCCATCTCCTGCAAAGCTCCCGGATTCCCACTCTGCTTCCAAAATCACACTGGCGCAAGACTTTCATGAGAAAGCTATAACGCTAACTAATGAAAGGTTCACACCTACTTTCCCCTTCTGTTGCCTTTCTCTCCACCTTCTTTCCTACCTGTGCAAACTGTAACATATCAGTGGAACATGAACATGCTCTGAGACCTGAATCTTTCATTGCAGCTTTTTGAGGAATCCTTATGTGATAAGAAACTAGTGTATCCTACAACAGGGTGTTCTACAACTCTCATCTATAGAAGAGTACAGCCCAAATCACTACAACTTTACCTCACTCTTCATGAAGCAGAACACTTTTTCCTTTCTTCTTTTACTTAAATTCCAGTTAGTTCACATGCCATGGAATATTCGCTTCAGGGGTAAGATTTAGTGATTCCTCACCTGCATACAGTACCCGGTGGTCATCACAAGATTCCTCCTTAATACCCCTCACCCATTTAACTCTTACCCCCACGCCCATGTCCTGCAGCAACACTCAGTTTGTTCTCCAAGGTTGAGTCTATTTCCTTGTTTGCCTCTCTCATCACCCCTCAACTCTGTTCATCTGTTTTTTTTCTGAAATTCCACAAGCGTGAGAGCATAGGATATTTGTCTTTCCTCACTGATTTTGCTTAGCTTAATACACTCTAGATCCATCCACATCCTTGCAAGTGGTAAGATTTCATTCTTTTTGAAGCTGGGTCATATTCCATTATATATATGTATCCCACATCTGCTTTATCCATTCATCAGTGCATGGACTTTGGGATTCTCTCCATAGTTTGGCTACTGTGGACATTGCTGCTATAAACATTATGGTGCATGGACCCCCTTCGAATCTGCATTTTTATCCTTTGGGTAAATACGTAGGACAGCAATTGCTGGATCATGTGGTTGTTCAATGTTTAACTTTTTGAGGAACCCCCACACTGGTTCCCAGACTGGCTGCACCACTTTGCATTCCCACCAACAGGATGGGAGGGTTCCCCTTTAAGCAGAACATTATCTGCCGGCAATTTCATAAGAGGCAACAAAACATCTGTGAGATGCACCCAGGGTCAGGCAAGCAGTTGCAGACTTCACCCCAAGGCTCCTGACGCCAAGCCCCTTGAAGCCACCAGCATGCCACTATCCAAAAGAATTCCCAGACTCTCCTTCTGACTCCACCACCAAAGAAACTACAGAGAGAATATGGCACCTCAAAATATCGAGATAATACATTTAGTAAAACTAGAAAGTCAAGCTCAACTTTTAAACAGGAACAGGCCGCTTTGGATAATTTTTAATTTTCCCTCCACCCTAATTTTAACTCTTCTGATGAATAAACTAATCAATGATGAAACATCACCTTTGTCAAATGACATCATCCAAGTCTGTATCAGATGAAAAAAGCCACCTAACTCTAGATACTGGCCACTCAACCATATCTTAGGCCCAATTGAATAAACACTGTTAGATGAAGGAACAAATTAGATGTTACAAACAGGCACAGAGTGAATCTCACCTCCCCTTTCTAATAAAAGAGGGTTCCTAGGAAACAGATGGTCAAAATACATTTGTCAGCAATAAATGGACAGAAATTGTGATCCCCTGCAAAGTTCTACCTCCAGGGAAACTAAGTAATTCTTGCACCAAACCCAGAATGCTGACAGCTACTTCAATTTTACTTTGTGGCTCAACTAGAGAAAAGAGAAAAGCCCAGGAGGTTTTGGGATAATGAGAGGTTTTACCTCCAGCCCTGACATAGATAGGACATTTTGCCAAACATACCTGTGCTTTCTCTGAACACTGGCGTCCTGTGACAAGCTGCCTCGCTGACTCCGATGCTGACGTTCAAAACCTCGGGTGTCTTGTAGCCAGAGCAGAGAAGTGCTGTCAGCTGGGGAGAAGAAGGCACCTCTGACCTATAGCCTGCACACCTGCTTCGGTTTCTGGGTGCAGGGGCAACACATACTTGTTGTATATCAGTAATTATCTTCATTCTCAATAGACCAATGACCTTGCCTTTTCTGGAAAGCAGACTTACTCTTCTAAAGAAACCCTCAATTCGTCTATTCCCAATGCAATTAGAGTGGGGTCTGGTTTACGCCCTCCTTCAGGCCCCCACCTGGAGGATTTTCCTCCATGATTCTAACAGCCAATTACCACTAACCTGGGGGCACACGGGGCATAATGCTGAAGTTGGGGGACGGCTCTGGGGCTTGCTACGGCCACACCTGTGCCTGGGGGACCAGGGCACACCCTGCTGAACTTGGGGTACTTCTCAAGATGCATCACCTGCACTGTGTCAGAGAACCGTGGGACACATCACTGAAGGTGGGGACTCTGTGAGGTCCTTACCCGCACTCTTCCCGGGGAACAGGGGAAACCCTGAAATTCTGCAACCAATCCCACAAAAGCTCAGGTGAGTGGGCGCCCTGGAGTTCACAGGTATGGGGAATAAGGCCAGTTGAGAACATGGGGCAGAAGAGACTTTAAAAGGAAAAAGAAAACTCACCTGAGTTCCCACAATGAACCCTCTCCAGGTGCCCTTCCAGAACCCTGCCTCCCACCTGGGGCGCACCCTACCCCCAGACCCCCCCACCCACGGTGCACGCTGCTCTCTAACCAGCCGGGACCTCCGCAGGGCAACTCTCTCTCTCCCAGTTCCCCTTCTTCTGTCCCAGGTTTGCACCCCACTGCAACTCTGGAACAGCCCACAGAGACGTAGCTCCACTCCCAAGAGGTGATTTGTCAGGGAGGGTGGTGCCCCAGCCCCTGGGAAGCCAGGCAAGCCGCCCTCAAGCCCCTGGAACCATGAAAGTGCAGGGGGTCCAAGAGGTGCCTCCTCTACCCAACACCCAGCATAGGCATAGGTGGGGTCCTGGGCTGGGCTCCCCCCACACACCTGGCCCATTCCAGGGACCCCTCTAGCTGAAGACCACCCTCAGAGTCCTGCCCCTTCCCTTTCTGCACCAGACCTCCCTGCTGGGGTGTGCCTGGTTCTGGGCAAGATCAGTGGCTCTCAGACCCTCCAAGGCTTGGGCTTTAGGAAATGCAATGATTTCATGCATGTTCAGTATGTACATGTCAGTATGACTTTAATCTTATGGGAGCCAAAGAGGTTCTTTATTTTTTCTTATCTTCATGTTGGCATTTTTGGTTATTGTTTTCTTCTTGAAGCAGATGTACAACATGTGCTTGGGGCAGAAATAGGGCCCATGCTTTGAGGTTTTGCCCAATCATTTTGAACCGGGTAAAATGTTAAAGGATAGCTTCCCTGGGATCCCAGGATCAGGGCCCACAGATGATATAAGATAAAAATTACTTTCATCATTATAATTACTCCTAAATGGAGGAATTTGAGACAAAAGCACCTTCACAAGAGTACCAAGAAATCAAAATGATGCCCACAGAAAGCTACCTGCTCCATGGTCAGCACATGTAACAGAAGTGTTCACAGTCTCTGGACTCCTGCCCTTCTCCTGACCAAATCTCTGAAGCACACAGACCACTTAAAATCAGAATTGTAGAACTGCTAGAACTCCTTAGAGATGTCTGGCACCATTCCCTTGGACTGCAGAATAAAACACAGTAGCTCGTTGTCACAAACTAATTTCAACATGAAGTGCCCACTGGATGCACTAAGTTCTTTCTCTGCAAATGTTGACTAATGTAAGTCACAGTCATACCATATAAACACTACGATGGCTGGGGAGTCATCGTAGGTAAGGGAATATTTTAGCCATGTTTATAAGCATTGGCTCACTTTGTAGAAGAGGCTGAGCTGAGTGTTTTTCAATACTATTTCAGACCAGTTTTACAGCACCCTCTGAACATACCAGAGCCTGAATGGACTAAAAAAGATAGTTGGTTTCAGTAACTTTAATACCAGAAAAATATTATACTGTCTCTGTTCCTAAGGATCTTTGAGTATCTTACCCAGAGGTCCTCCACTAAGATAATGATCTTAATGATCACCATGGGCAGAGGTGAAAAGGCCCGCTGAATTCGTTCCATTTGTCCACATGACAAGAAAATCCTGATACTTGATAGGTTTCCAGATTGAGAAGACCAGAGATAAGAGGGAAATAGTACCCTGTATGGAACAACAAGGGATTTGGAGTCAATTTGGGGATCCCACTTAGGTTTCTGACACTAAAATCCTCTGTGACTCATATCATCTGAGTCCCTTTCTAACCGTCTGAAAATGTGCCTAAAAATATCTACACCCTAGTTGAGAAGTTTAAGAGGCAGAATGCTACAAAGAGCCAGTATGATGTCTCTCAGGAACAGGTGCTAAGGAACACATAATTGCTATTGGGTCTATTTCTTTTCTAGAAGAAAGAACACATGTTGAATCCATATTTCTAATAGATGACTCACCAGATGATTTTCAAACCTGAAGGAAGGCAAAGAAGTAGCTCTTGTGTCATGTTTCACTCAGAAATCATGTTGTTGGACTGGTGAGGACAATACGATAGCAACGTCATCACTAAGAGTGGGGAGCTTCTAATTTCCATATGGCCATGTTCACCCCCTTAGCTCAGGGCCACCAGAAAGGACAGCTGAGGGGGACCACAGGCCAAGGCTGCCAGGTGTGGCTGGGGCAGGCAGAATTCTGACTTAAGGCTCAACTCCTGTCTAGGTTATTATAATGCTCTTCACAAAGAAAGTGCCATTGTGTGTGAGCCCTCATGTAGAAAAGGTTCAGAATTTCCATTGAGATTCCCTCTCTGACCTTTAGGATATGTAGCAAACTTCCATTTAATTTTAAACATTGAAGGACTTCCTGGTTTTCTTTTCGCTATGACTGTGGCTCAATTCGCCTGTGGTCTAAGAATAGAATTTAGTTAATTTCAGGGTTTAACATTTGTAGCATTGATTTGTGGCCCCATCTATTATTTATTTGGGTAAAGAGTCTATGACCACTTGCAAATAATGTATTCTGCACTTATTATGGAATGTTCCCTATATGTCAATTAGGTCACATTTTTACCAATGTTTTGTCTGCTTTTTCTGTCAGATATTGAGAAAGGTATATTAAAATCTTCAAACAATGTTGCTCTATTCAACATGGCATCGGAGAATCTACCACTGTTAGAAGGCAAGGGAAACAAAAAGTATAAGAATTGAGGGGATAATTGTAACTATTCACAGATAATATGATTGTGTACATAGAAAATACAAACCAGTCTATAAATACCCTATTAGAATTAAAAATGCAATTTATAAATTTGAGATGGATTGTAGCTTCCCATTGGACAGTTTCTGAAAGAAAATGCAGAACCTGTCAATCTTGGGGTAGGACATATGGTGCACTAACCATTTAAAAGAATTCAGTGGGACTTCATAAAAATGTGACATTTCTCCTTATCTTATGACCATAAGAAAATGAAAAAGTGAACCACAGTCTGGGAAGTAAAGATTTGCAATACACACACTGACAAAGACTTGTCAATAAAGAATTCCTGCTCATCAACCATAAAAAGTCTATTTATAAACGAATACTTCACAAAAGATTGACTGATGTCCAATAAAACCCAGAAAGGGTACTCTACAGTATTATTTTCAGGAACAGAAAGGCCTTTCCTAAAATGAAAACATACACACAAAAAAGTATTCCCTAGATGGATGACGTCCTTATTTCTGAGGACAGCTTGAAGAACAGACTAGCATCAAAGTAAAGTGATGGAATTCCTGACACTCAGAGGATGGACAATTGACCTCAACCTACAGTACAATTTCTAGGCATCATTCGGTCCTCTGAAGGCAGACAACTACCACACCCCTTCCTACACCACACAGGTTGCTTCCCAACACCTACCATAAAAGAAGAACATGAGAAACAGATAGGACTAGTAGGAAATAGCAAAAATCACATGTGGGGATTATCCTGAAACACACTGATCACATAACTAGTGTAAGGAAGTGTAGGGAACTGACAAGGACAGAGACTCAAGAGGTACTTCTTTGGGAAATGCTGTCTGAAATCGTCACACGTTGGTACCAGCTAATGAGGGCTCTGAGCATACCTAGGGTTTGCTCACAAGGGTCTGCAACACCATCGCTGAGGACTGAAACTCTTCAAGACCTCAAAGCTTGCCTGATTGACTATTGGACTAAGATATTCCCATGTTCTGAAAACAGATACCAACTCATTGAAAGGTTCACCTGGGCTCGCTCGGAGGCCCTACAAGAAGCTGAACCACTCACTGAAAATCAATTACACACACACACACACACACACACACACACACACACCTGTCATTTCAGCAATTACTTAAACATTCAAGGTTCTTCCTACCTTTTCTTTTTCACATTGATATTTATACTCACATGAAATGTCATCATTTCTAATGAACACTGATGTCAAAATAGAGATCCATTGACACAATATTCACAAAATGGAACTTCCCTGCTGTCATTTTCAATATAGCGTTTTTTAAAGTTCATACATATTTTAGGTTTTGGTAACTTATACAGGAGAAGATCAGCATTGAAAAACTCTAAATACTGACAATGAGTTTTAAGCCTAGAGAACAAAAATTGTCCAATTTCATAGATAATAAGGAACCAAAGGGAAAGCATGGAAGCTGTAGTCGAATAATTTTACACATATGCATCCTCTCTTATTCTACTACTGAGGGGCGTGTTTTATTACCACTATGCATGCATCAATTGTCTTCCACGTGCACCTTCACAGGTATAATGAATTACTACAGTAGAATGAAATGTCTGGGAACTACTTAGCGGCATCTATAATGAACAATGAAATTTCGATCTTATATTTGGTGAACTTCCACTGTCTGTCCCTTTAGACAATGGACCCTAAACAGAAGGGGGAATGAACCACGAGAGACTATGAACTCTGGGAAACAAACTGAGGGCTTCAGAGGGGAGAGGGGTGGGGGATTGGGATGGGCCAGTGATGGGTATTAAGGAAGGTACATATTGCATGGAGCACTGGGTGTTATATGCAAATAATGAATCACGGAACACTACATCAAAAACTAAGGAAATACTGTATAGTGACTAACATATCATAATAAAAAATTATTATTAGAAAAAAATTAAAGGTAAAAAAAAAACCAATACAACTTCTCTGTTTCAAGAACAATCACAATTGAGAAAAAACTAACTTCCAATCCCTAAAGCAAAACACAGACCAAATTCCATTTCACTCCCCTTTATTCACATTCTCTGTGGGTTCTAAGCTATTTCCCTAACTCCTTTCCTGCTGAACAGGGAACCCGGGCTCGATCCCAGAACCCTGAGAACATAACCTGAGCCAAAGGCACATGCTTAACTGGCTGAGCCAGCCAGGAGCCCCAGCCATGTTTTTCTTAACCAAAAGGACAATTTCTCACAATGCCTTCACATGACTTCACATGGTACCAGACACCTGCATTTGCCTCTAGGAGGTTGCAGATGAAGGCGATTGCAAACTCTCACAGTGGTTTATCAAATACAATGACCTGCCTGGTGACAGTGAAACTCTTATGAGCCCACGAGAGGGTGCTGTGACACTCAGCTGTGGCTGGGCTGGCACAGAGAACCAAATCCATTTCCCTGCCTGATGTCTGTGAGGAACAGATGCCCCCACTGTGAATGAGACCCTGCCACTGAGCTGTCCAGAGATGGCCATCCTCACGGAGGATGAGGATAAAGGACAATGCCTGAGGAGACCTCATCTGTCTCTTTTATCTTTTCATATTTTTGACAGTGGACAAATCACTGCCTAGGAGTCCCCAACTACCTTAGTCTCATCTGTGAATGGCCAAGAGGTTTTACAAAACACTCAAGATTTTGACCTCACAAATGCCCACAACCACTTACCATAGGGATTGAACATTAAGCAAAGATACTGTTCCTTGGAAGAGAGGTCCTGCCCACTGTTGTTTCTCACTTCTATGCACATCTTCCTTACCTCATGGTAATATAACCACCTTGATTCCTGCTTCCGTCTTCAGGAAGGCTGATGTGACTTGAAGGGCATTACCCTGACATCGTTCTTTCTTAGCAATAAGATGTGGACATTTCCCTAGTCCTACACATCCAAAGTTGAATGGGAGTCAGGATTGAGGAGACTGATGAGAGTTGAAGGTGTTTTCCTGTACACGGTGGTTTATTACCAATAAGGATGGGTCAGAGTCCTCGAAATTCCAGAACCTTTTCATTAATGCTTCCTACTCGTGAAAGAAGATGTACATTGGTCTTTCCCTGTATAGTGTGGTGACTCAGAGAAAAGTGCTTAGCGCATTCGTCAGACTTCCACGACCACTTTGGGGCTGGCTTCCATATTCACAAAGGATGATGTTAGGGCTAAAAGGGTTCCTGTACACTGTTATTTCTTACAGATAAGTGTATGGCATTTTTGTTACATTGCCTGAACCACTTAGCGCTGGGCTTGCCGGTCTCCTGGGGACGAACCCTAACCCTAGCTCGGCCCCCGAGGGGCCCCTCCCAAGGGGCTTTGTGCCACAATGCCGGGGATTGGGGCCCCCGAGCCCAGCACCGGAGTCAGCCTGCTGCCCCGCGGCAACCCGGGCTGCTAGGGGCACCGCCAGTCTTTCAGGGCAAGAGAACGGGCAGGGCCCTCCAAGCCCCCGGCGACCTTCGAAGGCCCCTGTGCCAAAATGCTTGGGCCCACACTCCCTCTCGCCAGTGCCCTCACCTCGGCCTGGCCCTCTGCCTGCTGCAGAGCTGGCGGAACGGGCCTCCTAGACTCCTGGGGGCTAGCACTTACCCTAGGTCACCCCTGAGGGGCCCCTCCCAAGGATCCTGGCACCGCAATGCCGTGGATTTGGGACCCCCGAGCCCCAGTGCTGTACTCACTCTGCCACCCCATAGGCACCGAGGGCACTAGGGTCGTTGCCATTCAGGAAGGGAGAACGGGCAGGGCCCTCCGATCACCCTGCGACATTCGAAGGCCCCCCACGCAAAAACTCTGGCTCCCACACTCCTGCCCGCCAGCGCCCTAACCTCGGCCCACCCCTCCACTCGCTGCAGAGCTGGCGGATCGGGCCTGCTGGCTTCCTGGGGGCTAACCCTATCCCTAGGTCGCCCCCAAGGGGCCCCTCCCATGTGGCCTGGCGCCGCATGCCAGGGATTGGGAACCCCCAAGTCCCAGCGCCGGAAGCTCCCTGCCACCCCACCGCCACATGGGGAACTAGGGGCGTCGCCAGTCCTTGAGGGCGACAGAACGGGCAGCACCCTCCGAGCCACCTGGGACCTTCGAAGGCACCCCGAGCCAAAGCCAAAATGCTCTGGCCCACACTCCCACTCACCAGCTACCTCACCTCAACCCACACCTCCATTCACCGCACATGGTGGAACGAGCCTGCCAGCCTCCTGCGGGCTAACCCTAACCCTAGGTCGGCCCCCGAGGGGCCCGCCCAAGGGGCCTGGCGCCGCAACGCTGGGTATTAGGGACCCCCGAGCCCCAGCGCCGGACTCACCCTGCCGCCCCGCTGCCACCCGGGCCGCTAGGGGTGCCGCTGGTCATTCAGGGCGGGAGAATGGGCAGGGCCCTCCGAGTCCATGGCGACACTCAACGGCCCCCCCATCCAAAACGCTTGAGCCCATGCTCCTGCTCCTCAGTGCCCTCACCTTGGCCCGCCCCTCCACTCTCTGCAGAGCCGGTGGATGAGGCCTGCCCTCCTCCTGGAGGCTACCCATAACCCTAGGTTTGCCCCTGAGGGGCCCCTCTGAAGGGGCCTGACACCACAATGCCTGAGATTGGGGACACCCGAGCCCCAGCGCCAGACTCACCGTGTCGCCCCACCACCACCCAGGCCACTAGGAGCACTGTCGGTCATTTAGGGAGGGAGAACGGGCAGATCCCTCCAAGCCCCTGGCAACATTCGAAGGCCCCCCGTGCCAAAACGCTTGGGCCCACGCTCCCGCTCGACAGCGCCCTCACCTAGGCCTGCCCCTCTGCTCGACACACAGCCGGCAGATCGGGTCTGCCAGCCTCCTGGGGACTAACAGTAATGCTTGGTCAGCCCCCTAGAGCCCTTCCGAAGGGGCCTGGCACCCCAACGCCGAGGACTGGGGACCCCGAGCCCCAGCGCTAGACTCACCCTACCGCCCCTCCTCTAACCGGGCCGCCAGGGTAGTCGCCTGTCATTCAGGGCGGAAGAACGTGAACGGCTCTCTGAGCACCTGGCGACCTTCGAAGGACCCCCCCCTCGAAAACTCCTGGGCCCATGCTCCTGCTCCCAAGCGGCCTCACCTCCGCCCGACCCTCAGCTCGCCACACAGCTGGCAAATCGGGCCTGAGGGCCTCCTGGGGGCTAACCCTAACACTAGGTCGCACCCGAGGGGCCCCTCCCAAGGGGCCTGGCGCTGCAACACCGGGGATTGGGGACCCCTGAGCCCTAGCACCGGACTCACACTGCTGCCCCTCTGCAACCCGGGCCGCTAGGTGCGCCGTCGGGCATTCAGGGCGGAAGAACGTGCAGGGCCCTCCGAGCCCCCGGCGACCTTTGAAGGCCCCAGCACCAAAACGCTTGGGTCCACGCTCCTGCTCGCCAGCGCCCTCATCTCAGCCCACCTCTCTGCTCCTTGCAGAGCGGGTGGATCCGGACTTCCGGCCTCCTCGGTGCAAACTCTAACCCTAGGTCGGCCACCGAGGGGCCCATCCCAAGTCGCCTATCGCCGCAACACCTGGGATTGGGGACCCCAAAGCCCCAGCACCAGACTCTACCCTGCTGCCCTGCCGCAACCCGGGCCACTAGGCGTGCTGCCGGTCTTTCAGGGTGGGAGAACGGGCAGGGCCCTCCGAGCCCCCAGCGACCTTCAAAGGCCGCCTGCGCCAGAACGCTTGGGCCCACGCTCCCGCTCCCCAGCGCCCTCACCTTGGCCCGCCCCTCCGGTCGCTGCACAGCCGGCACATCAGGCCTGCCCGCCTCCTGGGGGCTAACACTACCCCTAGGGTGGCCTATGAGGGGCCCTTTCGAAGGGGCCTGGTGCCTCAGTGCCAGGGATTGGTGACCCCCGAGCCCAAGCCAGGACTCACTTTGCCGTCCCGCTGCAAACCAGGCCACTAGGGGTGCTGCCGGTCTTTCAGGGCGGGAGAACGGGCAGGGCCCTCCGAGTCCCAGTGAACTTCTAAGCCCCCATGCGCCAAAATGCTTGGGCCCATGCTCCTGCTCACCAGCGCCCTGACCTCGGCCCGCCCCTCTGCTCACGCACAGCCAGCGGATCGGGCCTGCCAGCCTCCTGGGGGCTAACCCTAACCCTAGGTTGGCCCCCGAGCGGAACCTCACAAGGGGCCTGGCACAGCAACGCCAGGGATTGGGGACCCCCGAGCCCCAGCGCTATACTCACCGTGCCGCCCTGCCACCACCCGGGCCGCTAAGGGCGCCTCTGGCCATTCAGGGCGGGAGAACCGGCAGGGCCCTCCAATCCCCCGGCGACCTTCCAAGGCCCCCCCGTGCCAAAATGCTTGGGCCCACGCTCCAGCTCGCTGGCATCTTCACCTCGGCCTGGCCTTCTGCTACCGCACAGCTGGCGGATCATGCCTGCCGGACTCCTGGGTGCTAACACTAACCCTAGGACGGCCCTAGAGGGGCCCCTCCCAAGGGGCCTTGCGCTGCAACGCACAGCATTGGGGACACCTAAACCTCATTGCCAGACTCACACTGCCACCCCGCCACCACACGGGTCGCTAGGGGCGCCTCCGGTCATTCAGGGCGGGAGAACGGGCAGGGCCCTCCGAGCCTCTAGTGACGTAAAAGGCCCCTCGCGCCAAAACACTGCATACTATTCCCTCGCTCGCCAGCGCCCTCACCTCGGCCCACACCTCCGCTCGCCGCACAGCCGGCGCATCAGTCCTGCTGGCCTACTGGGGTCTAACACTAACCCTAAACCCTAACCCATAACCTTAAACCCTGAACCTTAAACCCTAATCCTAACCATAACTCTAACCCCTAACCCTTACCCTAACCCTAACCCTACCCTAAACCTAACCCTAAACCTTAATCCTAAAACCTTAAACCCTAACATTAACACTAAACCCTAAACCCTAAGCCCTAACCCTAATCCCGAAACCCTAAACATGAAACCCTAACCCTAACCACTAACCCCAAACCCCAAACACTAACCCTAAACCCTAACCCTACCCCGACCCCTACCATACCCCTAACACTACCCCTCACCCTACCCCTTCAGCTAACCCTACCCCTAACCCTAAACCTAACCCTAACCCGTACCCTCACCCGTACCCTAACCCTAACCCTAACCTGTACCCTAACCCTAACCCTAACCTGTACCCTAACTCTAACCGTAACCGTAACACGTACTCTAACCCATACCTTAACCCGTACCCTAACTTTAACCCTAAACTGTACCCTAACCCATAACTTAAACCGTACCCTAACCTTAACCATAACCCTAACAAGTACCTTAACCTGTACCCTAACCTTAACCCTAAACCCTAAACCCGGACTCTAACCCATACCCTAACTCGTACCATAAACCGTACCCTAACCCTACCCGTACCCTAACCCTAACCTGTACCCTAACCGTAACCCTAAACCCTAAACTGTAACCCGTACCTTAACCCTAACCAGTACCTTTACCTTAACCTTAACCCATAACCTAACCCGTACCCAAACCCATACCCTAACCCGTGCCCTATCCCTAACCCGGACCCTAACCCATACCTAACCCTAACCTGTACCCTAGCCCAAACCCTAACCCATACACTAACTATAAACCATACCCTATCCCTATCCCTAACCCGTTCCCTAACGCGTACCCTAACCCCAACCCTAAACCGTAACCTAACCTGTACCATAACCCTAAACTATACCCTAACCCTAACCCGTACCGTAACCCTAACCCGTACCCTAAACCATACCCAAATCCGTATGTCAACACTTACCCTAAATCGTACACTAACCCGTACCCTAAACTGTACCCTAATGCGTACCCTAACCCGTACCCTAACCCTAACCTGTACCCTAAACCTAACCCGTACTCCAACCCTAACCCTAACCCTAAACCCAAACCCTAACCCATACCCTAAACCCTAATCTGTACCCTAACCCATAACCTCTAACCTGTAACCCCTAAACTCAACCCTAACCCGTACCCTCTCCTTACCCTAACCCTAACCCCTACCCTCACCCGTACTCTAACCGTAACCCATACCCTAACCTTAATCCATACCCTGATCCGTACCCTAACCCCGGGGATTGGGTACACCTGAGCCCCACCACGGGACTCAGCCTGCCACCCCTCAGGAAACCATGCCCCTTGGGGCGCCACAGAGCATCCCGTGCAAGAGAACTGGTAGGGCCCCCCTGAGACCCAAGCGATCCTCGGTGGCCCCCTACACCCCAACCCTGAGGCCCACGCTCATCCCGCCCCACGCCTTCCCTTCAGCTTGCCACCGAGCTCGTCGCAGAGCTGGCAGATCAGGCCTGTCGGGTTCCTGGGGCCTAGACCTGTCCTTATGTCGGCTGGGTAGGGCCCCTCCCCTGGGGCCCGGTGCCACAGCCCCAGGGACTGGGGACACCTGAGCCCCACTGCAGGATAAAGCATGCCAGCTCACAGGAAACAGTGCCCCTTGGGAGGCTGTAGAGCATTCAGGGCGGGAGAACCAGGAGGGCTCCCAGAGCCCCAGGCGAACTTCGGCGATTCCTAAACCCAACCTTGAAGCCCATGCTCACCCCACCCCGCACCCTCACCTCAGACCGCGGCGGAGCTCGCCACATAGCGGGCGGATCTGGCCTGCGGGGTTCCTGGGCCCCAACCCTAACCCTAGTTCATTTGTGGAGGGGCCCCTCCCCAGGAGCCTGAAGTCGCAGCCGCGGGGATTCGGGACACCTGAGCCCCACAGCAGGAATCAGTCTGCCACCACGCAGGAAACCGTGCACCTTGGGAGGCCATAGAGCATTCAGGGTGGGAGAACCAGGAGGGCCCTCCTGAGCCACCAGCGAACAACGGCGGCCTCCCGCACCCCAACCCTGAGGCCCACGCTCACCCTCCCCACACCCTCACCTCAGCCCGGGTAACTAGCCATACAGCCAGCAGATCAGGCCTGCGGGGTTCCTGGGGCCTAACCCTAGCCCTAGCTCGGCCGTGGGTGTGGGGGCCTCCCCAGGAGGCTTACACTGCAGCCCTGGGGAATTGGGATACCTGTGCCCCACCGCAGGACTCAGCTTGCCACCCGACAGGAAACCGTGCCCCTGGGGGCTCTACGGAGCCTACAGGGCACGAGAATTTGGGGAGGCCCCCGGAGCCCTTCCCCACTTTTGGCAGTCCCCCGTGCCCCAACCCTGAGGCCCATGCTCACCCTCCCCCATGGCCTCCTCTCAGCCCTCCACAGAGCTCGCCGCACAGCCTGCAGTATGTCCCTGCCGGGCTCCTGGACCCTAACCCTTACCCTAGGTTGGCCACAGAGGGGTCCTTCCCCAGGGTCCTGGCACCCCACTCTGGGGGATTGGGGACACCCAAGCCCCACCGTAGGACTCAGCCTGCAGCCCACAGTTAACTGCACCATTTTGGGGAACAGAGCATTCAGGGCAAGAATTGGGGCAACCCCTGAGAGCCCCTTCTGGTGAACCCTGACCTTTGTGGGCCCTTCCGGATGACACCCCAAGGCTCACACTCACCCGCCCTTGTGCCCTCATCTCACTCGGCCTGGGAGCTCTCTGAGCACTGGGCAGTTCAGACCTGCTGTCCTTGAGGCCTAACCTAACCCTGGGTCTTCTGCTGAGGGTCCCTCCCCGTTTGCCTGCCTCCAAGGCACCAGGCATTGGGCTCACCTCTGCACGACTAGAGGATTCAGCCTGCCCCACAGCAGGAAACTGTCCATTTGGGGCTGCAGCAAGGATTCATAGGAAAATCGGAGGGCCCCCCTCAGCCCATCCCAGGCAATCCCCACTTTCAGAGATCTCCCCGGATCCAATTAGTAGCTTCACACTGACCTTTAAACTTGCTCTCCATGGAGATCTTTTGAAATTCTCCACACTTCCAACCGATGGCATCATCCAGCTTCAGAGACTTACCCAGCTTTAGGTCTTGAGATGGATTAAAATGAGAAGTCACTTCACTAATGATGAGGTAGCGGTGACCAAAAGATACATGCATAAATGCTTCATATCACTTGGCTTCAGGGAAATGCAAATCTAAACCACTATAGATGCCATATCACACGAGGCCGAATATCTAAAAATAAGAAGAAATGAAACTACACATCTTGGAGAGGATGTGGAGAAACGGGAACCCTCTTACACCCCTGTGCGAATGCAGTCCGGTACAGCCACTCTTGAAAATGGTACGGAGTTTCCTCAAGAAGTTATAAATAAAGCTACCCTATGTCCCAGCAATTGCCCTACTGGGTATCGACCCCAAAGAGACAGAGGTAGTGAAGACGGGACACATGCACCCCAGTATTCATAGCAGCAATATCCCTCATAGACAAACTGTGGAAGGAGTGCAGATGATCATGGACAGATGAATGGATAAAGAAGATGTGGATCATATATATAATAGAATATTACTCAGATATCAGAAAGGATGAGTACTTACCATCACACCGACCTGGGTGGAGCTGGAGGGTATTATGCTGAGTGGAATAAGTCAATGAAAGAAAGGCGATGATCATATGCTTTCACTCCTATGTGGAATATCAGAAACAAGGAAGATGACCATAGGGGAAGGAAGGGAAAATAGAATGGGAAGTCATCAGAGAGGGAGAAAACCCATGATGGACTCTTAACTATCGCAAGAAACTGATGATTGCTGGAAGAGAAGTTGGGAGGGGTAACTGGGTGAGTAGCATTAAGGAGGTCACACGATACAATGAGCACTGGGTGTTACACACGACTGAAAATTTATTGAAGACTACATCTGAAACTAATGATGTACTGTAAGTTGGCTAATTGAATTTAAATTAAAGAACAAAAGACCTCGAATAAACAATCCTAAACATTTCTATGGAACCACTAAAGATTCCAAACAGCCAGTGCAATGTGGAAAAGAAAAACAAAGCTGGAGGACTCACAATTTCAGATTTCAGGTTATACTACAAAGCTGCAGTCATCCTAACAAGACAGTACGGCACAAAACTGGACACAGCGACCAAAGGAACAGGACACAAGTTCAGACAGAAACCCACAATTATGTGGTCCATGAATCTTCCACAAAGCAAGCAACGATATCAAAAGGGAAATGGACAGTCACTACAACAAATGGTGTTGGGAAAACTAGACAGCTACGCACAAAAGGATGAAATTAGACTGCTTTCTTACACAATACAGACAAACACAAAACAGTTTCAAGACCTCAATATAAGACCTGAATCCATAAAAATCCTACAGGAGGGAAGACAGTAACTTCTTGACATGGACCATACCAACGTTTTTCTAGACTGTGTCCTGAGGCAAAGGAAATGAAAGCAAAAATAAACTATTGGGAATACAGCAAAATAAATAGTTTCCATATGGCAGAAGAACAATGAAAACGTAAAAATCATAAGACAACCTACTCAAAGGGAGAAGATATTTGCAAACATCATATGCAATAAAGGGATAGTGTCCAAAACATATAGAACTGATACTACTCGACCCCCAAAAAACAAATAATCCAGTTAAAAAATAGGCAGAAGACATGGACAGACATTTCTCCAAAAAAGAAATACAAATGGCCAACAGTCCCGTGAAAAGATGTTCACCATCACCCATCATCAGGAAAATGTAATTCCAAAGGACAATGAGGTAATACCTCAAACCTGTCAGAATGGCTAACATCAAAAGCACAACAAAGAGCAGGTGTTGGGAGGATGTGGATAAAGGGGAATCCTCGCAAACTGTGGGTGGGAATGCAAACTGTGGTGGCCACCGTGGAAAACAGTATGATGGTTCCTCAAAAAATTAAAAATAGAACTACCCTATGATCCAACAATCACACTACACATATTTACCCAAAGAATAGGAAAACAGTAACTTAAAAGGATACGTGCACCCCTATGTGTCTTGCACCATTATTTACAATATCACAATATGGAAACAACCCAAGTGTCTGTAGAAAAATTTACAAATGAGATGATAGATGTGTGTATTCACACACACACACACACACACACAGACACACACACACATACACACACAATGGAGTATTACTCGGCTTGAAAAAGAATGAAACTTTGCCATTTGCAGCCACATGGATGGAGCTAGAGAGTATTATCCTAACTAAAGTCAGTCAGTCAGAGAAAGACAAATCCCATACGATGTCACTCTAATAGGGAATTTAAGCAACAAACAAAAATAAATAACTAAAAGAGAAAAAGGAGACACACCAAAATATAAACTCTTAACAACAGAGAACAAACGGATGGTTACCAGAGAGGAGGTGAATAGAGGGATGAGTGAAATAGATGAAGGGGATTAAGAGGACGCTTTTCTTGACGACCACTGAGTAATATATGGAATTACTGAATCACTATTGGACACCTGAAACGAATGTAACACTGTATGTTAGCTCTACTGGAATTAAAATAAATTTTAACAAAAGATTTTTCTTTCAGGAACCTCTTCGAAAAAGCTTTCCCTGTGCACTGTGCATAAGCCGTACTTCGGAGGATTCACTCTACAATAATTATTCACTCTATGCCTTGAATTCAGATTTCACTGAGTTCTTACCATGGATCCCAGTCCACGGGAGCCATGGTCCTTTTCTGTCCAGGCTCAGCACCTATGCATTCAAGATTGGAAGTAGAGACACATGTCACTTTACAGTCCAGAAAGCTATTATTGTTTCTGTTTCAGTGTGAGAGAGTCACAGACTTTGGGACAGGTTTCAGAGCAGGTTTATTATGGATCCTGGATCTCTACTTCAATGTTCATTGCCTGGATCCATTTGGCTAATAGGTTCCCTGTGGATGGGCTTGCTTCCAAGCACATACATGGAAGATGCAAAGGTGGGTGGGCTTGGTGCGGGACAGGAAGAAGACCTAAAACAGAGAGGGTCTGACCCCTCCTCTGATCCACGAACTGCTACAGGAGAGGGTACAGGAGGTAGAATCCATGGGAAACTCCAAGGTCACCAGCTGAACACAGGAAGCACAGGTCAAGGGATCTGGAGATGTAGGGGTTGAAGGCTGCTCTGAGCTACCTCTGGGAGGAAGGGAGGGAAGGAATGAGAAGGAGACACTGCCTGTCCCTGGCCCATGCCAGCTGCCCACCGGTCCAACACGCATCCGTCTATGAGCTGACACAGCTTGGGCTCAGGATGGGCTGGTTCGGGTCCCTCAATCCTCAGTGGGACAGCTGGCCCCAGGGCTCAGAGACATGCTGAGGGAGATGAGAGGGAAAGCTGCCCTGCCCAGGTCATCCCCTCCTTGAGCAGACAGCCCTTCAGAACTGCTAAAAAAAAAAAAAAACCACTAACGGGGTTGAAAGACATGCCATGGATGAACTAAGGCATAGATTTATGTAAAATAACATTCATTTTTAAGTTCAGAGCTGTCATCTCAGGAAGTGGGGAGAGCTTCCCTGAACAAGACTGAGGGGTGGGCAGGCCATGCTGAAAAGGGAGACATGGCTCTCCTGATGGGGATCTGCAGCCCCCTTTTAGGGAAGGGCATCATCCTCGCATCACACGAGATCCATGGAAGTGTTCCATCAGGGCCAGATGTTTGTCTCAAGAAGGCTACCCTGGCATCGGACTGCACAGGGCACCGGGGACGAGGAACAGATAGAGGACGGACAATACCCCAGAGGCCATGGGGCAAGAGCAGAGGCACATGACCTTGAAGATGATGATGAAATGCAGGAGGTGGCAGCATGGATCCGGCCCGAAAGTACCATGGGAGCAGTGCCCACAGCTACACTGACTGGATGCCTTCTGTGCTCGGTGTGGTTGACTTCAGTGTGCTCCAGACTAGTCCTGAACACAAGTCTAGGAAGTGTGCACTAGCCCCGGCCTCCTCGCCCCTTGCAGCTGCTAGGAATCATGGTCACAGACCCTGGTCAGCTTTAGTGGAAACCAAGCAGTGGCTCCCCTGCACGCTGCACCTCTGGTGGTGGTCCAGTGCAACCCTCGTGCCTGGCCAGACACTGATGTCTACCTGTCTCCACACAAATCCACAGACAGGAGGGTGTCCCTGAATTCCACAGCACATGATGAGACAGATCCACAGAACCCAACACCCAGTGGGTCACTCGGGACCTCACCTATGGTCATGGAGCTCACCATACCTTATTTCTGTCACTTCCCACAGAAAGCCTGTTTCTGATCACCCACAATACCATACATCCTTGTTGCTGACCTGGGGTCATGCCATGAACCCACATGGCACCTTTCTTTAAGTGAAGGCTATGCCTACACCTCCTAGAAAATATTTCTAATGAAGTACAAGTCCATCAGGACTATGGTGTGAACATTGGCATACAGCCTGCATGGTACTAGTCAGTAATTCTAACAAGGGTTAACCCCACCCCCGTCTCACAAAACCTTCCTCCGTCCCACGGAACTCATGGTCTCCCCGCAGAAAACCCTCCAGGAAACAAACCTTTCATCTGAATGCTCTCTTCTGCTTCAAATCTTGTCCAACCACAATGATATGAAAATAGAAATCAGTCTCAAGAAAAAAATGAGACAGTCAAAAATAGGTGGAGATTTTTGGGGCCTGGGTGGCTCAGTCGTTAAGGATCTGCTTTCAGCTCAGGTCGTGATCCCAGGATCCTTGCTCAGTGGGAAGCCCGCTTCTCCCTCTCCCACCCCCGTGCTTGCGTTCCCTCTCTCGCTGTCTCACTCTCTGTCAGATACTTAAAGAATCTTAAATAAATATGTGGAGAATTAACAACATGCTACAGAACAAAGAAGAAATCAAAAAAATTTTAGAAGTACCTTGACACTGATGAAAAAGACAACCTACAAAACTTATGGGATGCAGCAAAAGTAGCTTTATGGGGGACATTCATAGAAACTCAAGTCTTCATCAATCCATATGATGCTCTCCAAAAAACAACCTGATTTATTTGGTAAAGAAGTAGAAAATAAAACAACAACCAAAGCCCCAAATTAGTAGAAATAAGGAAATAACAAAAAGGATGCATAAATAAATCCAACGGAGACTAAAAAGACAAAAAAACAAACAAACAAACAATGAAAATGAGAGCTGCCTTTTTTGGAAAGAGAAACAAAACTGACACTTAGGTAGACTCACCAAGAAAGACAGAGGGCTCGAATACAATCAGGAAAGAAATATAATGGATTCCTGTCTCATATCAAAATCAAAAGAACTCTTCAACCTTGGACACAACAACTTCTTGCAAGCCACGTCTCTAAAGGCAAAGGAAATAAAAGCAAAAATGAAGTATTGGAACTTCATCAGGATAAAAAGATTCTGCTCGGCAAAGCAAATGATCAACAAAACAAAAAGGCAACCTATGAAATCGAAGAAGATATCTGCAAATGATATTACAGATAAAGGGCTGGTATCCAAGATCTATAAAGAACTCCTCAAACTCAACACCCAAAAAATGGGCAGAAGACACAAAGAGATACAAATGGCCAACAGACATATGAAAAAATGCTCCACATCACTTGCCATCAGGCAAATACAAATCAAAACGACAATGAGATACCACCTTACACCAGTTAGAATGGTTAAATTTAACAAGGCAGGGGGCACCTGGGTGGCACCGTGGTTAAGCGTCTGCCTTCGACTCAGGGCGTGATCCTGGCATTATGGGATTGAGCCCCACATCAGGCTCCTCCGTTATGAGCCTGCTTCTACCTCTCCCACTCCCCTGCTTGTGTTCCTTCTCTTGCTGGCTGTCTCTATCTCTGTCGAATAAATAAATAAATTCTTTAAAAGAAAAAAGGAGGGCACGTGTCATAATGAGCACTAGGTGTTATATGCAAACAATGAATCATGGAACACTACATCAAAAACAAATGAAGTACTGTAGGGTGAATAACAATTTTTAAAAAGGGGAAAGATATGAAATCCATAAGGAAACTGTCACAATTTGCAAATGACAGGAAATCCGGAAAGATTCCTAAAAAAAAAAAAAACCTGTTAGAATAAACAAATTCAAGAAAGCTGCAGGATATAAAGTCAATATACAAAGATCTGTTGTCTTTATTTATTTCAGATTTTATTTATTTATTTGACAGGAAGAGAAAAAGCACGAGCAGGGGGAGTGTCAGAAAGAGGGAGAAGCAGACCCTCACTAAGCGGGGAGCACAACACGGGGCTCAATCCCAGAACTCTGGGATCATGACCTGAGCTGAAGGCAGACGCTTCACATATGGAGCCACCCAGATGACCCAACTTCTTGCATTTCTGTATACTGATGACACACTTTCGCCAAGAGAAATTAAAAAAACAATGCCATTTACAATTGCATCAAAAAATCTAGAAATAAAAGTAACCAAGAATGAGAAAGACATAGTACACTCAACACATGGCAGAAAAGAAATGAAAAATATGTGTGTCCAGGGGGGCAGAATGTATGGGTCAAAGATTTGGAAGGCAACACAAACAAATGGTAGCATACGCCATGCTCCTTAACTGGAAGAGTTAATTATGTGAACATGTCCATCATACCCAAAGCAATCGACAGATGTGATGAAATGCCTGTCTGAATTCCAGTGGCATTACTCGAGGAAATAGAAAACAGTCCTCAAACTTGGATGGAGTCACTAAAGACCCCAAATACCCAAAGGAACCTGGAGAAAGAAAGGTGCAGTCAACACACTCCTGGATTTCAAGGTAGATTACAAAGCTGTTGTCATCAAAACAGGATGGTACTGGCAGAAACACAGACACCAGGTCAGTGGAACAGAACAGAAAGCTCAGAAACTTACCCACACGTAGATGATCCTAACTTACGACACAGCAGCAGAAGATATGACATGAGGGAAGGACTGTGTCTTCAGTGAGCGGTAACAGGCAAACTGGACACTAAATGCAGAAGAATATAACTGGGTCACTTTCTTACACCACACACAAAATTTTTAATGATGAATGATTTGAACATAAGACCTGAATCCATAAACTTCCAAGAAGACACAGGTACTAAGTCTCTCGACATTGGTTTTGGCAAAGAGTCTTCAGATCGGACACCAAATGCAAAGGCAACAAAAGCACAAATAAACAAGTGGAACAACATCAAACTGAAATCTTCCACACAGCAAAAGAAACCATCAAAAGCTTAAAAGGCCACTGACCCAATAAGAAAAAATTATCTGTGAATCATATGTGTGAGAAGAGGCTAATATCCAAAATACACACAACACTCATACAAATCAAAACAAAAAAACTATTTAAAAAAATGGGAGGAATATGTGAATAGATACTTTCCAAAGATGGCACACAGGTGCCAACAGACAGAAGGAGTTGTTCGACATCACTAATCATCGTCAGGGAAACATCAGTCAAACCCACAATCGGCTATCCTCTCTCAACTGTTGGAACAGCAATTGTGCCAGAGACAGACACCAGGTGGGGTCAAGGGTGTGCAGACGAGGAAACACTGTGCACTGTTGGTGGGAATGGAAATTGGTGCAGCCACTGTGACAAATGGTATGGAGGTTCCTGAAAAATTTAATGCAACTACCCCATGACCCAGTAGTGGCTCTACTGAGAATTGATTTGAAGAACACAAAAATGCTGCCTCAAAAAGACAGATGCACTCCCACGTTCACTGCAGCATTATTCACAAGAACCAGACATGGAAACACAGACCTTGGGGGCCTTATGCCAAGTAACTCAGACACAGAATGACCAATACCAGATGCTCTCATGTACATTCCACGTGGAATAAATAAATACTGAACACATAGATAATGAGAGCAGATTGGTAGGTGCCAGATTCGGGGATGGGGTGGTAGAAACGGGTGAAGGCGGTCAAAGTCTCAATGTTTGAGTGAGAAAATCCGACAGTCATGAAATGTTCTGTCCAGCATGGAGACTAAACTAACCACGCAGCATGGGGTATAGGTTTCCCTGCTCTTTGAAAGTACAGGGCTTCTGAGAAACCATGCACACCAGAAATGGTGTCAAGAAGGAATGACCATTAATTTACACGAACAATTAGACAGTGTGCTCAGACTCCAAAATTCCTTCTCTTTGGCTTTTCTTAGGCCTCAGCACACAAGTTTCCAATGGAGGCCCAGCATAAATGAAGATAAAGCACAGCAGAGGCTCACAGACACAATTCAAAGTGCTGGTGGCTGGATGCGGAGAGCGGTTCCCAGAGGAAGGAGCTGGTTGGGGTGCACGCTGCCTCTGTTGTGCTTCTTCCCAAAACAGATGCTGAACGCGATTCTCACTGTTCACCTTTTTTCATAAGAGGGAAATCCTCTTCAGGTCTCTTCCTCTTACTGAACCTGGGTAATAATGTAGTTCTTTCATGAAAGCCCAGTGTCTTTGTGAACGTTTAAAAAGTGGGGGATACTTGTACTTCAGCATTGCTGAGGGAGTAGATGTGAAAGGTCCTCCCAGACACAACCCTCAGCAGATCCACCGGAAAGGCACCTTCCTCAGCATGCAGAACACGGACTACCTCCTACCCCCCGAGAAACCCTCTCCTTCCCCTTCATCAGGACAACACACAACAGCTGGGATTTACCCCAATTCCTCCCTTCTCCTGCTCCTAATAGCTAACCGATCAGCAAATCCTGTGAGCTCCATCTTCAAAATGGACCCAGAAGAGGTCTAACCACTCCATCCAAGGCCACCTGTCTGGTCCATAGTGTCTGAGTTCCTGGAAAAGCTTCGTCATTGACCTGCCTTGCCATCTTCAACCCTCTGTCATCTGTTCTCAACACTGTAGCCAGGATGGCCCAGTGAAACGGCGTCTCATGGGGTTATAGCCCTGGAATAGCTTTCTGTCACCCTCTGTCACCTCTCTGAGCTCATGTCCTAAGCTGTCTCCTGTGGCCACAGGGCCTTCTTGCTGCTCCTGGACATATCTGGAATTCTCCTGCCCCAGAGCCTTTGCACATGCTTTCACTTCTGTTCAGAATGCTCTTGATGTGTTCTCACTCACCTTCGGAGAAATCTGAATTGGAGTGACAGGGACAGAAGATGAGGCTGTGTGTGTTGGGTGAAGCTGGTGGCTCAGAAGAAGGTTCTCTGCCAGCTCTCCGCCTGTGCCTCACTTGTCCTCAGCCAGGAACTTGCACACAGCCCTCACCTGTCACAACTCTCACCCAGGAGACCCACAGCCACCCCTGGAGCCCACCCTGAACACACCCTGCTGCAGAATGCATTCAGCTCTCCTCTGGGACCCCTGTCAGCTTTACCCAGACCTGGAACTCCCCCCTGTCTCCTGCAAAGCTCCCGATTCCCCCGCTGCTTCCAAAATCACACTGGTGCAAGTTTTTCATGAGAGAGCTATAACGCTAACTAATGAAAGGTTCACACCTACTTTCCCCTTCTGTTTCTTTTCTCTCCACCTTCCTTCCTACGTGTGCAAACTGTAACATATCAGTGGAACACGAACATGCTCTGAGATCTGAATCTTTCATTGCAGCTTTCTGAGGACTCCTTATGTGATAAGACTCTATTGTATCCTACAACAGGGTGTTTTACATCTATCCTCTATAGAAGAGTACAGCCCAAATCACTACAATTTTACCTCACTCTTCATGAAGCAGAACACTTTTTCCTTTCTTCTTTTACTTAAATTCCAGTTAGTTCACATGCCATGGAATATTAGCTTCAGGAGTAGGATTTAGTGATTCCTCACCTGCATACAGTACACAGTGCTCATCACAAGCGCCCTCCTTAATACCCCTCACCCATTTAACACTTCCCCCCACACCCTTGCCCTGCAGCAACACTCAGTTTGTTCTCCACGGTTGAGTCTATTTCCTTGTTTGCCTCTCTCATCACCCCTCCACTCTGTTCATCTGTTTTTTTTCTGAAATTCCAGAAGCGTGAGAGTATAGGATATTTGTCTTTCCTCACTGATTTTGCTTAGCTTAATACACTCTAGATCCATCCACATCCTTGCAAATTGTAAGATTTCATTCTTTTTGAAGCTGGGTCATATTCCATTATTTATATGTATCCCACATCTGCTTTATCCATTCATCAGTGCATGGACTTTGGGATTCTCTCCATAGTTTGGCTACTGCGGACATTACTGCCATGAACATCATGGTGCATGGACCCCCTTCGAATCTGCATTTCTGTATCCTTTGGGTAAATACCTAGGAGAGCAATTGCTGGATCCTGTGGTTGTTCAATGTTTAACTTTTTGAGGAACCCCCAGACTTTTCCCAGACTAGCTGCACCACTTTGCATTCCCACCAATAGGATGGGAGGGTTCCCCTTTAAGCAGAACATTATCTGCGGGCAATTTAATAAGAGGAAACAAAACCTCTGGGAGATGCACCCAGGGTCAGGCAAGCAGTTGCAGACTTCACCCCAAGGCTCCTGACGCCAAGCCCCTTGAAGCCACCAGCATGCCACTATCCAAAAGAATTCCCAGACTCTCCTTCTGACTCCACCACCAAAGAAACTACAGGGAGAATATGGCACCTCAAAATATTGAGATAATACATTTAGTAAAACTAGAAAGTCAAGCTCAACTTTTAAACAGGAACAGGCCGCTTTGGATAATTTTCAATTTCCCCTCCACCCTAATTTTAACTCTTCTGATGAATAAACTAATCAATGATGAAACATCACCTTTGTCAAATGACATCATCCAAGTCTGTATCAGATGAAAAAAAACCACCTAAATCTAGATGCTGGCCACTCAACCATATCTTAGGCCCAATTGAATAAACACTGTTAGATGAAGGAACAAATTAGATGTTACAAACAGGCACAGAGTGAATCTCACCTTCCCTTTCTAATTAAAGAGGGTTCCTAGGAAACAGATGGTCAAAATACATTTGTAAGCAGTAAATGGACAGAGAAATTGTGATCCCCTGCAAAGTTCTACCTCCAGGGAAACTAAGTAATTCTTGCACCAAACCCAGAATGCTGGCAGCTACTTCAATTTTACTTTGTGGCTCAACTAGAGAAAAGAGAAAAGCCCAGGAGGTTTTGGGATAATGAGAGGTTTTACCTCCAGCCCTGACATAGATAGGACATTTTGCCAAACATACCTGTGCTTTCTCTGAACACTGGCGTCCTGTGACAAGCTGCCTCGCTGACTCCGATGCTGACGTTCAAAACCTCGGGTGTCTTGGAGCCAGAGCAGAGAAGTGCCATCAGCTGGGGAGAAGAAGGCACCTCTGACCTAAAGCCTGCACACCTGCTTCGGTTTCTGGGCAAAGGGGCAACACATACTTGTTGTTTAGCAGTAATTATCTTCATTCTCAATAGACCAATGTCCTTGCCTTTTCTGGAAAGCAGACTTACTCTTCTAAAGAAACCCTCAATTCGTCTATTCCCAATGCAAATAGAGTGGAACATTTATTTCTCACTTAAATAGAAAACACTGTTATTGTCGACACTGCGTGACTGAACTTTTAAAAACATTTTAGAGAGAAAGGAAGGGACCTTTATTCAAACCCAAGTCAGGACAGCTGCCTCAGAGACACAATCTTCACCAAGAAGTGAGTGCTCCGGAGAAGGAACATTTGGGGCAGGCTTATATATTTTTTTTCTGTGTTGTTTTACGTACAGAGTTACACACCACAATGAGGATCTTCTTAGATTCCAGAAAGTGACAGACTCTTTCTTATGTTTTCAGTGTGTACATGTCAGTATGTCTTTAATCTTATGGGAGCCAAAGAGGTTCTTTATTTTTTCTTATATTTATGTTGGCATTTTTTGGTTATTGTTTTCTTCTCGAAGCAGATGTACAACATGTGCTTGGGGCAGAAACAAGGCCCATGCTTTGAGGTTTTTCCCAGTCATTTTGAGCTGGGTAATTGTTAAAGGATAGCTTCCCTGGGAGCTCAGGATCAGGGCCCACAGATGATATACAATAAAAATTCCTTTTATCATTATAATTACTCCTAAATAGAGGAATTTGAGACAAAAGCACCTTTCACAAGAGTACCAAGAAATCAAAATGATGCCCACGGAATCCTGCGTGCTCCATGGTCAGCACATGTAACAGAAGTGTTCACAGTCTCTGGACTCCTGCCCTTCTCCTGACCAAATCTCTGAAGCACACAGACCACTTAAAATCAGAATTGTAGAACTGCTAGACACCTTAGAGATGTCTGGCACCATTCCCTTGGACTGCAGAATAAAACACAGTAGCTCATTGTCACAAACTAATTTCAACATGAAGTGACCCCTGGATGCACTAAGTTCTTTCTCTGCAAATGTTGACTAATGCAAGTCACAGTCATACCATATAAACACTAGGATGGCTGGGAAGTAATCGTAGGTAAGGGAATATTTTAGCCATGTTTATAAGCATTGGCTCACTTTGTAGAAGAGGCTGAGCTGAGTGTTTTTAAATACTATTTCAGACTTGTTTTACAGTACCCTCTGAACATACCAGAGCCTGAATCTACTAAAAAAGATAGTTGGTTTCAGTAACTTTAATACCAGGAAAATATTATACTGTCCGTATTCCTTAGGATCTTTGAGTATCTTACCCAGAGGTCCTCTACTGAGATAATGATCTTAATGATCACCATGGGCAGACGTGAAAAGGCCCGCTGAATTCATTCCAGTTGTCCACATGACAAGAAAATCCTGATACTTGATAGGTTTCCAGATCGAGAAGACCAGAGATAAGAGGGAAATAGTACCCTGTATGGAACAACAAGCAATTTGGAGTCAATTTGGGGATCCCATTTAGGTTTCTGACACTAAAACCCTCTGTGACTCATATCATCTGAGTCCCTTTCTAACCGTCTGAAAATGTGCCTAAAAATATCTACACCCTAGTTGAGAAGTTTAAGAGGCAGAATGCTACAAAGAGCCAGTATGATGTCTCTCAAGAACAGGTGCTCAGGAAGCCCTAATTGCTATTGGGTCTATTTCTTTTCCAGAAGAAAGAACACATGTTGAATCCATATTTCTAATAGATGACTCACCAGATGATTTTCAAACCTGAAGGAAGGCCAAGAAATCGCTCTTGTGTCATATTTCACTCAGAAATCATATTGTTGGACTGGTGAGGATGATACGATAGCAACGTCATCACTAAGAGTGGGGAGCTTCTAATTTCCATACAGCCATGTTGACCCCCTTAGCTCAGAGCCACCAGAATGGGCAGCTGGGGAGGGGGCACCATCATCACTATGAGTGGGCAGCTTCCCATTTCCATATGGCCATGTTGACCCCCTTAGCTCAGGGCCGCCAGAAAGGACAGCTGAGGGGTACCACAGGCCAAGGCTGCCAGGTGTGGCTGGGGTAGGCAGAACTCTGACTTAAGGCTCAACTCCTGTCTAGGTTATTATAATGCTCTTCACAAAGAAAGTGCCATTGTGTGTGAGCCCTCATGTAGAAAAGGTTCAGAATTTCCATTGAGATTCCCTCTCTGACCTTTAGGATATGTAGCAAACTTCCATTTAATTTTAAACATTGAAGGACTTCCTGGTTTTCTTTTCGCTATGACTGTGGCTCAATTCCCCTGTGGTCTAAGAATAGAATCTAGTTAATTTCAGGGTTTAACATTTGTAGACTTGATTCGTGGCCCCACCTATCATCTATTTGGGTAAAGAGTCTATGACCACTTGAAAATAATGTATTCTGCACTTATTATGGAATGTTCCCTATATGTCAATTAGGTCACATTTGTTACCAATGTTTTGTCTGCTTTTTCTGTTAGATATTGAGAAAGGTATATTAAATCTTCAAACAATGCTGCTCTATTCAACGTGGCATCAGAGAATCTACAAGTGTTTTATGGCAAGAGAAACAAAAAGTATAAGAATTGAGGGGATAATTGTGACTATTCACAGATAATACGATTGTGTACATAGAAAATCCAAAACAGTCTATAAATACCCTATTAGAATTAAAATGCAATTTATAAATTTGAGATGGATTGTAGCTTCCCATTGGACAGTTTCTGAAAGAAAATGCAGAACCTGTCAGTCTTGGGGTAGGATATAGGGTGCACTAACCATTTAAAAGAATTCAGTGGGACTTCATAAAAATGTGACATTTCTCCTTATCTTATGACCATAAGAAAATGAAAAATTGAACCACAGTCTGGGAAGTAAAGATTTGCAATATACACACTGACAAAGACTTGTCAATAAAGAATTCCTGCTCATCAACCATAAAAAGTCTATTTACAAACGAATACTTCACAAAAGATTGACTGATGGCCAATAAGAACAGGAAAGGGTGCTCTACAATATTATTTTCAGGAACAGCAAGGCCTTTCCTAAAATGAAAACATACACACAAACCAGTATTCCCTAGATGGATGACGTCCTTATTTCTGAGGACAGCTTGAAGAACAGACTAGCATCAAAGTAAAGTGATGGAATTCCTGACACTCAGAGGATGGATAATTGACCTCAAACTACAGTACAATTTCTAGGCATCATTCGGTCCTCTGAAGGCAGACAACTTCCACACCCCCTCCTACACCACACAGGTTGCTTCCCAACCCCTACCATAAAAGAAGAAGATGAGAAACAGATAGGACTAGTAGGAAATAGCAAAAATCACATGTGGGGATTATCCTGAAACACACTGATCGCATAACTAGTGTAAGGACGTGTAGGGAACTGACAAGGACAGAGACTCAAGAGGTACTTCTTTGGGAAATGCTGTCTGAAATCCTCACAAGTTGGTACCTGCTAATGAGGGCTCTGAGCATACCCTAGGGTTTGCACACAAGGGTCTGCAACACCATCGCTGAGGACTGAAACTCTTCAAGACCTCAAAGCTTGCCTGATTGACTATTGGACTAAGAGATTCCCATGTTCTGAGAACAGATACCAACTAATTGAAAGGTTCACCTGGGCTCTCTCGGAGGCCCTACAAGAAGCTGAACCATTCACTGAAAATCAATTACACACACACACACACACACACACACACACACACACACACACACACCTGTCATTTCACCAATTACTTAAACATTCAAGGTTCTTCCTACCTTTTCTTTTTCACATTGATATTTATACTCACATGAAATGTCATCATTTCTAATGAACACTGATGTCAAAATAGAGATCCATTGACACAATATTCACAAAATGGAACTTCCCTGCTATAATTTTCAATATAGCATTTTTTAAAGTTTATACATATTTTAGGTTTTTGGTAACTTATACAGGAGAAGATCAGCATTGAAAAACTCTGAATACTGACAATGAGTTTTAAGCCTAGAGAACAAAAATTGTCCAAATTCATAGTAATAAGGAACCAAAGGGAAAGCATGGACGCTGTAGTCGAATAATTTTACACATGTGCATCCTCTATTATTCTACTACTGAGGGGTGTGTTTTATTACCAGTATACATTCATCATTTATCTTCCACGTGCACCTGCACAGGTATAATGAATTACTACAGTAGAATGAAATGTCTGGGAACTACTTGGCGGCATCTATAATGAACAATGAAATTTCGATCTTATATTTGGTGAACTTCCACTGTCTGTCCGTTTAGACAATGGACCCTAAACAGAAGGGGGAATGAACCAGGAGAGACTATGGACTCTGGGAAACAAACTGAGGGCTTCAGAGGGGAGAGGGGTGGGGGATTGGGATGGGCCAGTGATGGGTATTAAGGAAGGTATATATTGCATGGAGCACTGGGTGTTATATGCAAATAATGAATCACGGAACACTACATCAAAAACTAAGGAAATACTGTATAGTGACTAATATATCATAATAAAAAATTGTTATTAGAAAAAAATTAAAGGTAAAAAAAAAAAACCAATACAGCTTTTCTGTCTCAAGAACAATCAGAATTGAGAAAAAACTAACTTCCAATCCCTAAAGCAAAACACAGACCACGTTCCATTTCACTCCCCTTCATTCACATTCTCTGTGGGTTCTAAGCTATTTCCCTACCTTCTTTCCTGCTGAGCAGGGAGCCTCGGCTCGATCCCAGAACCCTGGGATCATAACCTGAGCCAAAGGCACATGCTTAACTGGATGAGCCAGCCAGGAGCCCCAGCCATGTTTTTCTTAAGCAAAAGGACACTTTCTCACAATGCCTTCACATGAATTCACATGGTACCAGACACCTGCATTTGCCTCTAGGAGGTTGCAGATGAAGGCAATTGCAAACTCTCACAGTGGTTTATCAAATAAAATGACCTGCCTGGTGACAGCGGAACTCTTATGAGCCCACGAGAGGGTGCTGTGACACTCAGCTGTGGCTGGGCTGGCACAGAGAACCAAATCCATTTCCCTGCCTGATGTCTGTGAGGAACAGATGCCCCCACTGTGAATGAGACCCTGCCATTGAGCTGTCCAGAGATGGCCATCCTCACGGAGGATGAGGATAAAGGACAATGCCTGAGGAGACCTCATCTGTCTCTTTTATCTTTTCATATTTTTGACAGTGGACAAATCACTGCCTAGAAGTCCCCAACTACCTTAGTCTCATCTGTGAATGACCAAGAGGTTTTACAAAACACTTAAGATTTTGACCTCACAAATGCCCACAACCACTTACCATAGGGATTGAACATTAAGCAAAGATACTGTTCCTTGGAAGAGAGGTCCTGCCCACTGTTGTTTCTCACTTATATGCTCATCTTCCTTACCTCATGGTAACATAACCACCTTGATTCCTGCTTCCGTCTTCAGGAAGGCTGAGGTGACTTGAAGGGCATTACCCTGACATCGTTCTTTCTTAGCAATAAGATGTGGACATTTCCCTAGTCCTACACACCCAAAGTTGAATCGGAATCAGGATTGAGGAGGCTGATGAGAGTTGAAGGTGTTTTCCTGTACAGGGTGGTTTATTACCAATAAGGATGGGTCAGAGTCCTCGAAATTCCAGAAACTTTTCATTAATGCTTCCTACTCGTGAAAGATGATGTACATTGGTCTTTCCCTGTACAGTGTGGTGACTCAGAGAAAAGTGCTTAGCCCTTTCGTCAGACTTCCACGAGCAATTTGGGGCTGGCTTCCATATTCAGAAAGGATGATGTTAGGGCTAAGAGGGTTCCTGTACACTGTTATTTCTTTCAGATAAGTGTATGGCATTTTTGTTACATTGCCAGAGCCACTTAGCGCCGGGCTTGCCAGCCTCCTGGGGAAGAACCCTAACCCGAGGTCGGCCCCCGAGGGGCCCCTCCCAAGGAGCCTGGCACCACAATGCCAGGGATTTGGGACCCCCGAGCCCCAGTGCTGGACTCTGCCACCCCGCAAGCACCCAGGGTGCTATGGGCGTTGCCAGTCATTCAAGAAGGGAGAACGGGCAAGGCCCTCCGATCCCCCTGTGACCTTCAAAGGCTCCCCGTGCAAAAACTCTGGCTCCCTCGCTCCTGCTTCCCAGCGCCCTAACCTCGGCCCACCCGTCCTCTCGCTGCAGAGCTGGCGGATCGGGCCTGCGGGCTTCCTGGGGGCTAACCCTATGCCATGTCGCCCCCGAAGGGCCCCTCCCAAGTGGCCTGGTGCTGCATGCCAGGGATTGGGGACCCCCAAGTCCCACCGCCGGACGCACCGTGCCGCCCTGCCGCCACATGGGGCACTAGGGGCGTCACCAGTCCTTCAGGGCGACAGAACGGGCAGGACCCTGCAAGCCTCCTGTGACCTTCGAAGGCACCCCAAGCCAAAGCGTAAATGCTCTGGCCCACGCCCCCACTCGCCAGCTACCTCACCTCAACCCACACCTCCATTCACCGCACATGGGCGGAACGAGCCTGCCAGCCTCCTGGGGGCTAACCCTAACCCTAGGTCTGCCACCGAGGGGCCCGTCCCAAGGGGCCTGAGGCTGCAACGCCGGGTATTAGGGAGCCCCAATCCCCAGCGCCAGAGTCTCCCTGCCGCCCCATCACCACCCGGGCCGCTAGGGGTGCCGCTGGTCATTCAGGGCGGTTGAACGGGCAGGGCCCTCTGAGCCCGTGGCGAACTTCGAAGGCCCCCCCATCCAAAATGCTTGAGCCCACGCTCCTGCTCCTCAGCGCCCTCACCTCGGCCCGCCCCTCCGCTGGCCACAGAGCCGGCGGATGAGGCCTGCACTCCTCCTGGGGGCTACGCAGAACCCTAGGTTGTCCCCTGAGGTGCCCCTCCGAAGGGGCCTGGCACCGCAATGCCTGGGATTGGGGACCCCCGAGCCCCAGCGCCGGACTCACCGTGTCGCCCCCCCCGCCACCCAGGCCGCTAGGAGCACCGTCGGTCATTCAGGGAGGGAGAACAGGCAGATTCCTCTGAGCCCCTGATGACATTCGAAGGCCCCCCTGTGCCAAAACGCTTGGGCCCATGCTCCCGCTCGCCTGCGCCCTCACCTCGGTCCGCCCCTCCGCTCGCTGTAGAGCCAGTGGATCTGGACTGCAGGCCTCCTGGGTGTTACCCTAACCATTGGTGGGCCCCCGAGGGGCCCATCCCAGGTTCCTATTGCCTCAACACCAGGGATTGGGGACTCCGGAGCCCAAGCGCCTGACTCACCTTCCCGCCCTACCGCCACCTGGGCCGCTAGGGGCGCCGCCGTTCATTCAGGGAGGGAGAACAGGCAGGGCCCTCTGAGCAACCTGCGACCTTCGAAGGCCCCCCGCACCAAAACGCTTGGCCCCAAGCTCCCGCTGGCCAGCGCCCTTACCTCGGCCCTCCCCTCCACTCGCCGCACAGCTGGCGGATCGGGTCTGTGGGCCTTCTGGGGGCTAACCCTAAACCTATGTCGGCCCCCTAGTGGCCCCTCCCAAGGGGCCTGGTGCCGCAACGATGGGGAAAGGGGACTCCTGAGCCCCAGCACCGGACTCACCATGCCCCCCACTGCCACCCGGGTCACTAGGGGCACCGCCGGTCATTCAGGGCGGGAGAATGGGCAGGGCCCTCCGAGCCACCGGTGACATTTGAAGGCCCCCCGTGCCAAAATGCTTCGGCCCACGCTTCTGCTCACCAGTGCCCTCACCTCGGCCAGCCCCTCCGCAAGCCGCACAACCAGCGGATCGGGCCTGGCAGCCTACTGGGGTCTAACCCTAACCCTAGGTTGGCTGTCGAGGGGCCCCTCCAAAGGGGTCTGGCACCAACACGCCGGGGATTGGGGACCCCCGAGCACCAGCGCCGGACTCACCCTGCTGCCCTGCCGAGACCCGGCCCGCTAGGGTCGCCATCCTCATTCAGAGTGGGAGAACTTGCAGGGCCCTCCGTGCCCCCTGCGACCTTCGAAGGCAACCCACGCCAAAACGCTAGGGCCCACGCTCCCGCTCACCATTGCCCTCACCTGGGACCCACCCTCCGCTCGCCACACAGCCGTCAGATCGGGCCTGCCAGCCTCCTGGGGGTTAACCCTAACCCTAGTTCAGCCCCTGAGGAGCCCCTCCCAAGGGGACTGGCGCCATCACGCCGGGGATTGGGGACAATCGAGCCCTAGTGCTGGACTTTCACTGCCACCCAGTCGCCACCCGGGCTGCTAGGGGCACTGCCAGTCCTTCGGGGCAGGAGAAGGGGCAGGGCCTTCCAAGCCCCCCGTGACCTTCGAAGGCCCCCTGCGCCAAAACGCTTGGGCCCACGCTCCCGCTCACCATTGCCCTCACCTCAGCCCGCCCCTCCGCTCGAACACACAGCTGGCGGATAGGGCCTGCTGGGCTCCTGGGGGCTAACCCTAAACCTAGGTCGGCCCCCGAGGGGCCCTTTCCAAGGGTCCTGGCTCCGCCACGCCGGGGATTGGGGACACACGAGCATGAGCACCAGACTCACCCAGCCGCCCCGCCGCCACCCGGGCTTCTAGGGGCGCCGCCACTCATTCAGGGCGGGAGAAGGGGCATGGATCTCTGAGCCCCCGGTGACTTTCGAAGGCCCCCCGCGCCAAAACGCTTGGGCCCACGCTCCCGCTCGCCAGCGCCCTCACCTCTGCCCACCACTCCTCTCGCCGCACAGCCGACAGAATGGGGCTGCCGGCCTCCTTTGGGCTAACCCTAACCCTAGGTAGGCTCCCAAGGTACCACTCCCAAGTGCCTGGCGACGCCACGCTGGGGATTGGGGACCCACGAGCCCTAGCTCCAGACTCACCCTGCCGCCCCGCCATGACCCGGCCCACTAGGGGCAACGTCCTCACAGGGCGAGAGAATAGGCAGGGCCCTCTGAGCCTCCGCTGACCTTCGAAGGCTCCCCGTGCCAAAACGCTTGGGCCCTCACTCCTGCTCGCCAGCGCATTCACGTCAGCCTGCCCTTCCGCTCCATGCACAGCCAGCGGATCAGGCCGCCGGACTCCTGGGGTAACCCTAAAGCTAGGCAGGACCCAGAGGGGCCCCTCCCAAGGGGCCTGGCGCCACCAAGCCTGAGACTAGGACCATAGGCCCCATCGCCAGACTCACCCTGCCTCCCTGCTGCCACTCCGGCCACTAGGGGCGCCGCTGGTCATTCAGGGCACAAGAATGGACAGGGTCCTCCGAGCCACTGGCGACCTTCGAAGGCTCTCCGTGCCAAAACCCGGGTGCCCACGCTCCCGCTCCCCAGCGCCCTCACCTCAGCCCGCCCCTCTGCTCCCTGCACAGAGGGCGGATCCGGCATGCCGGCCTTGTGTGGGCTAACCCTAACCTTAGGTCGGCCCTCAAGGGTCCCTCCCAAGGATTCTGTTGCCTATACGCCAGGGATCTGGGACCCCAAGCCCCAGAACCAGACTCATGCTGCCACAACGCAGCCACCCAGGCCACTAGGGGCGCCGCCGCTCATGCAGGGCGGGAGAACGGACAGGGCCCTGGAGAAACTGGCGACATTTGAAGCCTCCCGCGCCAAAATGCAGGGGCCCACGCTCCCGCTCACCAGCGCCTTTACCTCGACCCGCCCACCTCTCGCAGCCCAGCCAGAGGATTGGGCCTGCCGGCCTCCTGGGTGCTAACTCTAACCCTAGGTCGGCCCACGAGGAGCCCCTCCCAAGAGGCCTGGCCCTACAATGCTGGGGATTGGGGATCCCTGAGCCGCAGCTCAGGACTCACCCTGCAGCCCCACCGCCAACGGAGCCGCTAGGGGCGCCGCTGGTTATTCAGGGCAGGAGAATGGGCAGGGCCCTTGGAGACATGGCAACATTCGAAGGCCCAGGGTGCCAAAACGCTGGGGCCCACGCTCCCGCTCTGCATCCCCCTCAACTTGGCCCACACCTCCACTCCTCGCACAGCCGGCGGATCGGGCCTGCCGGCCTCCTGGGTGCTAACCCTAACCCTAGGACGGCCCCTGAGGGTCCCTTCCTAAGGAGCCTTGCGGCGCAACGCCGGGGATTGGCGACCCCCAAGCCCCAGGGCCGAGTGCACCCTGCCGCCCTGCCCCACATGGCCCGCTAGGGGCACCGCCATTCATTCTGGGTGGGAGAACTGGCAGGGGCCTCCGAACCCCCGCCCACCTTCAATGGCGCCCAGAACCAAAATGCTTGTGCCCAGGCTCATGTTCACCAGCATCCTCACCTCGGTCCAACTCTCCGCTCCACGCACAGGCAGTGTATAGGGCCTGCCAGCCTCCTGGGTGCTAACCGTAACTGTAGGTTGGCCCCCGAGGGGCCCTTCTCAAGTGGCCTGGTGCCCCAACGCCGGGGATGGGGCAACCGAGCCCAAGTGCCGGACTCACCCTGCTGCCCTTCAGCCACCTGAGCCACTAGGGGCCCCGCTGGTCATTCAGAGCGGGAGAATGGGCAGGTCCCTCCAGCCACCGCCAACCTTCGAAGGCCCCCCACGCTAAAACGCTTGGGCTCATGCTCAGGCTCGCCAGCGCCCGCACCTCGGCCCACCCTGCCGCGTGCTGCACAGACGCTGATCTGGTCCACCGGTCTCCGGGGGGCTAACTGTAACCCTAGATCGACCACCGAGAGGCCCATCCCAAGGGGCCTGGCGTCGCAACGCCAGGGATTGGGGACCCTGAGCCTCAGCACCTGACTCACCCTGCCGCCCAGCCGCCACCGAGGGGCTTGGGGTGCTGCCATTCATTCAGGGCGGGAGAACGGGCAGGGCCCTCCGAGACACGGTGACTTTCGAATCCCCCCCGCGCCAAAACGCCCGAGCCCACGCTCCCAAACACCAGTGAACTCACCTCGGTCCGCCACTCCACTCTCCACACAGCTGGCGAATAGGACCTGCCGAGTTCCCAGGGGCTAAACCAAAACCTAAGTTGCATCCAAGGGGCCCCTCCCAAGGGGCCTGGCGCCTCATCACTGGGGATTGGAGATACCTGAGCCGCAGGGCCTGACTCACCCTGCCACCCCTCACAACCCGGGCCGCTAGGGGCGCCGCCGTTCCTGCAGGGTGGGAGAATGGGCAGAGCCCTTCGAACCCCCGCTGACCTTTGAAGGAGTTCTGAACCAAAACGCTTGGGCCCAGGCTCATGATCACCAGCATCCTCACCTTGGCCCAACTCTCCCCTTGATTCAGACCCATTGGATAGGGCCTGCCGGGCTCTTGGTTCTAATGAAAACCCTAGGTCGGCCCCGTGGGGCACATCCCAAGGGGCCTGGCTCTGCAACGCTGGGGATTGGTGACTCAGACACCAGAGCCAGACTCACCCTGCCGCACTGTTGCCACCCGGGCCTCTAGGGGCGCCGCCGGTCATTCAGGGCAAGAGAAGGGCAGGGCCTTCAGAGTCCCCGGTGACCTTCAAAGGCTCACCACGCCAAAATGCTGGTGCCCACGCTCCCGCTCCCCAGCGCCCTCACCTCGACCCGCCCCCCCATTTGCTGCAGAGCCAGTGGATAGTGCCTGCCGGGCTCCTGGGGGCTAACTGAAAACCTAGGTCGGCCCCGTGGGGCACATCCCAAAGGGTCTGGCTCTGCTATGCTTGGGATTGGTGACTCAGAGCCCCAGAGCCGGACTCGCCCTTCCACACTGTCGCCACCTGGGCAGCTAGGGGAGCCGCCGGTCATTCAGGGTGAGAGAAGAGGCAGGTCCTTCCGAGTTCCCGGTGACCTTCAAAGGCTCCTGGAGCCAAAACGCTGGTGCCCATGCTTCCACTCCCCAGCGCCCTCACCTCGGCCTGCCCCTCCGCTCCCCGCACAGCAGGCGGATCGGGCCTGCCAGCCACCTGGGGGCTAACCCTAACCCTAGGTCGGACCCGAGGGGCCCCTCCCAAGGGGCCTGACGCCACAATGCCGGGGATTGGGGACCCCAAGACTCAGCACCTGACTCACCTGCCGCCCAGCCGCCACTCGGGGGCTTGGGGTGCTGCCGTTCATTCAGGGCAGGAGAAGGGGCAGGGCCCTCAGAGACATGGCGACCTTCAAAGGCCCCGCACGCCAAAACACCCAGGCCCACCCTCCCACTCACCAGCGCCCTCACCTAGGTCTGCCACTCTGCTCTCCACACAGCTGGCGAATAGGGCCTGCTGGCCTCTTAGGGGCTAAACCTAACTCTAGGTTGGCCCCCGAAGGGCCCCTCCCAAGGGGCCTGGTGCCGCAACACCAGGGATTGGGGACCCCCAAGCCCCAGCGCCCCATGCACCCTGCCGCCCCTCCCCACCTGGGCCGCTAGGGGCGCCGCTGTTCATTCACCTTGGAAGGATGGACAGGGCCCTCCGAATCCCCGCCAATTTTCGAAGGCGCCCCAAATCAAAACACTTGGGCCCAGGCTCATATTCACCAGCACCCTCACCTCAGCCCAACTCTCTGCTCGATGCCCAGGTGGTGTATAGGGCCTGCCGGCCTCCTGGGGGCTAACCCTAACCATAGTTCGGCCCCCGAGGGGCACTTCCCAGGGGCCTGGCGTGACAACGCTGCGGATGGGGACCCCGAGACCAAGTTCTGGTCTCACCCTGCTGCCCTTCAGCCACCCGAGCCTCTAGAGACCACTGGTCAATCAGGGTGGGAGAATGGGCAGGGCCCCTGGAGTCCCCGCTGACCTTCAAAGGCGCCCCGCGCAAAAACATTGGCTCCATTCCTCCTGCTCCCCAGCGCCCTCAGCCTGGCCCACCCCTCCGCTTGCTGCAGAGCAAGTGGATAGTGCCTGCCAGGGTCGTGGGGGCTAACTGAAATCCTAGGTAGGCATCGTGGGGCACAACCCAAGGGGCCTGGCTCTGCAACGCTGGGGATTGGTGATTCAGAGCCCCAGAGCCAGACTCACCCTGCAGCACCATCGCAACCTAGGCCGCTTGGGGCGCTGCCGCTCATTCAGGGAGGGAGAATGGACAGGGCCTTGGAGAAACCAGTGACATTTGAAGCCTCCCGCGCCAAAATGCAGGGGCCCACGCTCCCGCTCGCCAGAGATTTTACCTCGGACCGTGTACCTCTCGCCGACCAACCAGAGGATTGGGCCTACCAGCCTCCTGGGTGCTAACTCTAACCCTAGGACTGCCCATGAGGAGCCCCTCCCAAGAGGCCTGGCCCCGCAACGCTGGGGATTGGGGATCCCCGAGCCGCAGCATGGACTCACCCTGCCGCTCCACCGCCAAGGGAGCTGCTAAGGGCGCCGCTGGTTCTTCAGGGCAGGAGAACGGGCAGGGCCCTTTGAGCCATGGCAACAGTCGAAGGCCCAGGGCGCCAAAACGCTGGGGACCACGCTCCCGCTCTGCATCACCCTCAACTCGGCCCGCACCTCCGCTCTTCGCAGAGCCAGTGACTCGGGCCTGCCGGCCTCCTGGGAGCTCACCCTAACCCTAGGACAGCCCCTGAAGGTCCCTTCCTAAGGGGCCTGGCGCCGCAACGCCAGGGATTGGGGGCCCCCAAGCCCCAGCGCCGGATGCACGCTGCCACCCCAACCCACACAGGCCGCTAGGGGCGCCGACATTCATTCAGGGTGGGAGAACTGGCAGGGCCCTCCGAACCCCTGCTGACCTTGGAAGGCGCACCGAACCAAAACGCTTGGGCCCAGGCTCATGTTCACCAGCACCCTCACCTCGGCCCAACTCTCCGCTCGACGCACAGGTGGTGTATCGGGCCTGCGGGGCTCCTGGAGGCTAACCCTAACCATAGGTCGGCCACCGAGGGGCACTTCCCAAGGGGCCTGGCGTCGCAACGCTGGGGATGGGGACCCCGAGCTCATGTGCCGCACTCACCCTGCTGCCCTTCAGCCACCCGAGCCGCTAGAGGCCCCGCCGGTCAATCAGGGCAAGAGATCCGGCAGGGCCCTCAGAGCCCACGCTGACCTTTGAAGGCTCCCCGCGCAAAAACCTTGGCTCCCAGGATCCTGCTCGCCAGCGCCCTCACCTAGGCCCACCCCACCGCTTGCTTCAGAGCCGGTGGATAGGGCCCGCCGGGCTCCTGGCAGCTAACCAAAACCCTAGGTCGGCCCTGAGGGGACATCCCAAGCGGCCTGGCTCTGCAATGCTGGGGATTGGTGACTCAGAGCCCCAGAGCCGGACTCACCCTGCCGCACTGTCCCCACCTGGGCCGTTAGGGGCGTCGCGGGTCATAGAGGGCGAGAGAAGGGCAGGGCCTTCTGAGTCCCCGGTGACCTTCAAAGGCTCCCCGTGCCAAAACGCTGGTGCCCACGCTCCCGCTCCCCAGCGCCTTCACCTCGGGCCGCACCTCAGCTCGCCGCACAGTGTGCGGTTGGGCCTGACGGTCTCCTGGGGGCTAACCCTAACCCTAGGTCGGTGCCCCAGGGGCCCCTCCCAAGGGTTTTGGTGCCACTACGCCAGGGATCTGGAACCCCAAGCCCCAAAGCCAGACTCACCCTCCCACAACGCTGCCACCCGGGCCGCGAGGGGCGCCGCCGGTCATTCAGGGCGGGAGAACTGACAGGGCCCTGGAGAAACCGGCGACATTTGAAGCCTCCCACCCCAAAATGCAGGGGCCCACAATCCCGCACCCCAGCGCCTTTACCTCGGCCCGCCCACCTCTCACCGCCCAGCCAGAGGATCTGGCCTGCCGGCCTTATGGGGGCTAACTCTAACCCTGGGTCGGCCCACGAGGAGCCCCTCCCAAGGGGCCTGGCACCACAACGCCGGGGATTGGGGATCCCCGAGCCACAGCCTGGGATTCACCCTGCCGCCCCACTGCCAACGGAGCCCCTAGGGGCGTTGCTGGTTCTTCAGGGCAGGAGAAAGGGCAGGGCCCTCCGAGCCATGGCAACATTCAAAGGCCCAGGACGCCAAAACGCTGGGGCCCAGCTCCCGCTCACCATCGCCCTCAACTCGGCCTGCATCTCCACTCCTCGCACAGCCGGCGGATCGGGCCTGCCGGCCTCCTGGGCGCTAACCCTAACCCTAGGACGGCCCCGAGGGTCGCTTCCTAAGGGGCCTGGCGCCGCAATGCCGGGGATTGGGAACCCCCAAGCCCCAGCGCTGGATGCACCCTGCCGCCCTGCCCCACACGTGCCGCTAGGGGCGCCGCCATTCATTCAGGGTGGGAGAACGGGCAGGGCCCTTCGAACCCCCGCCGACCTTCGAAGGCGCCCCGAACCAAAACGCTTGGGCCCGGGCTCATGTTCACCAGCACCCTCACCTCGGCCCAACTCTCCGCTCGACGCACAGGCGGTGTATCGGGCCTGCTGGCCTCCTGGGGGCTAACCCTGACTGTAGGTCGGCCACGGAGGGGCCCTTCCCAAGTGGCCTGGCGCCCCAACGCCGGGAATGGGGACCCCAACCCAAGTGCCGGTCTCACCCTGCTGCCCTTCAGGCACCGGAGCCTCTAGGGGCCCCGCCGGTCATTCAGAGCGGGAGAACGGGCAGGTTCCTCCGAGCCCCCACTGACCTTCGAAGGCCCCCCGCACTAAAACGCTTGGGCTCATGCTCAGTCTCGCCAGCGCCCTCACCTCGGCCCAACCCTCCGCGTGCCGCACAGCCACTGATCGGGTCCACCGGCCTCCTGGGGGCTAACCGCAACCCTAGATCGACCCCCGAGGGGCCCCTCCCAAGGGATCTGGCGCCGCAACGCTGGGGATTGGGGACCCCCGAGCCTCAGCACTGGACTCACCCTGCCACCCAGCCGCCACCCGGGGGCTTGGGGTGGTGCCGTTCATTCAGGGCGGGAGCACGGGCAGGGCCCTCCAAGACACGGCGACCTTCAAAGGCCCCCCGCGCCAAACCCCCGGGCCCATGCTCCCGCTCACCAGTGCCCTCACCTCGGTCCGCCACTCCAGTCTTCACACGGCTGGCGAATAGGGACTGCCGGCATCCTAGGGGCTAAACCTCACCCTAGGTCAGCCTCCCAGGGGCCCCTCCAAAGGGGCCTGGCGCCGCAACGTGGTGGACTGGGGACCCCCGAGCCCTATGCCCGGACTTACATGCTGCCCCGCCGCCACCTGAGCTGCTAGGGGCGCCGCCGGTCATTCAGGGAGGAGAATGGGCAGGGCCCGCCGAGTCCCCGGAGACATTCGAAGGCCCCCGGTGCCAAAACGCTTGGGCCCAGGCTCTTGCTCGCCAGCGCCCTCACCTCGGCCCGCCCCTCCGCTCCATGCACAGCGGGCGGATCCCGCCTGCCGGCCTCCCGGGTGCTAACCCTAACCCTAGGTCGGCCACCCAGGGGCCCCTCCCAAGGGTCCTGGTGCCGCTTCGCCGGGGATCGGGAACCTCAAGCCCCAAAGCCAGACTCACCCTCCCACAACGCTGCCACCCGGGCCGCTAGGGGCACCGCCGGTCATTCAGGGCGGGAGAAGGGACAGGGCCCTGGAGGAACCGGAGATATTTGAAGCCTCCAGTGCCAAAATGCAGGGGCCCACAATCTTGCTCCCCATCGCCCTCACCTCAGCCCACTCCTCCGCTCGCCCCACAGCCATCTTATTGGGCCTGCCGGCCTCCTGGGGGCTAACCCTTACCCCAGGTCGGCCCCCGAAGGGCACTCCCAAAGGGCCTGGCGCCACGATGCTGGAGATTGAGGACCCCCAAGCCCCAATGATGTACTCAACCTGGCCCTCCGCCGCCACCCGGGCCACTTGGGGCGCCACCGGTCATTCAGGGTGGGGGAACGGGCAGGGCCCTCCGAGCCCCCAGCGACATTTATAGGTCCCCTGCGCCAAAACGCTGAAGCCCATGCTCCCGCTCTACAGCGCTCTCACCTCATCCCACCCCCCCTCTAGCCACACAGCTGGTGGATCTGGCCTCCCGGGCTCCTCAGGGCTAATTGTAACCCTAGATGGGCCCCAGAGTGGCCCCTCCCAATAGGCTTGGTGCCACAACGGTAGGGATTGGGGACCCGCAAGCCCCAGCGCCGGGCCACCCTGCCGCCCTGCCGCCACGCGGGCCTCTAGGAGCGACTCCGGGCATTCAGGGCGGGATAACCGGCAGGGCCCTCCGAGCCTCCGGTGAAATAAGAAGGCCCCCCACGCCAAAACACTGGGTACCACGCTACTGCTCAACTGCGCCCTACCACGGTCAATCCCTCCTCCGCTCACTGCACAGCCTGCGGATCCGGACTGCTGGCCTCCTGGGGGTTAACCTAACCCTAGGACAGTCCCAGAGGGGCCCCTCCCAAGGGGCCTGGCGCCGCAACGCTGGGGATTGGGAAACCCAAGCACCAGTGCAGGACTGACCGTGCCACCCCGCTGCCACCCGGGGAGCTAGGGGCGTCGCCGGTCCTTCATGGCAGGAGAAGGAGCAGGGCCCTCCGAGCCCCCTGCGACATTTGAAAGCCCACCGAGCCAAAATGTTGGGGCCCACGCTTCCGTTCGCCAGCGACCTCACCTTGGTCCACCCCCCCATTCACCACAGAGCCGGTGGATTGAGCCTGCCGGCCTCCTGGGGGATAACCCTAACCCTAGGTCGGCCCCCAAGGTGCCCCTCCCAAAGGGACTGCCGCCGAACGCCAGGGATTGGAGACCCCCGAGTCGCAACACTGGACTCACCGTTCCGCCCCGACCACACCCGGGCCGCTAGGGTACCGCCAGTCATTCAGGGCGGGAGAACGGGCAGGGCCCTCCCTGCCCCGGTGACCTTCGAAGGCCCCCAGCGCCAAAACGCTGGGGCCCACTCTCTTGCTCGCCAGCGCCCTGATCTTCGACCACACCTCCATTCGCCCCAGACTGTGGATCGTGCCTGCCGGCCTCCAGGAGCTAACCTTTACGCTAGTTCGGCCCCCAAGGGGCCCCGCCCAAGGGGCCTGGTGCAGCAACGCCTGGCATTGGGGACCCCCGAGCCTCAGCACCAGACCCACCCTGCAGCCCCGCCACCACTCGGGTTGCTAGGGGAGCCGCCACTCATTCAGGGCGGGAGAACGGGCAGGGCCCTCCGAGTCCCCGGCGACATTCGAGGGGCCCTGGTGCCAAAACTTTGGGTACCACCTTCCAGCTCGCCAGGGCACTCACCTCGGCCCGCCCCTCCGCTCGCTGCACAGCTGGCGTATTGGGCCTGCCGGCCTCCTGGGGGCTAACCCTAACCCTAGGTTGGCCCCTGAGGGGCCCCTCCCAAGGGGCCTGTCCTGCAACACCGGGGATTGATGACCCCCAAGCCCCAGCGCCGGACTCACCCTGCCACCCCGCTGGCACGCAGGCCACTAGGAGCGCCACCGGTCATTCAGGTCGGGAGAATGGGCAGGGCCCTCCGAGTCCCGGTGAACATCTAAGGGCCCACGCACCAAAATGCTTGGGCTGATGCTCCCGCTCACCAGCGCCCTCACCTCGACCCGCCCCTCTGCTCACCAAACAGCCAGCGGATCGGGCCTCCAGCCCCCTGGGGGCTAACCCTAACCTTAGGTTGGCCCCCAAGGGGAACCTCCCAAGGGGCCTGGCGCAGCAACGCCAGGGATTGGGGACCCCCGAGCCCCAGCGCCATACTCACCGTGCTGCCCAGCCACGACCTGGGTCGCTAGGGGCGCCTCTGGCCATTCAGGGCGGGAGAACCTGCAGGGCCATCCAATCCCCAGGCGACCTTCCAAGGCCCCCGCGCCAAACTGCATGGGCCCACGCCCCAGCTCGCCAGCGCCCTCACCTTGGCCTGGCCCTCCGCTACTGCACAGCTGGCGGATCATGTCTACCGGACTCCTGGGTGCTAACAGTAACCCTAGGACGGCCCCAGGGGCCCCTCCCAAGGGCCCTTGCGCTGCAACGCATGGCATTGGGGACCCCCAAACCGCAGTGCCAGACTCACACTGCCATCCCGCCACGACCCAGGCCGCTAGGGGCGCCGCCGGTCATTCAGGGCGGGAGAATGGGCAGGGCCCTCCGAGCCAGGAGTGGTGTTCAAAGGTCCCCTGTGCCAAAACGCGGGATACCATACTCCAGCTCGCCAGCACCCTCAATCGTCCCACTCCTCCACTCGCCGCACAGCCGGCGCATCGGTCCTGCTGGCCTACTGGGGTCTAACCCTAACCCTAAATAAACCCTAAGCCCTAACCTTAAACCCTAAACCTTAACCCCTAATCCTAACCCTAACCCCTAACACTTACCCTAACCCTAACCCTACCCTAAACCTAACCCTAAACCCTAATCCTTAAACCCTAAACCCTAACATTAACACTAAACCCTAAACCCTAACCCCTAACCCTAATCCCGAAACCCTAAACACTAAACCCTAACCTTAACCACTAACCCCAAAACCTAACCCTAAACCCTAACCCAACCCCGACCCCTACCATACCCCTAACCCTACCCCTAACCCTACCCCTTCAGCTAACCCTACCCCTAAACCGTAACCTAAACCTAAACCTAACCCTAACCCGTACCCTAACCCTAACCCTAACCTATACCCTAACCCTAACCGAAACCCTAACACGTACTCTAACCCGTACCCTAACCCTAACCCTAAACTATACCCTAACCCGTAATTTAAACCATACCCTAAACCTAACCGTAACCCTAACAAGTACCCTAACCCATACCCTTACTTTAACACTAAACCCTAAACCCTGACCCTAACCCATATCCTAACTCGTACCATGACCCGTACCCTAACCCTACCTGTACCCTAACCCTAACCAGTACCCTTACCTTAACCTTAACCCATACCCTTACCTTAACGTTAACCCATACCCTAACCCGTACCCTAACCCATACCCTAACCCGTACCCTATCTCTAACCCGGACCCTAACCCACAGCCTAACCCATACCTAACCCTAACCTGTACCCTAACCCGTACCCTAACCCATACCCTAACCCTAAACCGTACCCAATCCCTATCCCTAACCCGTTCCCTAACCCGTACCCTAACCATAACCCGTACCCTAACCCGTACCCAAATCCGTACGCAAACACTTACCCTAAACCGTACCCTAACCCGTACCCTAAACCGTACCCTAATGCGTACACTAACCCATACCCTAACCCTGACCCGTACCCTAAACCTAACCCGTACTCCAACCCAAACCCTAACCCTAAACCCAAACCCTAAACCCTAACCCGTACCCTAAACCCTAATCTGTACCCTAACCCATAACCTCTAACCTGTAACCCCTAAACCCAACCCTAACCCGTACCCTCTCCTTACCCTAACCCTAACCCCTACCCTCACCCATACCCTAACCGTAACCCATACCCTAACCTTAACCCATACCCTAATCCGTACCCTAACCCTGGGGATTGGGTACACCTGAGCCCCACCACGGGACTAAGCCTGCCACCCCTCATGAAACCATGCCCCTTGGGGTGCCGCAGAGCATCCTGTGCAGAAGAACTGGTAGGGCCCCCCTGAGCCACCAGCGATCCTCGGCAGCCCCCTACACCCCAACCCTGAGGCCCATGCTCATCCCGCCCCACGCCTTCCCTTCAGCTTGCCACCGACCTCGACGCAGAGCCGGCAGATCAGGCCTGCCAGGTTCCTGAGGCCTAGACCTGACCCTAGGTCCGCTGGGTAGGGCCCCTCCCCTGGGGCCCAGTGCCGCAGCACCAGGGCCTGGGGACACCTGAGCCCCACTGCAGGACAAAGCCTGCCAGCCCGCAGGAAACCGTGCCCCTTGGGAGGCTGTAGAGCATTCAGGGCGGGAGAACCAGGAGGGCCCCCAGAGCCCCCAGCGAACTTCGGCGATCCCTAAACCCACCATTGAAGCCCATGCTCACCCCATCCCGCACCCTCACCTCAGGCCACAGCGGAGCTCGCCACATACTGGGCAGATCTGGCCTGCGGGGTTCCTGGGCCCCAACCCTAACCCTAGTTCATCTGTGGAGGGGCCCCTCCCCAGGAGCCTGGAGCTGCAGCCGCGGGGATTCGGGACACCTGAGCCCCACAGCAGGACTCAGTCTGCCACCCCGCAGGAAACCGTGCACCCTGGGAGGCCATAGAGCATTCAGGGCAGGAGAACCAGTAGGGCCTTCCTGAGACACCAGCGAACTTCGGTGGCCTCCCGCACCCCAACCCTGAGGCCCACGCTCACCCTCCCCCACACCCTCACCTCAGCCCCTGTAACTAGCCATACAGCCAGCAGATCGGGCCTGCGGGGCTCCTGGGCCTAAACCTAGCCCTAGGTCGGCTGTGGGTGTGGGGGCCTCCCCAGGAGCCTTACACCGCAGCCCGGGGGAATTGGGATACCTGTGCCCCACTGCAGGACTCAGCTTGCCACCTGACAGGAAACCGTGCCCCTTGGGGCTCTACGGAGCCTACAGGGCACGAGAACTTGGGGAGGCCCCCGGAGCCCATCCCCATCCTTTGGCAGCCTCCCATGCCCCAACCCTGAGGCCCATTCTCACCCTCCCCCATGGCCTCCTCTCAGCCCTCCACAGAGCTCGCCGCACAGCTTGCAGATAGTCCCTGCCGGGCTCCTGGACCCTAACCCTTACCCTAGGTTGGCCACATAGGGGCCCCTCCCCAGGGCCCTGGCACCCCACTCCGGGGGATTGGGGACACCGAAGCCCCACTGTAGGACTCAGCCTGCAGCCCACAGGAAACTGTACCGTTTGGGGGCACAACAGAGCATTCAGGGCAAGAGAATTGGGGCACCCCCTGAGAGCCCCTTCTGGTGAACCCCGACTTTTGTGGGCCCTTCCAGATGAAACCCCAAGGCTCACACTCACCCGCCCTTGTGCCCTCATCTCACTCAGCCTGGGAGTTCTCTGAGCACTGGGCAGTTCGGACCTGCTGTCTCTTGAGGCCTAACCTAACCCTGGGTCTTCTGCTGAGGGTCCCTCCCCGTTTGCCTGCCTCCAAGGCACCAGGCATTGGGCTCACCTCTGCATGACTAGAGGACTCAGCCTGCCCCACAGCAGGAAACTGTCCATTTGGGGCTGCAGCAAGGATTCATAGGAAAATCGGAGGGCCGCCCTCAGCCCATCCCAGGCAACCCCCACTTTCAGAGATCTCCCCGGATCCAATTAGTAGCTTCACACTGACCTTTAAACTTGCTCTCCACGGAGATCTTTTGAAATTCTCCACACTTCCAACCAATGGCATCATCCAGCTTCAGTGCCTTCCCCAGCTTTAGGTCTTGAGATAGATTAAAATGGGAAGTCATTTCACTGATAACGACGTACTGGTGATCAAAAGATACATGCATAAATGCTTCATATCACTTGGCTTCAGGGAAATACAAATGTAAACCCCTATAGATGCCATATCACACGAGGCCGAATATCTAAAAATAAGAAGACATGAAACTATATATGTTGGAGAGGATATGGAGAAACGGGAACCCTCTTACACCCCTGTACGAATGCAGTCCGGTACAGCCACTCTTGAAAATGGTACAGAATTTCCTCAAGAAGGTATAAATAAAGCTACCCTATGTCCCAGCAATTGCACTACTGGGTATTTACCCCCAGAGACAGAGGTAGTGAAGACAGGACACATGCACACCAGTGTTCATAGCAACAATATCCATAATAGACAAGCTGCGGAAAGAGTGCAGATGACCATGGATAGATGAATGGATAAAGAAGATGTGGATCATATATATAATGGGATATTACTCAGCCATCAGATAGGATGAATACTTACCATCACACCGACCTGGGTGGAGCTGGAGGGTATTATGCTGAGTGGAATAAGTCAATGAAAGAAAGACAATGATCATATGCTTTCACTCCTATGTGGAATATCAGAAACAAGGAAGAAGACCATAGGGGAAGGAAGGGAAAATAGAATGGGAAGTCATCAGAGAGGGAGAAAACCCATGATGGACTCTTAACTATCGCAAGAAACTGATGATTGTTGGAGGAGAAGTTGGGGGGGGTAACTGGGTGAGTAGCATTAAGGAGGTCACACGATACAATGAGCACTGGGTGATACACAAGACTGAAAATTTATTGAAGACTACATCTGAAACGAATGATGTACTGTAAGTTGGCTAATTGAATTTAAATTAAAGAACAAAAGACCTCGAATAAACAATCCTAAACATTTGTATGGAACCACTAAAGATTCCGAACAGCCAGTGCAATGTGGAAAAGAAAAACAAAGCTGGAGGACTCACAATTTCAGATTTCAGGTTATACTACAAAGCTGCAGTCATCCTAACAAGACAGTACGGCACAAAAATAGACACAGCGACCAAAGGAACAGGATACAAGTTCAGACAGAAACCCACAATTATGTGGTCCATGAATCTTCCACAAAGCAAGCAACGATATCAAAAGGGAAAAGGACAGTCTCTACAACAAATGGTGTTGGGAAAACTAGACAGCTACGCACAAAAGAATGAAATTAGACTGCTTTCTTACACAATAAAGACAAACACAAAACAGTTTCAAGACCTCAATATGAGACCTGAATCCATAAAAATCCTACAGGAGGGAAGACAGTAACTTCTTGACATGGACCATACCAACGTTTTTCTAGACTGTCTCCTGAGGCAAAGGAAATGAAAGCAAAAATAAACTATTGGGAATACAGCAAAATAAAAAGTTTCCACACGGCAGAAGAACAATGAAAACGTAAAAATAATAAGACAACCTACTCAAAGGGAGAAGATATTTGCAAAGATCATATGCAATAAAGGGATAGTGTCCAAAACATATACAACTGATACTACTCAACCCCCAAAAAACAAATAATCCAGTTAAAAAATAGGCAGAAGACATGGACAGACAATTTCTCCAAAGAAGAAATACAAATGGCCAACAGTCCCGTGAAAAGATGTTCAACATCACCCATCATCAGGAAAATGTAAATCCAAAGGACAATGAGGTAATACCTCAAACCTGTCAGAATGGCTAACATCAAAAGCACAACAAAGAGCAGGTGTTGGGAGGATGTGGATAAAGGGGAATCCTCCTGAACTGTGGGTGGGAATGCAAACTGTGGTGGCCACCGTGGAAAACAGTATGAAGGTTCCTCAAAAAATTATATATAGAACTACCCTATGATCCAACATTCACACTACTCATAATTACTCAAAGAATAGGAAAACAGAAACGTAAAAGGATACGTGCACCCCTATGTTTCTTGCACCATTATTTACAATATCACAATATGGAAGCAACCCAAGTGTCTGTAGAAAAATTGACAAATGAGATGATAGATGTGTGTATTCACACACACACACACACACACACACACACACACACACACACACACAATGGAGTATTACTCGGCTTGAAAAAGAATGAAACCTTGCCATTTGCAGCCATATGGATGGAGCTAGAGAGTATTATCCTAACTAAAATCAGTCAGTCAGAGAAAGACAAATCCCATACGATGTCACTCTAATGGGGAATTTAAGAAACAAACAAAAATAAATAAATAAAAGAGAAAAAGGAGACACACCAAAATACAAACTCTTAACAATAGAGAACAAACGGAAGGTTACCAGAGAGGAGGTGGATAGAGGGATGAGTGAAATAGATGAAGGGGATTAAGAGGACACTTTTCTTGATGACCACTGAGTAATATGTAGAATTACTGAATCACTCTATTGTATACCTGAAACTAATGTAACATTGTATGTTAGCTCTAGTGGAATTAAAATAAATTTTAAAAAAAGATTTTTCTTTCAGGAAGCTCTTTGAAAAAGCTTTTCCTGTGCAATGTGCATAAGCCCTACTTGGGAGGATTCACTCTACAATAATTATTCACTCCATGCCTCAAATTCAGATTTCACTGAGTTCTTCCCGTGGATCCCAGCCCACGCGAGCCATGGTCCTTTTCAGTCCAGGCTCAGCACCTTTGCATTCAAGATTGGAAGTAGAAAGACATATCACTTCACAGTCCAGAAAGCTATTATTGTTTCTGTTTCAGTGTGAGAGAGTCACAGACTTTGGGACAGGTTTCAGAGCAGGTTTATTATGGATCCTGGATCTCTACTTCAATGTTCATTGCCTGGATCCATTTGGCTAATAGGTTCCCTGTGGATGGGCTTGCTTCCAAGCACATACATGGAAGATGCAAAGGTGGGTGGGCTTGGTGTGGGAAAGGAAGAAGACCAAAAACAGACAAGGGTCCGACCCTCCCCTGATCCAGGAACTGCTATGGGAGAGGGTACGGGAGGTAGAATCCATGCGAAACTCCAAGGTCACCAGCTGAACACAGGAGGCACAGGTCAAGGGATCTGGAGATGCAGGGGTTGAAGGCTGCTCTGATCTACCTCTGGGAGGAAGGGAGGGAAGGAATGAGAAGCAGACACTGCCTGCCCCTGACCCATGCCAGCTGCCCACCGCTCCGACACGCATCAGTCTATGAGCTGACACAGCCTGTGCTCAGGATGGGCTGGCTCTAGTCCCTCAATCTTCAGTGGGACAGCTGGCCTCAGGGCTCAGAGACATGCTGAGGGAGATGAGAGGGAAAGCTGCCCCACCCAGGTCGTCCCCTCCTTGAGCAGACAGCCCTTCAGAACTGCTAAAAAAACCCCACTAACGGGGTTGAAAGACATGCCATGGATGAACTAAGGCATAGAGATATGTAAAATAACATTCATTTTTAAGTTCAGAGCTGTAATCTCAGGAAGTGGGGAGAGCTTCCCTGAAGAAGACTGAGGGGAGGGCAGGCCATGCTGAAAAGGGAGACATGGCTGTCCTGATTGGGGACCTGCAGCCCCCTTCCAGGGCAGGGCATCATCCTCGCATCACCCGAGATCCATGGAAGTGTTCCATCAGGGCCAGATGTTTGTCTCGAGAAGGCTACCCTGGCATCGGACTGCACAGGGCACCAGGGACGAGGGCCAGATGGAGGACGGACAATACCCTGGAGGCCATGGGGCAAGAGCAGAGGCACATGACTTTGTAGATGATGATGAAAAGCAGGAGGTGGCAGCATGGAGCCGGCCCAAAAGTACCATGGGAGCAGTGCCCACAGCTATACTGACTGGGTACCTTCTGTGCCCGGTGTGGCTGACTTCAGTGGGATCCAGACTAGTCCTGACCACAAGTCTAGGAAGTGTGCACCACCCCCGGCCTCCTCTCCCCTTGCAGCTGCTAGAAATCACAGTCACAGACCCTGGTCAGCTTTCGTGGAAACCAAGCAGTGGCTCCCCCGCATGCTGCACCTCTGGTGGTGGGCCAGTGCGACCCTCGTGCCTGGCCAGACACTGATGTCTACCTGTCTCCACACAAATCCACAGACAGGAGGGTGTCCCTGAATTCCACAGAACATGATGAGACAGATCCACAGAACCCAACACCCAGTGCGTCACTCGGGACCTCACCTATGGTCATGGAGCTCACCATACCTTATTTCTGTCACTTCCTACAGAAAGCCTGTTTCTGATCACCCACAATACCATACATCCTGGTTGGTGACCTGGGGTCATGCCATGAACCCACATGCCATCTTTCTTTAAGTGAAGGCTATGCCTACACCTCCTAGAAAATATTTCTAATGAAGTACACGTCCATCAGGACTACGGTGTGAACGGTAGCACACAGCCTGCATGGTAGTAGTCAGTAATTCTAACAAGGGTTAACCCCACCCCCGTCTCACAAAACCTTCCTCCGTCCCCACTGAACTCATGGTCTGCCCTCAGAAAACCCTCCAGGAAACAAACCTTTCATCTGAATGCTCTCTTCACCTTCTGCTTCAAATCTTGTCCATCCACAATGATATGAAACTAGAAATCAGTCTCAAGAAAAAAATGGGACAGTCAAAAATAGGTGGAGATTTTTGAGGCCTGGGTGGCTCAGTCATTAAGGATCTCCTTTCAGCTTGGGTCTTGATCCCAGGATTCTGGGATCTAGCTCCAAATCAGGCTCGTTGCTCATTCAGAAGCCTGCTTCTCCCTCTCCCACCACCCAGCTTGCGTTCCCTCTCTTGCTGTCTCACTCTCTGTCAGATACCTAAATAATCTTAAAAATATATGTGGAGATTTAACAACAAGCTACTGAACAACCAACAGTCAAAGAAGAAATCAAAATTTTTTTAGAAGTACCTTGACACTGATAAAAAGACAACCTACAAAAACGTATGGGATGCAGCAAAAGTAACTTTATGGGGGACATTCATAGAAATTCAAGTCTTCATCAATCCATGAGAATGCTCTCCAATAAACAACCTGATTTATGTGGTAAAGAAGTAGAAAATAAAACAACAAACAAAGCCCCAAATTAGTAGAAATAAGGAAATAACAAAAAGGAATGCATAAATAAATCCAATGGATACTAAAAAGACAAAAAAAAACAATGAAAATGAGAGCGGCCTTTTTTGGAACGATAAACAAAACTGACAAACTTAGCTAGACTCACCAAGAAAGACAGAGGACTCGAATACAATCAGGAAAATAAGATAATGGATTACTGTCTCATATCAAAATCAAAAGAACTCTTCAACTTTGAACACAACAACTTCTTGCAAGCCACGTCTCTAAAGGCAAAGAAATAAAAGCAAAAATGAACTATGGGCACTTCATCAGGATAAAAAGCTTCTGCTTGGCAAAGAAATTATCAAAAAACAAAAAGGCAACCTATGGAATTGAAGAAGATATCTGCAAATGATTTTACAGATAAAGGGCTGGTATCCAAGATCTATAAAGAACTCCTCAAACTCGACACCCAAAAAATGGGCAGAAGACACAAAGAGATACTTCTCCAGAGAAGACATACAAATGGCCGACACATGAAAAAATGCTCCACATCAATTGCCATCAGGCAAATACAAATCAAAACTACAATGAGATACCACCTTACACCAGTTAGAATGGTTAAAATTAACAAGGCAGGGGGCACCTGGGTGTCACATTGGTTAAGCGTCTGCCTTCGGCTCAGGGCGTGATCCTGGCCTTATGGGATCTAGCCCCACATCAGGCTCCTCCGTCATGAGCCTGCTTCTTCCTCTCCCACTCCCCCTGCTTGTGTTCCCTCTCTCGCTGGCTGTCTCTATCTCTGTAGAATAAATCAATAAAATCTTGAAAAAAAATTAATAAGACAGAAATAAAAAAAAAGTCAGAGAGGATGTGAAGAAAGGGGAGCCCTCTTACACTACTCGTGAGAATTCAAGCTGGTACAGCCACTTTTGAAACCAATATGGAGGTTCCTCAATACGTTAAACACAGAGCTATCCTACGACCCACCAATTGCACTACTGGGTATTTACCCCATAGACACAGAGTAATGAAAAGAAGGGGCACCTGTATCCCAATGTTCATAGCAGCAGTGTCCATAATATCCAACCTGTGGAAGGAGCCAAGATGTCCTTCAGCAGATGAATGGACAAAGAAGATGTGGTTCATCTATACAATGGACTATTACTCAGTCATCAGAAAGGATGAATACCCACCATTTGTACCAACGTGGATGGATCAGGAGGGGATTATGCTAAGTGAAATTAAGTCAAGCAGAGAAAGACAATTATCATATGGTTTGACTCCTATGTGAAATGGAAGGAATAGCATGGAGGACATTAGGAGAAGGAAGGGAAAAGTGAAGGGGGGAATGAGAGGGGGAGATGAACCATGAGAGACTACTAACACTGGGAAACAAACTGAAGGTTGCAGAAAGGGAGAGGAAGGGGAATGGGTAATCCTGGTGATGGGTATTAAGGAGGGCACGTGTTGGGGCGCCTGGGTGGCACAGCGGTTAAGCGTCTGCCTTCGGCTCAGGGCGTGATCCCGGCGTTATGGGATCGAGCCCCACAACAGGCTCCTCCGTCATGAGCCTGCTTCTTCCTCTCCCACTCCCCCTGCTTGTGTTCCCTCTCTCGCTGGCTGTCTCTATATCTGTCGAATAAATAAGTAAATTCTTTAAAAAAAAAGGAGGGCACATGTCATAATGAGCACTAGGTGTTATATGCAAACAATGAATCATGGAACACTACATCAAAAACAAATGAAGTACTGTAGGGTGACTAACATCATTTTAAAAAAAGAGAAAGATATGAAATCCTTACAGGAATACTATCAATATTTGCAAAGGACATGAAATCCCGAAAGATTCCACACACACAAAAAAAATCTGTTAGAATAAACAAATTCAAGAAAGCTGCAGGATATAAAGTCAATATACAGAGACCTGTTGTCTTTTTTTTCAGATTTTATTTATTTATTTGATAGGAAGAGAAAAAGTACGAGCAGGGGGAGTGACAGAAAGAGGGAGAAGCAGACCCTCGATAAGCGGGGAGCCCAACAGGGGGCTCGATCCCAGATCTCTGGGTTCATGACCTGAGCTGAAGGCAGACGCTTCACCTATGGGGCCACCCAGATGACCCAACTTCTTGCATTTCTGTATACTGATGACACACTTTCGCAAAGAGAAATTAAAAAAGCAATGCCATTTACAATTGCATCAAAAAAAATCTAGGAATAAAAGTAACCAAAAATGAGAAAGACAGTACACTCAACACATGGCAGAAAGGAAATGAAAAACACGTGTGTCAAGGGGCGCAGGATGTATGGGTCAAAGATTTGGAAGGCAACACAAACAAATGGAAACTTACGCCATGCTCCTTAACTGGAAGACTTAATTATGTGAACATGTACATCGTACCCAAAGCAATCGACAGATGTGATGAAATCCCTATCTGAATTCTAGCGGCACTATTCGAGGAAATAGATAACAGTCCTCAAACTTGTATGGAATCACAAAAGACCCCAAATACCCAAAGTAACATGGAGAAAGAAAGGTGCAGTCAACACACTCCTGGATTTCAAGCTAGATTACAAAGCTGTTGTCTTCAAAACAGGATGGAACTGGCATAAACACAGACACCAGGTCAGTGGAACAGAACAGAAAGCTCACAAACTTACCCACACGTAGATGATCCTAACTTACGACACAGCAGCAGAAGATACACCATGAGGGAAGGACTGTCTCTTCAGTGAGCGGTAACAGGCAAATTGGACACTAAATGCAGAAGAATATAACTGGGTCACTTTCTTACACCACACACAAAATTTTTAATGGATGAACGATTTGAACATAAGACCTGAATCCATAAACCTCCAAGAAGACACAGGTACTAAGTCTCTCGACATTAGTTTTGGCAAAGAGTCTTCAGATCGGACACCAAATGCAAAGGCAACAAAAGCAAAAATAAACAAGTGGAACAACTTCAAACTGAAATCTTCCACACAGCAAAAGAAACCAGCAAAAACTAAAAAGGCCACTGACCCAATAAGAAAAAAAATATCTGCGAATCATATGTGTGAGAAGAGGCTAATATCCAAAATACACACAACACTCATACAAATCAAAACAAAAAAAATGTATAAAAAATGGGGGGAATATGTGAATAGATACTTTCCAAAGATGGCACACATGTGCCAACAGACGGAGAAAGTTGTTCGACATCACTTAATATGGTCAGGGAAACATCATCAAACCCACAATCGGCTATCCCCTCACAACTGTTGGAACAGCAATTGTCCCAGAGACAGACACCAGGTGGGGTCAAGGGTGTGCAGATGAGGAGACTGTGTGCACTGTTGGTGGGAATGGAAATTGGTGCAGCCACTGTGACAAACGGTATGGAGGTTCCTGAAAAAATAAATGCAACTACCACATGGACAAGTAATGGCTCTACTGAGTATTGATTTGGAGAACACAAAAATACTGCCTCAAAAAGACAGATGCACTCCCACGTTCACTGCAGCATTATTCACAAGAACCAGACATGGAAACACAAACCTTGGGGGCCTTATGCCAAGTAACTCAGACACAGAAAGACCAATACCAGATGCTCTCATGTACATTCAATGTGGAATAAACAAATACTGAACGCATAGATACTGAGAGCAGATTGGTAGGTGCCAGATTCGGAGATGGGGTGCTAGAAACGGGTGAAGGTGGTCAAAGTCTCAATGTTTGAGTGAGAAAATCCGACAGTCATGAAATGTTCTGTCCAGCATGGAGACTAAAACTAACCCCGCAACATGGGGTATAGGTTTCCCTGCTCTTTGAAAGTACAGGGCTTCTGAGAAACGTTGCACAGCAGAAATGGTGTCAAGAAGGAATGGCCATTAATTTACACGGCACAATTAGATAGTGTCCTCAGACTCCAAAATTCTTCTCTTTGGCTTTTCTTAGGCCTCAGGAAACAAGTTTCTGATGGAGGCCCAGCATAAATGAAGATAAAGCACAGCAGAGGCTCACAGACACAATTCAAAGTGCTGGTGGCTGGATGCAGAGAGCGGTTCCCAGCGGAAGGAGCTGGTTGGGGTGCACGCCGCCTCTGTCATGCTTCTCCCCAAAACAGATGCTGACCGCGATTCTCACTGTTCACCTTTTTTCATAAGAGGGAAATCCTCTTCAGGTCTCTTCCTCTTACTGAAGCTGGGTAATAACGTAGTTCTTTCAAGAAAGCCCAATGTCTTACTGTGAACGTTTAAAAAGTGGGGGATACTTGTACTTGAGCATTGCTGAGGGAGGAGATGTGAAAGGTTCTCCCAGACACAAACCTCAGCAGATCCACCAGGAAAGGCACATTCCTCAGCATGCAGAACGCGGACTACTTCCTACCCCCAGAAACCCTCTCCTTCCCCTCGATCAGGACAACCCACAACAGCTGGGAGTTACACCAATGCCTCCGTTCTCCTGCTCCTAATAGCTAACCCATCAGCAAATCCTGTGAGCTCCATCTTCAAAATGGACCCAGAATAGGTCTAACCACTCCATCCAAGGCCACCTGTCTGGTCCACAGTGCCTGAGTTCCTGTAAAAGCTTTGTCATTGACCTGCCTTGCCATCTTCAACCCTCTGTCATCTGTTCTCAACACTGTAGCCAGGATGGCCCAGTGAAACAGGGTCTCATGGGGTTATAGCCCTGGAATGGTTTTTTCTGTCACCTCTCTGAGGTCATGTCCTAAGGTTTCTCCTGTGGCCACAGGGCCTTCTTGCTGCTCCTGGACATACCTGAAATTCTCCTGCCCCAGAGCCTTTGCACATGCTTTCCCTTCTGTTAAGAATGCTCTTGATGTGTTCTCACTCACCTTCGGAGAAGTCTGAATTGGAGTGACAGGAACAGAAGATGAGGCTGTGTGTTGGGTGAGGCTGGTGGCCCAGAAGAAGGTTCTCTGCCAGCTAGCCGCCTGTGCCTCCCTTGCCCTCAGCCAGGAACTTGCACACAGCCCTCACCTGTCACAACTCTCACCCAGGAGACCCACAGCCACCCCTTCCCACACCCTGCTGCAGAATGCATTCAGCTCTCCTCTGGGACCCCTGTCAGCTTTACCCAGTCCTGGAACTCCCCTGTCTCCTGCAAAGCTCCCGGATTCCCCCTCTGCTTCCAAAATCGCAAGGCTTTCATGAGAAAGCTATAATGCTAAGTATTGAAAGTTTCGCACCTGCTTTCCCATTCTGTTGCCTCTCTCTCCACCTCCATCCTACCTGTGCAAACTGTAACATATCAGTGGAACATGAACATGCTCTGAGACCTGAATCTTTCATTGCAGCTTTCTGAGGACTCCTTATGTGATAAGAAACTAGTGTATCCTACAACAGGGTGTTTCACATCTCTCATCTATAGAATAGTACAGCCCAAATCACTACAATTTTACCTCACTCTTCATGAAGCAGAACACTTTTTCCTTTCTTCTTTTACTTAAATTCCAGTTAGTTCACATGCCATGGAATATTCGCTTCAGGGGTAGGATTTAGTGATTCCTCACCTGCATACAGTACCCGGTGCTCATCACAAGTGCCCTCCTTAATACCCCTCACCCATTTAACTCTTCCCCCCACGCCCCTGTCCTGCAGCAACACTCAGTTTGTTCTCCAAGTTTGAGTCTATTTCCTTGTTTGCCTCTCTCATCACCCCTCCACTCTGTTCATCTGTTTTCTTTCTGAAATTCCACAAGCATGAGAGCATAGGATATTTCTCTTTCCTCAATGATTTTGCTTAGCTCAATACACTCTAGGTCCATCCGCATCCTTGCAAATGGTAAGATTTCATTCTTTTTGAAGCTGGGTCATATTCCATTATATATATGTATCCCACATCTGCTTTATCCATTCATCAGTGCATGGACTTTGGGATTCTCTCCATAGTTTGGCTACTGTGGACATTGCTGCTATAAACATCATGGTGCATGTACCCCCTTTGAATCTGCATTTTTGTATCCTTTGGGTAAATACCTAGGAGAGCAATTGCTGGATCATGGGGTTGTTCAATGTTTAACTTTTTGAGGAACCCCCACACTGTTTCCCAGACTGGCTGCACCACTTTGCATTGCCACCAACAGGATGGGAGGGTTCCCCTTTAAGCAGAACATTATCTGCCGGCAATTTCATAAGAGGAAACAAAACCTCTGGGAGATGCACCCAGGGTCAGGCAAGCAGTTGCAGACTTCACCCCAAGGCTCCTGACGCCAAGCCCCTTGAAGCCACCAGCATGCCACTATCCAAAAGAATTCCCAGACTCTCCTTCTGACTCCACCACCAAAGAAACTACAGAGAGAATATGGCACCTCAAAATATCGAGATAATACATTTAGTAAAACTAGAAAGTCAAGCTCAACTTTTAAACAGGAACAGGCCGCTTTGGATAATTTTGAATTTTCCCTCCACCCTAATTTTAACGCTTCTGATGAATAAACTAATCAATGATGAAACATCACCTTTGCCAAATGACATCATCCAAGTCTGTATCAGATGAAAATAAGCCACCTAACTCTAGATGCTGGTCACTCAACCATATCTTAGGCCCAATTGAATAAACACTGTTAGATGAAGGAACAAATTAGATGTTACAAACAGGCACAGAGTGAATCTCACCTTCCCTTTCTAATAAAAGAGGGTTGCTAGGAAACAGATGGGCAAAATACATTTGTAAGCAATAAATGGACAGAGAAATTGTGATCCCCTGCAAAGTTCTACCTGCAGGGAAACTAAGTAATTCTTGTACCAAACCCAGAATGCTGACAGCTACTTCAATTTTACTTTGTGGCTCAACTAGAGAAAAGAGAAAAGCCTAGGAGGTTTTGGGATAAAGAGAGGTTTTACCTCCAGCCCTGACATAGATAGGACATTTTGCCAAACATACCTGTGCTTTCTCTGAGCACTGGTGTCCTGTGACAAGCTGCCTCGCTGACTCCGATGCTGACGTTCAAAACCTCGTGTGTCTTGGAGCCAGAGCAGAGAAGTGCCGTCAGCTGGGGAGAAGAAGGCACCTCTGACCTAAAGCCTGCACACCTGCTTCGGTTTCTGGGCGAAGGGGTAACACATACTTGTTGTTTAGCAGTAATTATCTTCATTCTCAATAGACCAATGACCTTGTCTTTTCTGGAAAGCAGACTTACTCTTCTAAAGAAACCCTCAATTCGTCTATTCCCAATGCAACTAGAGTGGGGTCTGGTTTATGCCCGCCTCCAGGCCCCCACCTGGAGGATTTTCCTGCATGATTCTAATAGCCAATTACCACTAACCCGGGGGCACACGGGGCATAATGCTGAAGTTGGGGGACGGCTCTGGGGCATGCTACTGCCACACCTGTGCCTGGGGACCAGGGCACACCCTGCTGAACTCAGGGTACTGCTCAAGATGCATCACCTGCACTGTGTCAGAGAACTGAAGGTGGGGATTGTGTGAAGTCCTTACCCGCACTCTTCCAGGGGAACAGGGGAAACCTTGAAATTCTGCAACCCATCCCACAAAAGCTCAGGTGAGTGGGTGTCCTGGAGTTCTCGGGTATGGGGAATAAAGTCAGTTGAGGACATGGGGCAGAAGAGACTTTAAAGGGAAAAAGAAAACTCACCTGAGTCCCCACAAGGAACCCTCTCCACATGCCCTTCCAGAACCCTGCCTCCCACCTGGGGCGCACCCTACCCCCGGACCCCCACCCCAGTGCACGCTGCTCACTCACCAGCAGGGATCTCCACAGGGCAACTCTCTCTCTCTCTCTCAGTGCCCCTTCTTTGCCCCAAGTCTGCAACCCACTGCAAGTCTGGGACTGCCCACAGAGACATAGCTCCACCCCCAAGCGGTGAATGGTTGGTGAGGGTGGTGCCTGAGCCCCTTGGATGCTGGGCAACCCGCCCTCAAGCCCCTGGAACCCTGAAAGTGCAGGGGGCCCAAGAAGCGCCTGCTCGACACAACACCCAGCACAGGCATGGGTGGGGTCGTGGGCCGGGGTCCCCCCACACACCTGGCCCCTTCCAGGGACCCCTCTAGCTGCAGACCACCCTCAGAGTCCTGCCCCTTCCCTTTCTGCACCAGCCCTCCCTGCTGGGGTGTGCCTGGTTTTGGGCAAGTCTCTCAGACCCTCCAAGGCTTGGGCTTTAGGAAATGCAATGTTTTTATGCATTTTCAGTATGTACATGTCAGTATGACTTTAATCTTATGGGAGCCAAAGAGGTTCTTTATTTTTTCTTATCTTTATGTTGGCATTTTTGGTTATTGTTTTCTTCTCGAAGCAGATGTACAACATGTGCTTGGGGCAGAAATAGGGCCCATGCTTTCAGGTTTTGCCCAGTCATTTTGAGCCGGGTAAAATGTTAAAGGATAGCTTCCCTGGGAGCCCAGGATCAGGGTCCACAGATGATATAAGATAAAAATTACTTTCATCATTATAATTACTCCTAAATGGAGGAATTTGAGACAAAAGCACCTTCACAAGAGTACCAAGAAATCAAAATGATGCCCACAGAAGGCTACCTGCTCCATGGTCAGCACAGGTAACAGAAGTGTTCACAGTCTCTGGACTCCTGCCCTTCTCTTGCCCAAATCTCTAAAGCACACAGACCACTTAAAATCGGAATTGTAGAACTGCTAGACACCTTAGAGATGTCTGGCACCATTCCCTTGGACTGCAGAAGAAAACACAGTAGCTCGTTGTCACAAACTAATTTCAACATGAAGTGCCCCCTGGATGCACTAAGTTCTTTCTCTGCAAATGTTGACTAATGTAAGTCACAGTCATACCATTTAAAAACTACGATGGCTGGGAAGTAATCGTAGGTAAGGGAATATTTTAGCCATGTTTATAAGCATTGGCTCACTTTGTAGAAGAGGCTGAGCTGAGTGTTTTTAAATACTATTTCAGGTACAAGAGAGGAGTTAAGATGGCGGAGGAGTAGGAGACCCCTTTTTCAGCAGGTCCCCTGAGTTGAGCTGGATAGGTACCAGACCAGCCTAAACAACCACGGAATCAGCCTGAGAGGCAGGAAGATACATCTGGATCTCTACAAATGAACATCTCCAGCGCTGAGTATTGAGGTATGAAGTGGGGAGCCTTGAAACCGGGCACAGATATCAGAAGATAAACGGAAGGGGGGGAGCCGCCATGTTCTGGCGCCCGGAAGCAGCAACCACCTGCACCAGGGAGCGGGCGGACTCATGGATGGCACACCGGAGAGAGTGGACTGAGACCGGTGAGCCCAGAGCGTGCGCCACCAGGCTTCTCCTGGAACACCGGAATCCCGGTGTGCTCACCAGGCATAGACTGAGACCAGGAGACCCAGGAGCCCACGGGGCGGCTGGCGGCTGGCAGGCCACCTGCACAGGGGATCTGGTGGACTTGCGGTAGGCACCTGCGAAACAGCAGACTGAGACCCTGAACCAGGTGCCAGAGCCACCAGGCTTCTCATGGAACTCTGGAATCCCGGTGTGCTCAGGGGATCCAGACTGAGACCAGGAGCTTTCAGAGAGAGATCAGGTCTTCTGGTGGCTGGCAGCATTAGAAACACAAAGGACAGAGATGCACTAGCCCCGGAATTGAGGCCAGGGACACCAGGTGTGGGGTGCACATCCCAGGATGCTACAGGGTTGAGCAGCACCAACAGTAATGGAGTTAAAGTGGCCAGAACAAGGGTGGAGAACGGGCCGCATTCCCTCTGTTCTGTGACAATTCAGCCTCTGCTGCTCTGACTCTCAGAAAAGGCACAGCAGATCACCAGAGAAAGCCGCCAGGGAACAAAAGCCTGGAAATACTGGCCCAGAGCATGCCCACCCCCATTCACCCTTGCAGGGGACACGGAAACTCTACCCAAACAGGGTTGCCTGAGTATGGGCATGGGAAAATACAAACTCTTAACAATAGAGAACAAATGGATGGTTACCAGAGAGGAGGTGGATAGAGGGATGAGTGAAATAGATGAAGCGGATTAAGAGGACACTTTTCTTGATGACCACTGAGTAATATATAGAATTACTGAATCACTCTATTGTACACCTGAAACGAATGTAACACTGTAGGTTAGCTCTACTGGAATTAAAATAAATTTTTAAGAAAGATTTTTCTTTCAGGAACCTCTTTAAAAAAGCTTTTCCTGTGCACTGTGCATAAGCCCTACTTGGGAGGATTCGCTCTACAATAATTATTTACTCTATGCCTCGAATTCAGATTTCACTGAGTTCTTACTATGGATCCCAGCCCACGGGAGCCATGGTCCTTTTCTGTCCAGGTTCAGCACCTATGCATTCAAGATTGGAATTAGAGAGACATGTCACTTCACAGTCCAGAAAGCTATTATTGTTTCTGTTTCAGTGTGAGAGAGTCACAGACTTTGGGACAGGTTTCAGAGCAGGTTTATTATGGATCCTGGATCTCTACTTCAATGTTCATTGCCTGGATCCATTTGGCTAATAGGTTGCCTGTGGATGGGCTTGCTTCCAAGCACATACATGGAAGATGCAACGGTGGGTGGGCTTGGTGCGGGACAGGAAGAAGATCAAAAACAGACAAGGGTCCAACCCCTCCCCTGATCCAGGAACTGCTACAGGAGAGGGTACGGGAGGTAGAATCCATGCGAAACTCCAAGGTCACCAGCTGAACACAGAAGGCATAAGTCAATGGATCTGGAGATGCAGGGGTTGAAGGCTGCTCTGAGCTACCTCTGGGAGGAAGGCAGGGAAGGAATGAGAAGGAGACACTGCCTGCCCCTGGCCCATGCCGGCTGCCCACCGCTCCAACACACATCAGTCTACACAACTGACACAGCCTGGGTTCAGGATGGGCTGGCTCGGGTCCCTCAGTCCTCAGTGGGACAGCTGGCCTCAGGGCTCAGAGATATGCTGAGGGAGATGAGAGGGAAAGCTGTCCCACCCAGGTCATCCCCTCCATGAGCAGACAGCCCTTCAGAACTGCTAAAAAAAAAACCCCACTAACGGGGCTGAAAGACATGCCATGGATGAACTAAGGCATAGAGATATGTAAAATAATATTCATTTTTAAGTTCAGAGCTGTCCGCTCAGAAAGTGGGGAGAGCTTCCCTGAAGAAGACTGAGGGGAGGGCAGGCCATGCTGAAAAGGGAGACATGGCTCTCCTAATTGGGGACCTGCAGCCCCCTTCCAGGGCAGGGCATCATCCTCGCATCACACGAGATCCATGGAAGTGTTCCATCAGGGCCAGATGTTTGTCTCGAGAAGGCTACCCTGGCATCAGACTGCACAGGGCACCAGGGACGAGGGCCAGATGGAGGACGGACAATACCCCGGAGGCCATGGGGCAAGAGCAGTCACATGACCTTGAAGATGATGATGAAAAGCAAGAGGTGGCAGCATGGAGCTGGCACGAAGTACCATGGGAGCAGTGCCCAAAGCTACACTGACTGGGTGCCTCCTGGCCAGGTGTGGCTGACTTCAGTGGGCTCCAGACTAGACCTGACCACAAGTCTAGGAAGTGTGCACCACCCCCGGCCTCCTCTCCCCTTGCGGCTGCTAGGAATCACAGTCACAGACGCTGGGCAGCTTTCGTGGAAACCAAGCAGTGGCTCCCCCGCACGCTGCACCTCTGGTGGTGGGCCAGTGCGACCCTCATGCCTGGCCAGACACTGATGTCTACCTGTCTCCACACAAATCCACAGACAGGAGGGTGTCCCTGAATTCCACAGCACCTGATGAGACAGATCCACAGAACCCAACACCCAGTGGGTCACTCGGGACCTCACCTATGGTCATGGAGCTCACCATACCTTATTTCTGTCACTTCCCACAGAAAGCCTGTTTCTGATCACCCACAATACCATACATCCTGGTTGGTGACCTGGGGTCATGCCATGAACCCACATGGCACCTTTCTTTAAGAGAAGGCTATGCCTACACCTCCTAGAAAATATTTCTAATGAAGTACAAGTCCATCAGGACTACGGTGTGAACAGTAGCACACAGCCTGCATGGTAGTAGTCAGTAATTCTAACAAGGGTTAACCCCACCCCCCATCTCACAAAACCTTCCTCCATCCCACGGAACTCATGCTCTGCCCTCAGAAAACCCTTCAGGAAACAAACCTTTATCTGAATGCTCTCTTCACCTTCTGCTTCAAATCTTGTCCAACCACAATGATATGACACTAGAAATCAGTCTCAAGAAAAAAATGGGACAGTCAAAAATAGGTGGAGATTGGGGGGCCTGGGTGGATCAGTTGTTAAGGATCTGCCTTCAGCTCAGGTCCTGATCCCAGGATCCTGGGATTTAGCCTGGAATCAGGCTCCTTGCTCAGCGGGAAGCCCGCTTCTCCCTCTCCCACCCCCCTGCTTCCATTCCCTCTTTCACTGTCTCACTCTCTGTCAGATACCTAAATAATCTTAAAAAAATATGTGGAGATTTAACAACAAGCTACTGAACAACCAACAGTCAAAGAAGAAATCAAAAAAGATTTTAGAAGTACCTTGACACTGATGAAAAAGACAACTTACAAAAACATAAGGGATGCAGCAAAAGTAGCTTTATGGGGGACATTCATAGAAACTCAAGTCTTCATCAATCCATGAGAATGGTCTCCAATAAACAACTTGATTTATGTGGTAAAGAAGTAGAAAATAAAACAACAAACAAAGCCCCAAATTAGTAGAAATAAGGAAATAACAAAAAGGAATGCATAAATAAATCCAACGGAGACTAAAAAGACAAAAAAAAAAACAATGAAAATGAAAGCTGCCTTTTTTGGAAAGATAAACAAAACTGACAAACTTAGCTAGACTCACCAAGAAAGACAGAGGACTCGAATACAATCAGTAAAGAAAGATAATGGATTCCTGTCTCATATCAAAATCAAAAGAACTCTTCAAACTTGGACACAACAACTTCTTGCAAGCCACGTCTCTAAAGGCAAAGGAAATAAAAGCAAAAAAGGAACTATTGGCACTTCACCAAGATAAAAAGCTTCTGCAGGGCAAAGCAAATGATCAACAAAACAAAAAGTCAACCTATGGAATCGAAGAAGATATCTGCAAATGATATTACAGATAAAGGGCTAGTATCCAAGATCTATAAACAACTCCTCAAACTCGACACCCAAAAAATGGGCAGAAGACACAAAGGGATACTTCTCCAAAGAAGACATACAAATGGCCAACAGACACATGAAAAAATGCTCCACATCACTTGCCATCAGGCAAATACAAATCAAAACGACAATGAGATACCACCTTATACCAGTTAGAATGGTTAAAATTAACAACACAGGGGGCACCTGGGTAGTACAGAGGTTAAGCGTCTGTCTTCGGCTAAGGGCGTGATCCTGGCATTACGGGATCGAGCCCCACATCAGGCTCCTCCGCTATGAGCCTGCTTCTTCCTCTCCCACTCCCCCTGCTTGTGTTCCCTCTCGCGCTGGCCATCTCTATCCCTGTGGAATAAATAAATAAAATCTTGAAAAACAAATTAACAAGACAGGAAATTACAAAAAGTCAGAGAGGATATGGAGAAAGGGGAGCCCTCTTACACTACTCGTGAGAATTCAAGCTGGTATAGGCACTTTTGAACAATATGGGGGTTCCTCAAGACATTAAACACAGAGCTATCCTATGACCCACCAATTGCACTACTGGGTATTTACCCTATAGACACAGAGTAATGAAAAGAAGGGACACCTGTATCCCAATGTTCATAGCAACAATGTCCATAATAGCCAAACTGTGGAAGGAGCCAAGATGTCCTTCAGCAAATGAATGGACGAAGAAGATGTGGTTCATCTATACAATGGAATATTACTCAGTCATCAGAAAGGATGAATACCCACCATTTGCACCAAGGTGGATGGACCAGGAGGGGATTATGCTAAGTGAAATTAAGTCAAGCAGAGAAAGACAATTATCATAAGGTTTGACTCCGATGTGGAATGGAAGGAATAGCATGTAACATTAGAAGAAGGAAGGGAAAAGTGAAGGGGGGGGAATGAGAGGGGGAGATGAACCATGAGAGACTATTGACACTGGGAAACAAACTGAAGGTTGCAGAAAGGGAGGGTAGGGGAATGGGTAATCCTGGTGATGGGTATTAAGGAGGGCACGTGTCATAATGAGCACTAGGGGTTATATGCAAGCAATGAATCATGGAACACTTCATCAAAAACAAATGAAGTACTGTAGGGTGACTAACATCATTTTAAAAAAGGAGAAAGATATGAAATCCATACAGGAAAACTGTCACTATTTGTAAATGACATGAAATCCCGAAAGATTCCACAAAAAAAAAATTGTTAATTTAAACAAATTCAAGAAAGCTGCAGGATATAAAGTCAATATACAGAGACCTGTTGTCTTTACTTTTTTTCAGATTTTATTTATTTATTTGAGAGGAAGAGAAAAAGCACATGCAGGGGTAGTGTCAGAAAGAGGGAGAAGCAGACCCTCGATAAGCGGGGAGCCCTACACGGGGCTCAATCCCAGAACTCTGGGATCATGACCTGAGCTGAAGGCAGACACGTCACCTATGGGGCCACCCAGATGACCCAACTTCTTGCATTTCTGTATACTGATGACACACTTTCGCAAAGAGAAATTAAAAAAGCAATGCCATTTACAATTGCATCAAAAAAAATCTAGGAATAAAAGTAACCAAAAATGCGAAAGACATAGTACACTCAACACATGGCAGAAAAGAAATGAAAAACATGTGTGTCGAGGGGGGCAGAATGTGTGGTTCAAAGATTTGGAAGGCAACACAAACAAATGGAAGCATACGCCATGCTCCTTAACTGGAAGAGTTAATTATGTGAACATGTCCATCGTACCCAAAGCAATCGACAGATGTGATGAAATCCCTATCTGAATTCCAGTGGCATTATTCAAGGAAATAGATCACAGTCCTCAAACTTGTATGGAATCACAAAAGGCCCCAAAAACGCAAAGCAACCTGAAGAAAGAAAGGTGCAGTCAACACACTCCTGGATTTCAAGCTAGATTACAAAGATGTTGTCATCAAAACAGGATGGTACTGGCATAAACACAGACCCAAGGTCAGTGGAACAGAACAGAAAGCTCAGAAACTTACCCACACGTAGATGATCCTAACTTACGACACAGCAGCAGAAGATATGCCATGAGGGAAGGACTGTGTCTACAGTGAGCGGTAACAGGCAAACTGGACACTAAAGGCAGAAGAATATAACTGGGTCAATTTCTTACACCACCAAAATTTTTAATGGATGAATGATTTGAACATAAGACCTGAATCCATAAACCTCCAAGAAGACACAGGTACTAAGTCTCTCGACATAGGTTTTGGCAAAGAGTCTTCAGATCCGACACCAAACGCAAAGAAACAAAAGCAAAAATAAACAAGTGGAACAACTTCAAACTGAAATCTTCCACTTGGCAAAAGAAACCAGCAAAAACTTAAAAGGCCACTGACCCAATAAGAAAAAATATCTGCGAATCATATGTGTGAGAAGAGGCTAATATCCAAAATACACACAACACTCGTACAAATCAAAACAAAAAAAAATCTGTATTAAAAATGGGAGAATATGTGAATAGATACTTTCCAAAGATGGCACACAGGTGCCAACAGACAGAGAAAGTTATTCGACATCACTTAATATCGACAGGGAAACATCATCAAACCCACAATCGGCTATCCCCTCACAATTGTTGGAACAGCAATTTTCCCAGAGACAGACACCAGGTGGGGTCAAGGGTGTGCAGACAAGGAGACACTGTGCACTGTTGGTGGGAATGGAAATTGGTGCAGCCATTGTGACAAACGGTATGGAGGTTCCTGAAAAAATAAATACAACTACCACATGACCCAGTAATGGCTCTACAGAGTATTGATTTGGAGAACACAAAAATACTGCCTCAAAAAGACAGATGCACTCCCACGTTCACTGCAGCATTATTCACAAGAACCAGACATGGAAACACAGACCTTGGGGTCCTTATGCCAAGTAACTCAGACACAGAAAGACCAATACCAGATGCTCTCATGTACATTCCACGAGGAATAAACAAATACTGAACGCATAGATACTGAGAGCAGATTGGTAGGTGCCAGATTCGGAGATGGGGTGCTAGAAACGGGTGAAGGTGGTCAAAGTCTCAATGTTTGAGTGAGAAAATCCGACAGTCATGAAATGTTCTGTCCAGCATGGAGACTAAAACTAACCCTGCAGCATGGGGTATAGGTTTCCCTGCTCTTTGAAAGTACAGGGCTTCTGAGAAACCTTGCACAGCAGAAATGGTGTCAAGAAGGAATGACCATTAATTTACACGGAATAATTAGACAGTGTGCTCAGACTCCAAAATTCCTCTCTTTGGCTTTTCTTAGGCCTCAGGACACAAGTTTCTAACGGAGGCCCAGCATAAATGAAGATAAAGCAGAAGCAGAGGCTCACAGACACCATTCAAAATGCTGGTGGCTGGATGCGGAGAGCGGATCCCAGCGGAAGGACCTGGTTGGGGTGCACGCCGCCTCTGTTGTGCTTCTCCCCAAAACAGATGCTGAATGCTATTCTCACTGTTCACCTTTTTTCATAAGAGGGAAATCCTCTTCAGGTCTCTTCCTCTTACTGAAGCTGGGTAATAACATAGTTCTTTCAAGAAAGCCCAGTGTCTTACTGTGAACGTTTAAAAAGTGGGGGATACTTGTACTTGAGCATTGCTGAGGGAGGAGATGTGAAAGGTACTCCCAGACACAAACCTCAGCAGATCCACCGGGAAAGGCACTTTCCTCAGCATGCGGAACACGGACTACCTCCTACCCCCTGAGAAAACCTCTCCTTCCCCTCGATCAGGAAAACCCACAACAGATGGGATTTACCCCAATTCCTCAGTTCTCCAGCTCCTAATAGCTAACCCATCAGCAAATCCTGCGAGCTCCATCTTCAAAATGGACCCAGAATATGTCTAACCACTCCATCCAAGGGCACCTGTCTGGTCCACAGTGCCTGAGATCCTGGAAAAGATTCGTCATTGAACTCCCTTGCCATCTTCAACCCTCTGTCATCTGTTCTCAACACTGTAGCCAGGATGGCCCAGTGAAACAGGGTCTCATGGGGTTATAGCCCTGGAATGGCTTTCTGACACCTCTCTGAGGTCATGTCCTAAGCTGTCTCCTGTGGCTACAGGTCCTTCTTGCTGCTCCTGGACATACCTGAAATTCTCCTGCCCCAGAGCCTTTGCACATGCTTTCCCTTCTGTTAAGAATGCTCTTGATGTGTTCTCACTCAACTTTGGAGAAGTCTGAATTGGAGTGACAGGAACAGAAGATGAGGCTGTGTGTTGGGTGAGGATGGCGGCCCAGAAGAAGGTTCTCTGCCAGCTCTCAGCCAGTGCCTCACTTGTCCTCAGCCAGGAACTTGCACACAGCCCTCACCTGTCACAACTCTCACCCAGGAGACCCACAGCCACCCCTGGAGCCCACCCTGAACACACCCTGCTGCAGAATGCATTCAGCTCTCCTCTGGGACCCCTGTCAGCTTTACCCAGACCTGGAACTCCCCCCTGTCTCCTGCAAAGCTCCCGGATTCCCCCTCTGCTTCCAAAATCACACTGACATAAAGCTTTCATGAGAAAGCTATAATGCTAACAAATGAAAGGTTCACACCTGCTTTCCCCTTCTGTTGCCTCTCTCTCCACCTTCTTTCCTACCTGTGCAAACTGTAAAATATCATTGGAACATGAACATGCTCTGAGACCTGAATCTTTCATTGCAGCTTTCTGAGGACTCCTTATGTGATAAGAAACTAGTGTATCCTACAACAGGGTGTTTCACATCTCTCGTCTATAGAATAGTACAGCCCAAATCACTACAATTTTACCTCACTCTTCATGAAGCAGAACACTTTTTCCTTTCTTCTTTTACTTAAATTCCAGTTAGTTCACATGCCATGGAATATTCGCTTCAGGGGTAGGATTTAGTGATTCCTCACCTGCATACAGTACCCGGTGCTCATCACAAGTGCCCTCCTTAATACCCCTCACCCATTTAACTCTTCCCCCCATGCCCCTGTCCTGCAGCAACACTCAGTTTGTTCTCCAAGGTTGAGTCTATTTCCTTGTTTGCCTCTCTCATCACCCCTCCACTCTGTTCATCTGTTTTCTTTCTGAAATTCCACAAGCGTGAGAGCATAGGATATTTCTCTTTCCTCAAATATTTTGCTTAGCTTAATACACTCTAGGTCCATCCACATACTTGCAAAGGGTAAGATTTCATTCTTTTTGAAGCTGGGTCATATTCCATTATATATATGTATCCCACTTCTGCTTTATCCATTCATCAGTGCATGGACTTTGGGATTCTCTCCATAGTTTGGCTACTGTGGACATTGCTGCTATAAACATCATGGTGCATGGACCCCCTTTGAATCTGCATTTTTGTATCCTTTGGGTAAATACCTAGGAGAGCAATTGCTGGATCATGGGGTTGTTCAATGTTTAACTTTTTGAGGAACCCCCACACTGTTTCCTAGACTGGCTGCACCACTTTGCATTGCCACCAACAGGATGGGAGTGTTCCCCTTTAAGCAGAACATTATCTGCTGGCAATTTCATAAGATGAAGCAAAACCTCTGTGAGATGCACCCAGGGTCAGGCAAGCAGTTGCAGACTTCACCCCAAGGCTCCTGACGCCAAGCCCCTTGAAGCCACCAGCATGCCACTATCCAAAAGAATTCCCAGACTCTCCTTCTGACTCCACCACCAAAGAAACTACAGAGAGAATATGGCACCTCAAAATATCGAGATAATACATTTAGTAAAACTAGAAAGTCAAGCTCAACTTTTAAACAGGAACAGGCCGCTTTGGATAATTTTTAATTTTCCCTCCACCCTAATTTTAACTCTTCTGATGAATAAACTAATCAATGATGAAACATCACCTTTGTCAAATGACATCATCCAAGTCTGTATCAGATGAAAAAAAGCCACCTAACTCTAGATGCTTGCCACTCAACCATATATTAGGCCCAATTGAATAAACACTGTTAGATGAAGGAACAAATTAGATGTTACAAACAGGCACAGAGTGAATCTCACCTCCCCTTTCTAATAAAAGATGGTTCCTAGGAAACAGATGGTCAAAATACATTTGTAAGCAATAAATGGACAGAGAAATTGTGATCCCCTGCAAAGTTCTACCTGCAGGGAAACTAAGTAATTCTTGTACCAAACCCAGAATGCTGACAGCTACTTCAATTTTACTTTGTGGCTCAACTAGAGAAAAGAGAAAAGCCCAGGAGGTTTTGGGATAATGAGAGGTTTTACCTCCAGCCCTGACATAGATAGGACATTTTGCCAAACATACCTGTGCTTTCTCTGAACACTGGCGTCCTGTGACAAGCTGCCTCGCTGACTCCGATGCTGACGTTCAAAACCTCGGGGGTCTTGGAGCCAGACCAGAGAAGTGTTGTCAGCTGGGGACAAGAAGTCACCTCTGACCTAAAGCCTGCACACCTGCTTCGGTTTCTGGGCGAAGGGGTAACACATACTTGTTGTTTAGCAGTAATTATCTTCATTCTCAATAGACCAATGACCTTGCCTTTTCTGGAAGGCAGACTTACTCTTCTAAAGAAACCCTAAATTCGTCTATTCCCAGTAAAACTAGAGTGGAACATTTATTTCTCACTTAAATAGAAAACACTGTTATTATCGACATTGCGTGAATGAACTTTTAAAAACATTTTAGAGAGAAAGGAAGAGACCTTTCTTCAAACCCAAGTCAGGACAGCTTCCTGGGAGACACAATCTTCACCAAGAAGGGAGTGCTCCGGGGAAGGAACATTTGGGGCAGGCTTATATATTTTTTTCTGTTTTCTTTTAAGTACAGAGTTACACACCACAATGAGGATATTCTTAGATTCTAGAAAGTGACAGACTCTTTCTTATGTTTTCAGTACGTACATGTCAGTATGACTTTAATCTTATGGGAGCCAAAGAGGTTCTTTATTTTTTCTTATCTTTATGTTGGCATTTTTGGTTATTGTTTTCTTCTCGAAGCAGATGTACAACATGTGCTTGGATCAGAAATAGGGCCCATGCTTTCAGGTTTTGCCCAATCAATTTGAGCCAGGTAAAATGTTAAAGGATAGCTTCCCTGGGAGCCCAGGATCAGGGTCCACAGATGATATAAGATAAAAATTACTTTCATCATTATAATTACTCCTAAATGGAGGAATTTGAGACAAAAGCACCTTTCACAAGAGTACCAAGAATTCAAAATGAATCCCACAGAAGGCTACCTGCTCCATGGTCAGCACAGGTAACAGAAGTGTTCACAGTCTCTGGACTCCTGCCCTTCTCCTGCCCAAATCTCTGAAGCACACAGACCACTTAAAATCAGAATTGTAGAACTGCTAGACACCTTAGAGATGTCTGGCACCATTCCCTTGGACTGCAGAATAAAACACAGTAGCTCGTTGTCACAAACTAATTTCAACATGAAGTGCCCCCTGGATGCCCTAAGTTCTTTCTCTGCAAATGTTGACTAATGTAAGTGACAGTCATACCATATAAACACTATGATGGCTGGGAAGTAATCGTAGGTAAGGGAATATTTTAGCCATATTTATAAGCATTGGCTCACTTTGTAGAAGAGGCTGAGCTGAGTGTTTTTAAATACTATTTCAGACCTGTTTTACAGCACCCTCTGAACATACCAGAGCCTGAATGGACTAAAAAAGATAGTTGGTTTCAGTAACTTTAATACCAGAAAAATATTATACTGTCTCTATTCCTAAGGATCTTTGAGTATCTTACCCAGAGGTCCTCCACTGAGATAATGATCTTAATGATCACCATGGGCAGATGTGAAAAGGCCCGCTGAATTCGTTCCAGTTGTCCACATGACAAGAAAATCCTGATACTTGATAGGTTTCCAGATTGAGAAGACCAGAGATAAGAGGGAAATAGTACCCTGTATGGAACAACAAGCGATTTGGAGTCAGTTTGGGGATCCCACTTAGGTTTCTGACACTAAAATCCTCTGTGACTCATATCATCCGAGTCCCTTTCTAACCGTCTGAAAATGTGCCTAAAAATATCTACACCCTAGTTGGGAAGTTTAAGAGGCAGAATGCTACAAAGAGCCAGTATGATGTCTCTCAAGAACAAGATCTCAGGAAGCCATAATTGCTATTGGGTCTATTGCTTTTCCAGAATAAAGTACACATGTTGAATCCATATTTTGAATAGATGACTCACCAGAAGATTTTCAAACCTGAAGGAATGCCAAGAAGTCACTCTTGTGTCATATTTCACTCAGAAATCATGTTGTTGGACTGGTGAGGATGATACGATAGCAACGTCATCACTAAGAGTGGGGAGCTTCTAATTACCATACGGCCATGTTGACCCCCTTAGCTCAAAGCCACCAGAGAGGGCAGCTGGGTAGTGGGCACCGTCATCATTATGAGTGGGCAGCTTCCCATTTCCATATGGCCATGTTGACCCCCTTAGCTCAGGACCACCAGAAAGGACAGCTGAGGGGGACCACAGGCCAAGCCTGCCAGGTGTGGCTGGGGTAGGCAGAACTCTGACTTAAGGCTCAACTCCTGTCTAGGTTATTATAATGCTCTTCACAAAGAAAGTGCCATTGTGTGTGAGCCCTCATGTAGAAAAGGTTCAGAATTTCCATTGAGATTCCCTCTCTGACCTCTAGGATATGTAGCAAAGTTCCATTTAATTTTAAACATTGAAGGACTTCTTGATTTTCATTTCGCTATGACTGTGGCTCAATTCCCCTGTGGTCTAAGAATAGAATCTAGTTAATTTCAGGGTTTAAGATTTGTAGACTTGATTCTTGGCCCCACCTATCATCTATTTGGGTAAAGAGTCTATGACCACTTGAAAATAATGTATTCTGCACTTATTATGGAATGTTCCCTATATGTCAATTAGGTCACATTTGTTACCAATGTTTTGTCTGCTTTTTCTTTCAGATATTGAGAAAGGTATATTAAAATCTTCAAACAATGATGCTCTATTTATTGTGACATCGGAGAATCTACCAGTGTTTTAAGGCAAGAGAAACAAAAAGGATAAGAATTGAGGGGATAATTGTGACTATTCACAGATAATACGATTGTGTACATAGAAAATCAAAAACAGTGTTTAAATATCATATTAGAATTAAAAATGCAATTTAAAATAATAATAATAATAATAATCATAATAATAATAATAATAATAATAAAAGAGGTTTCCTGGGAAACTGATGGTCAAAATACATTTGTAAGCAATAAATGGGCAGAGAAATTGGATTGTAGCTTCCCATTGGACAGTTTCTGAAGAAAACGTAGAACCTGTCAATCTTGGGGTATGACATAGGGTGCACTAACCATTTAAAAGAATTCAGTGGGACTTCATAAAAATGTGACATTTCTCCTTATCTTATGACCATAAGAAAATGAAAAAGTGAACCGCAGGCTGGGAGGTAAAGATTTGCAATACACACACTGACAAAGACTTGTCAATAAAGAATTCCTGCTCATCAACCATAGAGTCTATTTATAAACGAATACTTCACAAAAGATTGACTGATGGCCAATAAGAACAGGAAAGGGTGCTCTACAGTATTATTTTCAGGAACAGCAAAGCCTTTCCTAAAATGAAAACATACAAACAAACCAGTATTCCCTAGATGGATGACGTCCTTATTTCTGAGGACAGCTTGAAGAACAGACTAGCATCAAAGTAAAGTGATGGAATTCCTGACACTCAGAGGATGGACAATTAACCTCAAACTACAGTACAATTTCTAGGCATCATTTGTTCCTCTGAAGGCAGACAACTAGCACACCCCTTCCTCCACCACACAGGTTGCTTCCCAACCCCTACCATAAAAGAAGAAGATGAGAAACAGATAGGACTAGTAGGAAATAGCAAAAATCACATGTGGGGATTATCCTGAAACACACTGATCACATAACTAGTGTAAGGAAGTGTAGGGAACTGACAAGGACAGAGACTCAAGAGGTACTTCTTTGGGAAATGCTGTCTGAAATCGTCACACCTTGGTACCAGCTAATGAGGGCTCTGACCATACCCTAGGGTTTGCTCACAAGGTTCTGCAACACCATTGCTGAGGACTGAAACTCTTCAAGACCTCAAAGCTTGCCTGATTGACTATTGGACTAAGAGATTCCCATGTTCTGAAAACAGATACCAACTCATTGAAAGGTTCACCTGGGCTCTCTCGGAAGCCCTACAAGGAGCTGAACCATTCACTGAAAATCAATTACACACACACACACACACACACACACACACACACACACACACACACCTGTCATTTCACCAATTACTTAAACATTCAAGGTTCTTGCTACCTTTTCTTTTTCACATTGATATTTATACTCACATGAAATGTCATCATTTCTAATGAACACTGACGTCAAAATAGAGATCCATTGACACAATATTTACAAAATGGAACTTCCCTGCTGTCATTTTCAATATAGCGCTTTTTAAACTTCATACATATTTTAGGTTTTTGGTAACTTATACAGGAGAAGATCAGCATTGAAAAACTCTGAATACTTGACAATGAGTTTTAAGCCTAGAGAACAAAAATTGTCCAATTTCATAGATAATAAGGAACCAAAGGGAAAGCATGGAAGCTGTAGTCGAATAATTTTACACATATGCATCCTCTCTTATTCTACTACTGAGGGGCGTGTTTTATTAACACTATGAATGCATCAATTGTCTTCCACGTGCACCTTCACAGGTATAATGAATTACTACAGTAGAATGAAATGTCTGGGAACTACTTGGCGGCATCTATAATGAACAATGAAATTTCTATCTTATATTTGGTGAACTTCCACTGTCTGTCCCTTTAGACAATGGACCCTAAACAGAAGGGGGAATGAACCACGAGAGACTATGGACTCTGGGAAACAAACTGAGGGCTTCAGAGGGGAGAGGGGTGGGGGATTGGGATGGGCCAGTGATGGGTATTAAGGAAGGTACATATTGCATGGAGCACTGGGTGTTATATGCAAATAATGAATCACGGAACACTACATCAAAAACTAAGGAAATACTGTATAGTGACTAACATATCATAATAACAAATTATTAGTAGAAAAAAATTAAAGGTAAAAAAAACCAATACAGCTTTTCTGTTTCAAGAACAATCACAATTGAGAAAAAACTAACTTAAATCCCTAAAGCAAAACACAGACCAAGTTCCATTTCACTCCCCTTTATTCACATTCTCTGTGGGTTCTAAGCTATTTCCCTAACTCCTTTCCTGCTCAGCAGGGAGCCCGGGCTCGATCCCAGAACCCTGGGATCATAACCTGAGCCAAAGGCACATGCTTAACTGGCTGAGCCAGCCAGGAGCCCCAGCTCCATGTTTTTCTTAAGCAAAAGGACACTTTCTCACAATGCCTTCACATGACTTCACATGGTACCAGAGACCTGCATTTGCTTCTAGGAGGTTGCAGATGAAGGCAATTGCAAACTCTCACAGTGGTTTATCAAATACAATGACCTGCCTGGTGACAGTGAAACCCTTATGAGCCCACGAGAGGGTGCTGTGACACTCAGCTGTGGCTGGGCTGGCACAGAGAACCAAATCCATTTCCCTGCCTGATGTCTGTGAGGAACAGATGCCCCCACTGTGAATGAGACCCTGTCACTGAGCTGTCCAGAGATGACCTTCCTCACGGAGGATGAGGATAAAGGACAATGCCTGAGTAGACCTCATCTGTCTCTTATCTTTTTATATTTTTGACAGTGGACAAATCACTGCCTAGGAGTCCCCAACTACCTTAGTCTCATCTGTGAATGACCAAGAGGTTTTACAAAACACTTAAGATTTTCACCTCACAAATGGCCACAACCACTTACCATAGGGATTCAACATTAAGCAAAGATACTGTTCCTTGGAAGAGAGGTCCTGCCCACTGTTGTTTCTCACTTATATGCTCATCTTCCTTACCTCATGGTAACATAACCACCTTGATTCCTGCTTCCATCTTCAGGAAGGCTGAGGTGACTTGAAGGGCATTACCCTGACATCGTTCTTTCTTAGCAATAAGATGTGGACATTTCCCTAGTCCTACACACCCAAAGTTGAATCGGAATCAGGATTGAGGAGGCTGATGAGAGTTGAAGGTGTTTTCCTGTACAGGGTGGTTTATTACCAATAAGGATGGGTCAGAGTCCTCGAAATTCCAGAACCTTTTCATTAATGCTTCCTACTCGTGAAAGATGATGTACATTGGTCTTTCCCTGTATAGTGTGGAGACTCAGAGAAAAGTGCTTAGCCCTTTCGTCAGACTTCCAGGACCACCTTGGGGCTGGCTTCCATATTCAGAAAGGATGATGTTAGGGCTAAGAGGGTTCCTGTACACTGTTATTTCTTACAGATAAGTGTATGGCATTTTTGTTACATTGCCAGAACCACTTAGCGCTGGGCTTGCCGTCCTCCTGGGGACAAACCCTAACCCTAGTCAGCCCCCAAGGGGCCCCTCCCAAGGGGCCTGGCACCACAATGCCGGGGATTGGGGACCGCCGAGGCCAGCGCCTGAGTCTCCCTGCTGCCCCACAGCAACCCGGGCTGCTAAGGGCGCCGCCAGTCATTCAGGGCGAGAGAATGGGCAGGGCCCTCCAAGCCCCGGCGACATTCAAAGGCCCCCCGCGCCAAAACGCTTGGGCCCACACTCCCTCTCGCCAGCACCTTCACCTCGGCCTGCCCCTCCGCCTGCTGTAGAGCTGGGGTAACGGGCTTGCTGGACTCCTGGGGGCTAACACTTACCCTAGGTCGGCCCCCGAGAGGCCCCTCCCAAGGAGCCTGGCACCGCAATGCCGGGGATTTGGGAACCCCGAGCCCCAGTGCTGGACTCACTCTGCCACCCCACAAGCACCCAGGGCGCTAGGGGCGTTGCCAGTCATTCAGGAAGTGAGAACGGGCAGGGCCCTCCTATCCCCCTGCAACCTTCGAAGGCCCCCTGCGCAAAAACTCTGGCTCCCACGCTCCTGCTTGCCAGCGCCCTCACCTCGGCCCACCCCCCGCACGGTGCAGAGCCGGTGGATGAGGCCTGCCCTCCTCCTGGAGGCTATCCATAACCCTAGGTTTGCCCCTGAGGGGCCCCTCCATAGGGGCTTGGCACCGCAATGCCTGGGATTGGGGACCCCCGAGTCCCAGTGCCGGACTCATCATGTTGCCCCGCCGCCACCTCGGCCGCTAGGAGCACTGTCGGTCATTCATGGAGGGAGCACAGGCAGATCCCTCCAAGCCCCTGGTGACATTCGAAGGCCCCCACACCAAAACGCTTGGGCCCATGCTCCCGCTCGCCTATGCCCTCACCTCGGTCCGCCCCTCCGCTCGCAGCACAGCCAGTGGATTGGGACTGCCATCCTCCTGGGTGTTACCCTAACCGTTGGTGGGCCCCCGAGGGGCCCATCCCAGGTTCCTATTGCCCCAACACCGGGAATTTGGGAATCCCGAACCCCAGCGCCCGACTCACCCTCCTGCCCTACCGCCACCTGGACCGCTAGGGGCACCGCCGGTCATTCAGGGAGGGAGAAGGGGCAGGGCCCTCCAAGACTCCAGCGACCTTTGAAGGCCCCCCGCACCAAAACGCTAGGGCCCACGCTCCTGCTCGCCAGCGCCCTTACCTCGGCCATCCCCTCAGCTCGCCACACAGATGGCGGATCGGGCCTGTGGGCCTTCTGGGGGCTAACCCGAACCCTAGGTCGACTCCCTAGTGGCCCCTCCCAAGGGGCCTGGCGCTGCAATGAGGAGGATTGGGGACTTCTGAGCCCCAGCGCCGGACTCACCATGCCTCCCACTGCCACCCGGGCCACAAGGGGCACCACCAGTCATTCAGGGCGGGAGAACGGCAGGGCCTTCCGAGCCCCCAGCGACTTTCGAAGGCCCCCTGCCTCAAAGCGCTTGGGAACACGCTCCCATTCGCCATCGCCCTTACCTCGGCCTGACCCTCCTCTCGCCGTATAGCCCACGGATCAGGCCTCCCAGCCTCCTGGGGGCTAACCCTAACCCTAGGTAGGCCCCCCAGGGGCCCATCCCAAGGGGCCTGGCGCAGCAACGCCGGGATTTGGGACTACTGAGCCCCAGCGCTGGACTCACCCTGCAGCTCAGCCACCACCCGGGCCGCTAGGGGAGCCGCCGGTCATTCAGTGCGGGAGAACCGGTAGGGCCCTCTGAGCCCCCGGAGACCTTTGAAGGCTCCCCACGACAAAATGCTTCGGCCCACGCTCCCACTCGCCAGCGCCCTCACCTTGGCCCACCCCTTCGCTGCACACCCGGCTGATAGGGACTGCCGACCTCCTGGGGCCTAAGCCTAACCCTAGGTCGGCCCTCCAGGGGCCCGTCCCAAGGGGCCTGGCACCGCAACCCCGGGTATTGGGGACCCCTGAACCCCAGCGCTGGACTCACTGTGTTGCCCTGCCGCCACCCGGGCCGCTAGGAGCACTGTCGGTCATTCAGGGAGGGAGTACAGGCAGATCCCTCCTAGCCCCTGGCGACCTTCGAAGGCCCCCCCACGCCAAAACGCTTGGGCCCATGCTCCCGCTCCCTGTGCCCTTACCTCGGTCCGCCCTTCCGCTCGCTGCACAGCTTGTGGATCGGGACTGCCAGCCTCCTGGGTGTTACCCTAACTTTGGTGGGCCCCCGAGGGGCCCATCCCAGGTTCCTATTGCCACAATACCGGGGATAGGGGACTTCCCAGCCCCAGCGCTGGACTCACCCTCCCGCCCTACCGCCCCCTGGGCCGCTAGGGGCACCGCCAGTCATTCAGGGAGGGAGAAAGGGCAGGGCCCTCCGAGCCACCGGCGACTTTTGAAGGCCCCCCGCACTAAAATGCTTTGGGCCCACGCTCCCGCTCACCTGTGCCCTTACCTCAGTCCGCCACTCCGCTCCCCGCACAGCTGACGGATCGGGCCTCCCAGACTCCTGGTGGATAACCCTAACCCTATGTAGGCCCCCTAGGGGCCCATCCCAAGGTGCATGGCGCCGCACCGCCAGGGATTGAGGACTCCCGAGCCCCAGCGCCGGACTCACCCTGCAGCTCCGCCACCACCCAGGCCGCTAGGGGAGCCGCCGGTCATTCAGTGCGGGAGAACGGGTAGGGCCCTCTGAGCCCCCGGAGACCTTTGAAGGCTCCCCATGACAAAACGCTTCGGCCCACGCTCCCACTCGCCAGCGCCCTTACCTCGGCCCTCCCCTCCACTCGCCGCACAGCTGGCGGATCGGGCCTGCGGGCCTTCTGGGGGCTAACCCGAACCCTAGGCCTACCCCCTAGTGGCCCCTCCCAAGGGGCCTGGCACTGCAATGACGAGTATTGGGGACTCCTGAGCCCCAGCGCCAGACTCACCATGCCCCCCACCGCCACCTGGGCCACAAGGGGCACCACCGGTCATTCAGGGCGGGAGAACTGCAGGGCCCTCCAAGCCCCCAGCGACTTTCGAAGGCCCCCCGCGCCAAAGCGCTTGGGACCACGCTCCCACTCGCCATCGCCCTTACCTCGGCCTGCCCCTCTGCTCACTGCACAGCCAGCGGATTGGGCCTCCCAGCCTCCTGGGGGCTAACCCTAACCCCATGTAGGCCCCCTAGGGGCCCATCCCAAGGGGCCTGGAGCCGCAACACAAGGGATTGGGGACAACTGAGCCCCAGCGCCAGACTCACTGTGCCGCCCCACTGCCACCCAGGCCCCTAGCTGCACCGCCGGTCATTCAGGGCGTGAGAACAGGCAGGGCCCTCTGAGCCACGGGCGACCTTCGAAGGCACCCCGCATCAAAACGCTTGTGCCCACGCTACCGCTTGTCAGCGCCCTCACCTCGGCCCGCCCCTCCACTCACCGCAAAGCTGGCTGATCTGGCCTGACGGTCTCCTGGGGGCTAACCCTAACCCTAGATTGGCCCACGAGGGGCCCCTCCCAAGGCACCTGCTGCTGCAATGCCGGGGATTGTGGACCCCTGAGCCCCAGCACCGGACTCACCTTGCTTCCCCGCCACCAACCGGGCTGGTAGAGGCGCTGCTGGTCATTCAGGGAGGGAGAACGGGCAAGGCCCCCTTAGCCCCTGGCGACCTTCGAAGGCTACTCGCGCCAAAACGCTTGGGCCCATGTTCCCGCTCGCCAGCACCCTCATCTCGGCCCGCCCCTCCGCTCGCCACACAGCCGGCAGATCGGGCCTGCCGGCCTCCCGGGGGCTAAACCTAACCCTAGGTCCGTCCCCAAGGGGACCCTCCCAAAGGCCCTGGCGCCGCAAAGCCGGGGATTGGGGAACCCCGAGCCCCAGTGCCACACTCTCCCTGCCGCCCCGCTGCCAACCGGGCCACAAGGGACGCCGTCGGTCATTCAGAGCAGGAGAATGGGCAGGGCCCTCCAAGCCCCTGGTGACCTTTGAAGGCGCCTCATGCCAAAATGCTTGGGCCCACATTCCCCGCTGGCCAGTGCTCTCATCTCAGCCCGCCCCTCCACTCGTCGCACAGCTGGCAGATCGGGCCTACTGGCCTCCTGGGGGTAACCCTAACCCTAGGTCGACCCCCGAGCGGGCCTTCCCAAGGGGCCTGGCGCAGCAACGCCGGATTTTGGGGACCCCCGAGCTCCAGCGCTGGACTCACCCTGCCGACCCGACACCACCGGAGCCGCTAGGGGCGCCACCAGTCATTCAGTGCGGGAGAACAGGCAGGGACCTTCAAGCCCCTGGCGACATTTGAAGGCTGCACTTGCGAAAATGCTTGGGCCCACGCTCCTGCTCCCCAGCACCCACATCTTAGCCCACTCCTCCACTTGCCGCACAGGCTGCAGATCAGGCCTGTCGGCATCCTGGGGGCTAACCCTAACACTTGGTCGGCCCATGAGGGGCCCCGCCCAAGGAGCCTTGCGCCGCAACACCGGGGATTGGGGACACCCGAGCCCCAGCGCCAGACTCTCCCTGCTGCCCCACCGCCAACTGGGATGGTAAGGGCACCACCGGTCATTCAAGGAGGGAGAAGGGGCAGGGCCCTCTGAGCCCCAGGCAACCTTCGAATACCTCCCTCGCTAAAATGCTTGGGCCCAACTTCCCCATCGCCAGCACCATCACCTTGGCCCTCCCCTCCGCTCACCTCACAACCGGCTGATGAGGCCTGCAGGCCTCCTGTGGGCTAACCCTAACCCTAGGTCGGCCCTCGAGGGGCCCGTCCGATGGGGCCTGGCGCCACAACGCCTGGGATTGCTGACACCCGAGCCCCAGCGCTGGACTAACCGTGCCACCCTGCCACCACGCGGGCCGCTAGTGGCGCTGCCGGTCATTCAGGGTGGGAGTACGGGCGGGGCCCTCCGAGCCCCCAGCGACTTTCGAAGGACCCCATGCCAAAACGCTTGGACCAATGCTGCCGCTCGCCAGCGCCCTCACCTCGGCCCGCCCCTCCGCTCTCCAAACAGCGGGCGGATCGGGCCTGCTGGACTCCTAGGGGCTAACCCTAACCATAGGTCGGCCCCCGAGGGGCATATCCCAAGGGGCCTGGCTCCGCAACACAGGGCATTGGGGACCCCCGAGCCCCAGTGCCGGACTCACCGTGTCACCCCGCTGCTACCCGGGCCACTAGGGGTGCCGCCGGTCATTCAGGGCGGGAGAACGGGCAGGGCCCTCCGAGCCTCCGGCGACCTTTGAAGGCCCCCCGCGCCAAAACGTTTGGACACACGCTCCCACTTGCTAGCGCCCTCACCTCGGCCCACCCTTCGCTGCACACCCGGATGATAGGGACTGCCGACCTCCTGGGGCCTAAGCCTAACCCTAGGTCGGCCCTCGAGGGGCCCATCCCAAGGGGCCTGGCGCCGCAACCCCGGGTATTGGGGACCCCCGAACCCCAGCGCTGGACTCACTGTGTTGCCCTGCCGCCACCCGGGCCGCTAGGAGCACCGTCGGTCATTCAGGGAGGGAGTACGGGCAGATCCCTCCGAGCCCCTGGCGACCTTCGAAGGCCCCCCCGCGCCAAAACGCTTGGGCCCATGCTCCCGCTCCCTGTGCCCTTATCTCGGTCCGCCCCTCCGCTCGCTGCACAGCTTGTGGATCTGGACTGCCAGCCTCCTGGGTGTTACCCTAACCTTTGGTGGGCCCCCGAGGGGCCCATCCCAGGTTCCTATTGCCACAATACCGGGGATAGGGGACTCCCGAGCCCCAGCGCCAGACTCACCCTCCCGCCCTACCGCCCCCTGGGCCGCTAGGGGCACCGCCAGTCATTCAGGGAGGGAGAACGGGCAGGGCCCTCCGAGCCACTGGCGACTTTTGAAGGCCCCCCGCACCAAAACGCTTTGGGCTCACGCTCCCGCTCACCTGTGCCCTTACCTCAGTCCGCCACTCCGCTCGCCGCACAGCTGGTGGATCGGGCCTCCCAGACTCCTGGTGGATAACCCTAACCCTAGGTAGGCCCCCTAGGGGCCCATCCCAAGAGGCATGGTGCCGCAACGCCAGGGATTGAGGACTCCTGAGCCCCAGCGCCGGACTCACCCTGCTGCCCCGCCACACCCGGGCCACTAGGGGAGCCAATTGTCATTCAGGGCGGGAGAACAGATAGGGCCCTCTGAGCCCCTGGAGACCTTTGAAGGCCCCCCGCGACAAAATGCTTCGGCCCATGCTCCCGCTCGCCAGCGCCCTCACTCGGCCCACCCCTCCACTCGCCGCACAGCTGGCGGATGGGACCTGCCGGCCTCCTGGGGGCTAACCCTAACCCTAGGTCGTCCCCCCTAGGGGCCAGTCCAATGGGGCCTGGCACGACAACGCCTGGGATTGCTGACCCCTGAGCCACAGAGCCGGACTCACCATGCCGCCCCCCTGCCACACGGGCCGCTAGCGGCACCATTGGTCATTCAGGGCGTGAGAACAGGAAGGGCCCTCCGAGCCATGGGCGACCTTCGAAGGCCCCCCTCAACAAAACGCTTGTGCCCACACTCCCACTTGTCAGCGCCCTCACCTCAGCCTGCCCCTCCGCTCATCGCAAAGCTGGCCGATTGGGCCTGCTGGCTTCCTGGGGGCTAACCCTAACCATAGGTCAGCCCACGAGGGGCCCCTCCCAAGGCACCTGGCGCCGCAACGCCAGGGATTGTGGACCCCCAAGCCCCAGCGCCAGAGTCACCCTGCTGCCCCGTTGCCACACGGTCCGCTAGGGGTGCCATTGGTCATTCAGGGCGGGAGAAGGGGCAGGGCCCTCTGAGCCCCAGGCAACTTTCGAAGGCCCCCCGCTCCAAAATGCTTGGGCCCATGCTCCCACGCGCCAGCGCCCTCACCTTGGCCCGTCCCTCCGCTAGACTCACAGCCAGCGGATCGGGCCTGCCGGCCTCCTGGGGACTATCCCTATTCCTAGCTTGGCCCACTAGGGGCCCTTCCCAAGGGGCCTGGCGCAGCAATGCTGGGGATCGGGAACCCCCGATCCCCAGTGCCAGACTCACCCTACTGCCCCGCTGCCACCCGGGCTGGTAGGGGCGCCGCCGGTCATTCACGGCGACAGAATGGGCAAGGCCCTCCGAGCCCCCGGCAACCATCGAAGTCCCCCCACGCCAAAACACTTTGGCCCTCGCTCCCGCTCTCCAGAGCCCTCACCTCGGCCCACCCCTCCGCTCAACGCACAGCTGGCGGATAGGGCCTGCTGGCCTACCGGGGGCTAACCCTAACCCTAGTTCTGTCCTCAAAGGGCCCCTCCCAAGGGGCCTGGCGCCATAACGCCGGGGATTGGGGAACCCCGTGCCCCAGCGCCGGACTCACCCTGCCGCCCCGCCGCCACCCGGGCCGCTAGGGTTGCCGCTGGATATTCAAGGCTGGAAAACGGGCAGGGCCCTTTGAGCCCCCGGCGAACTTCAAAGATACCCCGCGCCAAAACGCTTGAACCCAGGCTCCCGCATGCCAGCACCCTCACTTTGTCCTGCCCCTCCGCTCACCGGATAGCCAGTGGATCAGGCCCGCCGGCCTTCTGGTGGCTAAACCTAACCCTAGGTCAGCCCCCGAGGGGCCCCTCTGATGGGGCCTGGCGCCACAACGGCTGGGATTGCTGACCCCGAGCCCCAGCGCGGGACTAACCGTGGCACCCCGCCGCCACCCCCGGTTGCTAGGAGCACCATCAGTCATTCAGGGCGGGAAAACAGGCAGGGCCCTCCAAGGCCCTGGTGACCTTCGAAGACCCCCGTGCCAAAACGATTGGGCCCAAGCTCCTGCTCGCCTGTGCCCATACCTCGGACCACCCCTCCGCTCGCTGCATAGCTGGCGGATCAGGCCTGTGGGCCTCCTGGGGGCTAACTTAACCCAAGGTCGACCCCCAAATGGCCCTTCCCAAGGTCCTGGCGACACAACGCCGGGCATTGGGGACCCCCGAGACCCAGTGCCAGACTCACCTTGCTGCCCCACTGCCACCAGTACTGCGAGGGGCACCGTCGGTCATTCAGGGAGGGAGAACGGGCAGGACCCTCTGAGCCCCTGGCGACCTTCTAGGACCCTCCCTCTAAAACTTTGGTCCCACATTCCCACTCGCCAACGCCCTCATCTCAACCTGCCCCTCCGCTCACCACACAGCCGGCAGACTGGGCTTCCCGGCCTCCTGGGGGTAACCCTAACCCTAGGTCGGCACCTGAGGGGGCCCTCCCAAGAGGCCTGGGGCTGCAACGCTGGGGATTGGTGACCCCCGAGCAGCAGCGCCGGACTCACTTTGCTGCTCCACTGCCACCGGGGCCGCTAGGGGCCCCTATGGTCATTTAGGGCGGGAGAACAGGCAGGGCCCTCCAAGTCCCCAGCGACCTTCGAAAGCCCCCCCAGGCAAAACGCTTCACCCAACACTTCCGTTCCCCAGTGCCCTCACCTCGGTCCGCCCCTCCGCTCGCCTCACAGCCGGTGGATTGGGTCTGCCGGCCTCCTGTGGGCTAACAGTAATGCTTGGTCGGCCCCCTAGAGCCCTTCCGAAGGGGACTGGCACCCCAACGCCGAGGAGTGGGGACCCCGAGCCCCAGCGCCAGACTCACCCTACCACCCCTCCTCTAACTGGGCCGCTAGGGTAGCCGCCTGTCATTCAGGGCGGAAGAACGTGTACGGCACTTCGAGCACTCGGCAACCTTCGAAGGACCCCCCCGTGAAAACTCCTGGGCCCGGGCTCCTGCTTGCCAGTGGCCTCACCTCCGCCCAACACTCCGCTTGCCGTACAGCTGGCGAATCGGGCCTGCCGGCCTCCTGGGTGCTAACCCTAACACTAGGTCGCACCCAAGGGGCCCCTCCCAAGGGGCCTGGCGCTGCAACAACGGGGATTGGGGACCCCCGAGCCCTAGCGCCGGACTCACACTGCTGCCCCTCTGCAACCCGGGCTGCTAGGTGTGCCGTCGGGCATTCAGTGTGGTAGAAAGGGGAAGGACGCTCTGAGCCCCCGACTACTTTCGAATTCCCCCCCACGCCAAAACGCTTGTGCCCATGCTTCCGCTCGACAGCGCCCTCACCTCAGCCTGCCCCTCTGCTCGCCACACAGTAATGCTTGGTCGGTCCCCTAGAGCCCTTCCGAAGGGGCCTGGTGCCCCAACGCCGAGGATTGGGGACCCTGAACCCCAGCGCCTGACTCACCCTACTGTCCGTCCTCTACCCGGGCTGCTAGGGTAGCCACCAGTCATTCAGGGCGGAAGAACGTGCAGGGCCCTCTGAGCCCCCGGCGACCTCTGAAAGCCCCCGGCACCAAAACGCTTGACTCAAGCACCTGCTCGCCAGCACCCTCATCTCGGACCACCCCTCTGCTCCTTGCGGAGTGGGCGGATCAGGACTGCTGGCCTCCTGGGGGCAAACTCTAACCCTAGGTCGGCCACCGAGGGGGCCATCCCAAGGTGCTTATCGCCGCAACGCCTGGGATTGGGGACCCCCGAGCCCCAGCGCCAGACTCTACCCTGCTGCCCTGCCACAACCCGGGCTGCTAGGCGTGCTGCCGGACATTCAGGGCGGGAGAACGGGCAGGGCCCTCCGAGCCCCTGGCGACCTTCGAAGGCTGCCTGCACCAGAACACTTGGGTCCACGCTCCGGCTCACCAGCGGCCTCCACTCGGCCAGCACTTCCGCTCTCCACACAGCCGGCGGATCCGGCCTGAGAGCCTCCTGGGGGCTAACCCTAACCCTAGGTCGGTTCCCAAGAGGCCTGGCACCGCAACGCCGGGGATTGGGTACCCACGAGCCCCAGCGCTGGACTCAACTTGCCGCCCCCAGGCCACCCGAGCTGCTAGGGTCGCCGCCGGTCATTCAGGGCAAGAGAACGGGCAGGGCCCTCCGAGGCACTGGTGACCTTCGAAGGCACCCGTGCCAAAATGCCTGGGCCCACACTCCCGCTCGCCAGCGCCCTCACCTCAGCCTGCCCCTCTGGACGCCACACAGCCGGCGGGTCGGGCCTGCCGGCTTCCTGGGGACTTACACTAACCCTAGGTTGGCCCCGGAGGGGCCCCTCCCAAGGTGCTGGTGCCACGACGCTGGGGATTTGGGACCCCCAAGCCCAAGCACCGGACTCACCCTGCCCCCCCTCTTCCACCCAGGCCCCTAGGATAACCGAGGATCATGCAGGGCGAGAGAACCGGCAGGGCCCTCAGAGCCCCCGGGAAATTTCGAACGCCGCACGTGCCAGAACGCTAGGGCCCACGCTCCCGCTCACTAGCGGCCTCACCTCGGCCAGCGCTTCCGCTCTCCACACAGTCGGCGGATTGGGCCTGCCAGCCTCCTGGGGACTAACACTAACCCTAGGTCGGCCCACGAGGGGACCCTCCCAAGGGGCCTGGGACCGCAACGCCGGGTTGGGGACCCCGAGCCCCAGTGCCGGACTCACCCTGCGCCCCACCACCACCCAGGCTGCTTGGGGCGCCACCGGTCATTCAGGGCGGGAGAACGGGCAGGGCACTCTGAGTCTTCGGCGACCTTTGAAGGCCCCCCATGCCAAAAAGCTTGGGCCCACGCTCCCGCTCGAAGCGCCCTCACCTCGGGCCACCCTTCCACTCGCCGCACAGCAGGCGGATCGGGCCTTCTGGCATCCTGGGTGCTAACCCTAAACCTAGGTCGACCCCTGAGGGGCCCCTCTTAAGTGGCCTTGCACCGCAACGCCGGGGATTGAGAACCCATGAAACCCAGCGTCGGACTCACCACGCCTCCCCATCGCCACCTGGGCCACTATGGGCGCCGTCGGTCTTTCAGGACGGAAGGACGGGCAGGGCCCTCCGAGCCCCTGGCGACCTCGAAGGCCCCCCAAGCCAATACGCTTGGGTGCACGCTCTCGCTCGCCAGCGACCTCATCTCGGCTCACCCCTCCATTCACCTCACAGCCAGCGGATCAGACCTGCAGGCCTCCTGGGGGCTAACACTAACCCTAGTTGGCCGCAGAGGGGCCTCTCCCAACAGGCCTCGTGCCGGAACGCCCGTGATTTTGGACCCCCGAGCCCCAGCGCCAGACTCACCCTGCCGCCCCGCCTCCACCTGGGCCGATAGGGGCGCCACCGGTCATTCAGGGCGGGAGAACGGGCAGGGCCCTCTGAGCCCCCTGCAACATTCAAAGGCCCCCCGCCCCAAAACGCTTAGGCCCATGCTCCTTCTCGCCAGCGCCCTCACCTCTGCCCGTGCCTCCGCTCACGGCACAGCTGGCGGATCAGGCCTGCTGGCCTCCTGGGGGTTAAACCTAACCGTATGTTGGCCCACGAGGGCCCCTCCAAAGGGGCTTGGTGCTGCAAAGTGGGGATTGGGGACCACCGAGCCCCTGTGCAAGACTCAACGTGCCGCCCCTCCTCCACCCTGGCCTATAGGGGCACTGCCGGTCATTCAGGGCGGGAGAACGGACAAGGCCCTCAGAGCACCCGGAGACCTTTGAAGGCTCCCCACGCCAAAATGCTTGGGCCCATGCTCCCACTCGCCAGCAGCCTCACCTCGGCCCGCCCCTCCGCTCGACGCACACCTGGCTGATCGGGCCTGACGGCCTCCTGGGAGCTAACCCAAACCATACGTCGCCCCTTGAGGGGCCCCTCCCAAGGGGCCTGGCACCGCCACGCCGGGGCTTGGGGACCCCCGAGCACCAGCGCAAGACTCACCCTGCCTCCTCGCCGTGACCCTGCCCGCTATTAGCGCCGTCCTCATTCAGGGCGGGAGAACAGGCAGGGGCCTCCGAGCCACCAGTGACTTTCGAAGCCCCCCCGTAACAAAACGCTTGTGCCCACGCTCCCGATGGCCAGTGCCCTCACCTTGGCCCACCACTCCGCTTGCAGCACAGCTGGCGAATTGGGCCTGCCGGCCTCCTTTGGGCTAACCCTACCCTAGATTGGCCCCCGAGGGACCACTCCCAAGTGCCCGGCACCACCACGCCGGGGATTGGGGACCCCTCCCCAGTGCCGGACTCACCTTGCCGCCCCGTCACCAACCGGGCCGCTACGGGCGCTGCCGGTCATTCAGGGCAGGAGAACGAGCAGCGCCCTCCGAGCCTATGGCGACTACGAAGGCCATCCGCGCCAAAATGCTTGGGCCGACGCTCCTGGTCGCCAGCACCCTCAACTCAGCACGCCACTTCAATTGGCACAGAGCTGGCGGATCGGGCCTGCCGCCCTCCTGGGGGCTAACCCTAACCCAAGTTGGGCCCCAGAGGGACCCCTCCCAAGGGGACTGGCACCGCAACGCCGGGGATTGGGGAAGCCGAGCCCCGACTGCGGTCTCACCCTGCCCCCATGCCACCACCCGGGCTGCTAGGGGTGCCCCCGGTCATTCAGGGGGGCAGAACTGGCAGGGCCCTCCAAGCCCCCGGCGAACTTTGAAGGCCCCCGTGCCAAAACGCTTGGGCCCACGCTCCCACTCACCAGGGCGCCCACCTCGGTCCACCCCTCTGCTCGCTGGACAGCCAGCAGATAGGGCCTGCTGGTGTCCTGGGGGTTAACCCTAACCCTAGGGCGGCACCCAAGGGGCCCCTCCCAAGGGGCCTGGCGCAGCAACCCCAGGGATTAGGGACCCCCGAGCCCCAAGGCTGGACTCAACATGCCGACCTGCCACCACCGGGGCCGCTAGGAGAGCTGACAGTCATTCAGGGCGGGAGAACGGGCAGGGCACTCCAAGCCCCTGGTGACATCCGAAGGACCTCCGCGCCAAAACGCCTGGGCCCATACTCCCGCTCGCCAGCGGCCTCACCTCTGCCCGCCCCTCCACTCGCCGCATAGCTGCCAGATCTGGCCTGCCGGCCTCCTGGGGTCTAACCCTAACCATAGATCGGCCCCCGAGGTACCCGCCCAAGGGACCTGGAGCCGCAACACCGGGGATTTGGGAACCCCGAGTCCCAGCGCCGGAATCACCCGGACGCCCCGCCGCCATGTGCGACGCTAGAGGCGTCGCCGGTCTTCAGGGCAGGAGAACGGACAGGGCCCTCCGAGACCCCGGCGACATTCGAAGGCCCCCCGCACCAAAACTTTTGGGCCCATGCTCCCACTTGCCAGCCCCCTCACCTCAGCGCGCCCATCCGCTCTCCACACAGCCATGGGATTGGGCCTGTCGGCCCCCTGGGGGCTAACCCTAACACTAGGTCGCACCCGAGGGGCCCCTCCCAAGGGGCCTGGTGCTGCCACACCGGGGATTGGGGACCCCCGAGCCCCAGCGCCATACTCACCATGCCATGCCGCCACCACCTGGGCGGCTAAGGGCGCCTCTGGCCATTCAGGGCGGGAGGACCGGCAGGGCCCTTGAATCCCCCAGTGACCTTCCAAGGCCCCCCGCGCCAAAATGCTTGGGCCCACGCTCCAGCTTGCCGGCGCCTTCACCTTGGCCCGGTCCTATGCTACCACACAGCTGGCGGATCATGCCTGCTGGACTCCTGGGAGCTAACACTAACCCTAGGAGGGCCCCAGAGGTGCCCCTCCCAAGGGGCCTGGCGCTGCAACACACGGCATTGGGGACCCCCAAACCGTAGTGCCAGACTCACATTGCCACACTGCCACCACCCGGGCCGCTAGGGGCACCGCTGGTCATTAAGGGCGGGATAACGGGCAGGGCCCTCCAAGCCTCTAGCGACTTTCAAAGGCCCCCGGCAACAAAACGCTGGATACCATACTCCCGCTCGCCATCGCCCTCACCTTGGCCCACTCCTCCACTTGCTGCACAGCCGGGGCATAGGTCCTGCTGGCCTACTGGGGTCTAACCCTAACCCTAAACCCTAATGCCTAACCTTAAACCCAAACCTTAACCGCTAATCCTAAACCTAACGCTAACCCCTAACCCTTACCCTAAACCTAACCCTACCCTAAACCTAACCCTAAACCCTAATCCTTAAACCCTAAACCCTGACATTAACACTAAACCCTAAACCCTAACCCCTAACCCTAATCCGGAAACCCTAAACATGAAACCCTAACCTTAACCACTAACCCCAAACCCCAAACCCTAACCCTAAACCCTAACCCTACCCAGACACCTACCATACCCCTAACCCTACCCCTAACCCTACCCCTTCAGGTAACCCTACCCCTAACCCATAACCTAACCCTAAACCTAACCCTAACCCGTACCCTAACCCGTACTCTAACCCTAACTCTAACGCGTACCCTAAACCTAACCCTAACCTGTACCCTAACCCTAACCGTAACCCTAACACGTACTCTAACCCGTACCCTAACCCATACCCTAACCTTAACCGTAAACTGTACCCTAACCCGTAATTTAAACCATACCCTAAACCTAACTGTAACCCTAACAAGTACCCTAACCCGTACCCTAACCTTAACCCTAAACCCTGACCTTAACCCATACCATAACTCGTACCATAACCCGTACCCAAACCCTACCCGTACCCTAACCCTAACCCTAACCTGTACCCTAACCCTAACCGTAACCCTAACACGTACTCTAACCCGTACCCTAACCCATACCCTAACCTTAACCGTAAACTGTACCCTAACCCGTAATTTAAACCATGCCCTAAACCTAACCGTAACCCTAACAAGTACCCTAACCCGTACCCTAACCTTAACCCTAAACCCTGACCTTAACCCATACCATAACTCGTACCATAACCCATACCCAAACCCTACCCGTACCCTAACCCTAACCCTAACCTGTACCCTAACCCTAACCGTAACCCTAACACGTACTCTAACCCGTACCCTAACCCATACCCTAACCTTAACCGTAAACTGTACCCTAACCCGTAATTTAAACCATACCCTAAACCTAACCGTAACCCTAACAAGTACCCTAACCCGTACCCTAACCTTAACCCTAAACCCTGACCTTAACCCATACCATAACTCGTACCATAACCCGTACCCAAACCCTACCCGTACCCTAACCCTAACCCGTACCCTAACTGTAACCCTAAACCCTAAACCGTAACCCGTACCCTAACCCTAACCAGTACCTTTACCTTAACCTTAACCCATACCCTAACTCGTGCCCTATCCCTAACCCGGACCCTAACCCATACCTAACCCTAACCTATACCCTAACCCGTACCCTAACCCATAACCTAACCCTAAATCGTACCCTATCCCTATCCCTAACCCGTTCCCTAACCCGTACCCTAAGCCTAAACCTAAACCGTAACCTAACCTGTACCATAACCCTAAACTGTACCCTAACCCTAACCGGTACCCTAACCCTAACCCGTACCCTAAACCGTACCCAAATCGGTAGGCCAATACTTACCCTAAACTGTACCCTAACCCGTACCCTAAACCGTACCCTAATGCGTACCCTAACCCGTACCCTAACCCTAACCCGTACCCTAAACCTAACCCGTACTCCAACCCTAACCCTAAACCCTAAACCCTAACCCGTACCCTAAACCCTAATCTGTACCCTAACCCATAACCTCCAACCTGTAACCCCTAAACCCAACCCTAACCCGTACCCTCTCCTTACCCTATCCCTAACCCATACCCTAACCGTAACCCATACCCTAACCTTAACCCGTACCCTAATCCGTACCCTAACCCCGGGGATTGGGTATACCTGAGCCCCACCACGGGACTCAGCCTGCCACCCCTCAGGAAACCATGCCCCTTGCGGCGCCGCAGAGCATCCCCTGCAGGAGAACTGGTAGGGCCCCCCTGAGCCCCCAGCAAACCTCGGCGACCCCCTACACCCCAACCCTGAGGCCCACGCTCATCCCGCCCCATGCCTTCCCTTCAGCTTGCCACTGAGCTCGTGGCAGAGCCGGCAGATCAGGCCTGCCGGGTTCCTGGGGCCTAGACCTGACCCTAGGTCGGCTGGGTAGGGCCCCTCCCCTGGGGCCCGGTGCCAAAGCCCCAGGGACTGGGGACACCTGACCTCCACTGCAGGACAAAGCCTGCCAGCCTGCAGGAAACCGTGCCCCTTGGGAGGCTGTAGAGCATTCAGGGTGGGAGAACCAGGAGGGCCCCCAGAACCCCGGTGAACTTCGGCGATCCCTAAACCCAACCTTGAAGCCCATGCTCACCCCACCCTGCACCCTCACCTCAGCCCGCGGCGGAGCTCGCCACATAGTGGGAAGATATGGCCTGCGGGGTTCCTGGGCCCCAACCCTAACCCTAGTTCATCTGTGGAGGGGCCCCTCCCCAGGAGCCTGGAGCCACAGCTGCGGGGATTCGGGACACCTGAGCCCCACAGCAGCACTCAGTCTGCCACCCCGCAGGAAACCGTGTGCCTTGGGAGGCCATAGAGCATTCAGGGCGGGAGAACCAGGAGGGCCCTCCTGAGCCACCAGCGAACTTCAACGGCCACCCGCACCCCAACCCTGAGGCCCACGCTCACCCTCCCCACACCCTCACCTCAGCCCGTGTAGCTCGCCATACAGCCAGCAGATCCAGCCTGCGGGGCTCCTGGGGCCTTACGCTAGCCCTAAGCCGGCTGCGGGTTTGGGGGTCTCCCCAGGAGCCTTATATCGCAGACCCGGGGAATTGGGATATCTGTGCCCCACCGCAGGACTCAGCTTGCCACCCGACAGGAAACCATGCCCCTTGGGGTTCTACGGAGCCTACAGGGCATGAGAACTTGGGGAGGCCCCTGGAGCCCATCCCCATCATTGGCAGCCCCCCGTTCCCCAACCCTGAGGCCCATTCTCACCCACCCCCATGGCCTCCTCTCAGCCATCCACAGAGCTCGCCCCACAGCCTAAAGATTGTCCCTGCCGGGCTCCTGGACCCTAACCCTTACCCTAGGTTGGCCACAGAGAGGTCCCTCCCTAGATTCCTGGCACCACACTCCGGGGGATTGGGGAAACCCAAGCCCCACCGTAGGACTCAGCCTGCAGCCCACAGTAAACTGCACCATTTTGGGGCACAAGAGAGCATTCAGGGCAAGAGAATTGGGGCACACCCTGAGAGCCCCTTCTGGTGAACCCCGACCTTTGTGGGCGCTTCCGGATGGAACCCCAAGGCTCACACTCACCCACCCTTGTGCCCTCATCTCACTTGGCCTGGGATTTCTCTGAGCACTGGGCAGTTCGGACCTGCTATCTCTTGAGGCCTAACCTAACCCTGGGTCCTCTGCTGAGTGTCCCTCCCCATTTGCCTGCCTCCAAGGCACCAGGCATTGGGCTCACCTCTGCACGACAGAGGACTCAGCCTGCCCCACAGCAGGAAACTGTCCATTTGGGGCTGCAGCAAGAATTCATAGGAAAATCGGAGGGCCCCCCTCAGCCCATCCCAGTCAACCCCCACTTTCAGAGATCTCCCCGGATCCAATTAGTAGCTTCACACTGACCTTTAAACTTGCTCTCCATGGAGAACTTTTGAAATTCTCCACACTTCCAACCGATGGCATCATCCAGCTTCAGAGACTTACCCAGCTTTAGGTCTTGAGATGGATTAAAATGGGAAGTCACTTCACTTATGACGACGTACTGGTGACCAAAAGATACATGCATAAATGCTTCATATCACTTGGCTTCAGGGAAATGCAAATCTAAACCCCTATAAATGCCATATTACACGAGGCCGAATATATAAAAATAAGATGACATGAAACTATACATGTTGGAGAGGATGTGGAGAAATGGGAACCCTCTTACATCCCTGTAAGAATGCAGTCCGGTACAGCCACTCTTGAAAATGGTACGGAGTATCCTCAAGAAGTTATAAATAAAGCTACCGATGTCCCAGCAATTGCACTACTGGGTATTTACCCCCAGAGACAGAGGTAGTGAAGACGGGACACATGCACACCAGTGTTCATAGCAGCAATATCCATAATAGACAAACTGTGGAAGGAGTGCAGATGACCATGGATAGATGAATGGATAAAGAAGATGTAGATCATATATATAATGGAATATTACTCAGCCATCAGAAAGGATGAATACTTACCATCACACCGACCTGGGTGGAGCTGGAGGGTATTATGCTGAGTGGAATAAGTCAATGAAAGAAAGACAATGATCATATGCTTTCACTCCTATGTGGAATATCAGAAACAAGGAAGAAGACCATAGGGGAAGGAAGGGAAAATAGAATGGGAAGTCATCAGAGAGGGAGAAAACCCATAATGGATGTTTAACTATCGCAAGAAACTGATGATTGTTGGAGGAGAAGTTGGGGGGGTAACTGGGTGAGTAGCATTAAGGAGGTCACACGATACAATGAGCACTGGGTGTTACACATGACTGAAAATTTATTGAAGACTACATCTGAAACGAATGATGTACTGTAAGAGGGCTAATTGAATTTAAATTAAAGAACAAAAGACCTCGAATAAACAATCCTACACATTTGTATGGAACCACTAAAGATTCCGAACAGCCAGTGCAATGTGGAAAAGAAAAACAAAGCTGGAGGACTGACAATTTCAGATTTCAGGTTATACTACAAAGCTGCAGTCATCCTAACAAGACAGTATGGCACAAAAATAGACACAGCGACCAAAGGAACAGGATACAAGTTCAGACAGAAACCCACAATTATGTGGTCCATGAATCTTCCACAAAGCAAGCAACGATATCAAAAGGGAAAAGGACAGTCTCTACAACAAATGGTATTGGGAAAACTAGACAGCTACGCACAAAAGAATGAAATTAGACTGCTTTCTTACACAATAAAGACAAACACAAAACAGTTTCAAGACCTCAATATGAGACCTGAATCCATAAAAATCCTACAGGAGGGAAGACAGTAACTTCTTGATATGGACCATACCAACGTTTTTCTAGACTGTCTCCTGAGGCAAAGGAAATGAAAACAAAAATAAACTATTGGGAATACAGCAAAATAAAAAGTTTCCACACGGCAGAAGAACAATGAAAACGTAAAAATAATAAGACAACCTACTCAAAGGGAGAAGATATTTGCAAAGATCATATGCAATAAAGGGATAGTGTCCAAAACATATACAAGTGATTCTACTCAACCCCCCAAAAACAAATAATCCAGTTAAAAAATAGGCAGAAGACATGGACAGACATTTCTCCAAAGAAGAAATACAAATGGCCAACAGTCCCGTGAAAAGATGTTCACCATCATCCATCATCAGGAAAATGTAAACCCAAAGGACAGTGAGGTAATACCTCAAACCTGTCAGAATGGCTAACATCAAAAGCACAACAAAGAGCAGGTGTTGGGAGGATGTGGATAAAGGGGAATCCTCGCGAACTGTGGGTGGGAATGCAAACTGTGGTGGCCACCGTGGAAAACAGTATGAAGGTTCCTCAAAAAATTAAATATAGAACTACCCTACGATCCAACAATCACACTACTCGTATTTACCCAAAGAATAGGAAAACAGTAACTTAAAAGGATATGTGCACCCCTATGTTTCTTGCACCATTATTCACAATATCACAATATGGAAGCAACCCAAGTGTCTGTAGAAAAATTGACAAATGAGATGATAGATGTGTGTATTCACACACACACACACACACACACACACACACACACACACACACAATGGAGTATTACTCGGCTTGAAAAAGAATGAAACCTTGCCATTTGCAGACACTTGGATGGAGCTAGAGAGTATTATCCTAACTAAAATCAGTCAGTCAGAGAAAGACAAATCCCATACGATGTCACTCTAATGGGGAATTTAAAAAACAAACAAAAATAAATAACTAAAAGAGAAAAAGGAGACACACCAAAATACAAACTCTTAACAATAGAGAACAAACGGATGGTTACCAGAGAGGAGGTGGATAGAGGGATGAGTGAAATAGATGAAGGGGATTAAGAGGACGCTTTTCTTGATGACCACTGAGTAATATATAGAATTACTGAATCACTCTATTGTACACCTGAAACGAATGTAACACTGTATGTTAGTTTTACTGGAATTAAAATAAATTTTAAAAAAGATTTTTCTTTCAGGAAGCTCTTTGAAAAAGCTTTTCCTGTGCAATGTGCATAAGCCCTACTTGGGAGGATTCACTCTACAATAATTATTCACTCCATGCCTCAAATTCAGATTTCACTGAGTTTTTGCCGTGGATTCCAGGCCACGGAAGACATGGTCCTTTTCAGTCCAGGCTCAGCACCTATGCATTCAAGATTGTAAGTAGAGACACATGACACTTCACAGTCCAGAAAGCTACTATTGTTTCTGTTTCAGTGTGAGAGAGTCACAGACTTTGGGACAGGTTTCAGAGCAGGTTTATTATGGATCCTGGATCTCTACTTCAATGTTCATTGCCAGGATCCATTTGGCTAATAGGTTCCCTGTGGATGGGCTTGCTTCCAAGCACATACATGGAAGATGCAAAGGTGGGTGGGCTTGGTGCGGGACAGGAAGAAGACCAAAAACAGACAAGGGTCCGACCCCTCCCCTGATGCAGGAACTGATACGGGAGAGGGTACGGGAGGTAGAATCGATGCGAAACTCCAAGGTCACCAGCTGAACACAGGAGGCATAGGTCAAGGGATCTGGAGATGCAGGGGTTGAAGGCTTATCTGAGCTACCTCTGGGAGGAAGGGAGGGAAGGAATGAGAAGGAGACACTGCCTGCCCCTGGCCCATGCCAGCTGCCCACCAACACGCATCAGTCTATGAGCTGACACAGCCTGTGCTCAGGATGGGTTGGCTCGGGTTCCTCAATCCTCACTGGGATAGCTGGCCCCAGGGCTCAGAGACATGCTGAGGGAGATGAGAGGGAAAGCTACCCCACCCACGTCATCCCCTCCTTGATCAGACAGCCCTTCAGAACTGCTAAAAAAGAAAAAAACCCACTAACGGGGTTGAAAGACATGCCATGGATGAACTAAGGCATAGAGATATGTAAAATAACATTCATTTTTAAGTTCAGAGCTGTAATCTCAGGAAGTGGGGAGAGCTTCCCTGAAGAAGACTGAGGGGAGGGCAGGCCATGCTGAAAAGGGAGACATGGCTGTCCTGATTGGGGACCTGCAGCCCCCTTCCAGGGCAGGGCATCATCCTCGCATCACAGGAGATCCATGGAAGTGTTCCATCAGGGCCAGATATTTGTCTCAAGAAGGCTACCCTGGCATCGGACTGCACAGGGCACCAGGGACGAGGGCCAGATGGAGGACGGACAATACCCCAGAGGCCATGGGGCAAGAGCAGAGTCACATGACCTTGAAGATGATGATGAAAAGCAGGAGGTGGCAGCATGGAGCTGGCCCGAAAGTACCAAGGGAGCAGTGCCCACAGCTACACTGACTTGGTGCCTTCTGTGCCTTGTGTGGCTGACTTCAGTGGGCTCCAGACTAGTCCTGACCACAACTCTAGGAAGTGTGCACCACCCCCGGCCTCCTCTCCCCTTGCAGCTGCTAGGAATCACAGTCACAGACCCTGGTCAGCTTTCGGGGAAACCAAGCAGTGGCTCCACCGCACGCTGTATCTCTGGTGGTGGTCCAGTGCGACCTTCGTGCCTGGCCAGACACTGATGTCTACCTGTATCCACAAAAATCCACAGACAGGAGGGTGTCCCTGAATTCCACAGCACCTGATGAGACAGATCCACAGAACCCAACACCCAGTGGGTCACTCGGGACCTCACCTATGGTCATGGAGCTCACCATATCTTATTTCTGTCACTTCCCACAGAAAGCCTGTTTCTGATCCCCCACAGTACCATACATCCTGGTTGCTGAACCCACATGGCACCTTTCTTTAAGTGAAGGCTATGCCTACACCTCCTAGAAAATATTTCTAATGAAGTACAAGTCCATCAGGACTATGATGTGAACGGTAGCACACAGCCTGCATGGTAGTAGTCAGTAATTCTAACAAGGGTTATCCCCACCCCCCATCTCATAAAACCTTCCTCCTGCCCACTGAACTCATGGTCTGCCCTCAGAAAACCCTCCAGGAAACAAACCTTTCATCTGAATGCTCTCTTCACCTTCTGCTTCAAATCTTATCCAACCATAATGATATGAAACTAGAAATCAGTCTCAAGAAAAAAATGGGACTGTCAAAATTAGGTGGAGATTTTTGGGGCCTGGGTGGCTCAGTTGTTAAGGATCTGCTTTCAGCTCAGGTCGTGATCCCAGGATCCTGGGATCTAGCCCCGAATCAGGTTCCTTGCTCAGTGGGAAGCCCGCTTCACCCTCTCCCACCCCGCTGCTTGCGTTCCCTCTCTCGCTGTCTCACTCTCTGTCAGATACTTAAAGAATCTTAAAAAATATGTGGAGATTTAACAACATGCTACTGAACAACCAACAGTCAAAGAAGAAATCAAAAAAATTTTAGAAGTACCTTGACGCTGATGAAAAAGACAACCTACAAAAACTTATGGGATGCAGCAAAAGTGGCTTTATGGAGGACATTCATAGAAATTCAAGTGTTCATCAATCCATGAGAATGCTCTCCAATAAACAACCTGATTTATGTGGTAAAGAATTGGAAAAAAAAAAAAACAACCAACAAAGCCCCAAATTAGTAGAAATAAGGAAATAACAAAAAGGAAGGCATAAATAAATCCAACAAAGACTAAAAAGACACACACAAAAAAAAAACCAATGAAAATGAGAGCTGCCTTTTTTGGAAAGATAAACAAACTGACAAACTTAGCTAGACTCACCAAGAAAGACAGAGGACTGAAATACAATCAGGAAAGAAAGATAATGGATTCCTGTCTCATATCAAAATCAAAAGAACTCTTCAACTTTGGACACAACAATTCTTGCAAGCCACGTCTCTAAAGGCAAAGGAAATAAAAGCAAAAATGAACTATTGGCACTTCATCAGGATAAAAAGCTTCTGCTCGGCAAAGCAAACAATCAACAAAACAAAAGGCAACCTATGGAATTGAAGAAGATATCTGCAAATGATATTACAGATAAAGGGCTGGTATCCAAGATCTATAAAGAACTCCTCAAACTCGACACACAAAAAATGGGCAGAAGACACAAAGAGATACTTCTTCAGAGAAGACATACAAATGGCCGACAGACACATGAAAAAATGCTCCACATCACTTGCCATCAGGCAAATACAAATCAAAACGACAATGAAATACCACCTTACACCAGTTAGAATGGTTAAAATTAACAAGACAGGGGGCACCTGGGTGGCACAGTGGTTAAGCATCTGCCTTCGGCTCAGGGCGTGATCCTGGCATTATGGGATCGAGCCCCACAACAGGCTCCTCCGCTGTGAGCCTGCTTATTCCTCTCCCACTCCCCCTGCTAGTGTTCCCTCTCTCGCTGGCTGTCTCTATCTCTGTTGAATAAATAAATAAATTCTTTAAAAAAAAAGGAGGGCACTTGTCATAATGAGCACTAGGTGTTATATGCAAACAATGAATCATGGAACACTACATCGAAAACAAATGAAGTACTGTAGGGTGAATAACAATTTTTAAAAAAAGAGAAGATATGAAATCCATACAGGAAAACTGGCACAATTTGCAAATGACATAAAATCCCGAAAGATTCCACAAAAAAAAAAAAAAACTGTTAGAATAAAAAAATTCAAACAAGCTGCAGGATATAAAGTCAATATGCAGAGACCTGTTGTCATTATTTTTCAAATATTATTTATTTATTTGACAGGAAGAGAAAAAGCACGAGCAGTGGGAGTGTCAGAAAGAGGGAAAAGCAGACCCTCACTAATCAGGGAGCCCAACACGGGGCTCGATCCCAGAACTCTGGGATCATGACCTGAGCTGAAGGTAGACGCTTCACTTATGGAGCCACCCAGATGACCCAACTTCTTGCATTTCTGTATACTGATGACACACTTTCGCAAAGAGAAATTAAAAAAGCAACGCCATTTAAAATTGCATCAAAAAAAATCTAGGAATAAAAGTAACGAAGAATGAGAAAGACATAGTACACTCAACACATGGCAGAAAAGAAATGAAAAATATGTGTGTCCAGGGGGGCAGAATGTATGGGTCAAAGATTTGGAAGGGAACACAAACAAATGGTAGCATACGCCATGCTCCTTAACTGGAAGAGTTAATTATGTGAACATGTCCATCGTACCCAAAGCAATCGACAGATGTGATGAAATCCCTATATGAATTCCTGTGTCATTATTCGAGGAAATAGAAAACAGTCCTCAAACTTGTATGGAATCACAAAAGACACCAAATCCGCAAAGCAACCTGGAGAAAGAGGTGCAGTCAACACACTCCTGGATTTCAAGCTGGATTATAAAGCTGATGTCATCAAAACAGGATGGTACTGGCATAAACACAGACACCAGGTCAGTGGAACAGTACAGAAAGCTCAGAAACTTACCCACACGTAGATGATCCTCACTTACGACACAGCAGCAGAAGATATGACATGAGGGAAGGACTGTCTCTTCAGTGAGCGGTAACAGGCAAAGGGGACACTAAATGCAGAAGAATATAACTGGGTCACTTTCTTACACCACACACAAAATTTTTAATGGATGAATGATTTGAACATAAGACCTGAATCCATAAACCTCCAAGAAGACACAGGTACTAAGTCTATTGACATTAGTTTTGGCAAAGAGTCTTCAGATCGGACACCAAATGCAAAGGCAACAAAAGCAAAAATAAACAAGTGGAACAACATCAAACTGAAATCTTCCACACGGCAAAAGAAACCATCAAAAACTTAAAAGGCCTCTGACCCAATAAGAAAAACATATCTGCGAATCATATGTGTGAGAAGAGGCTAATATCCAAAATACACACAACAATCATACAAATAAAAAAAAACTATATAAAAAATGGGAGGAATATGTGAATAGATACTTTCCAAAGATGGCACACAGGTGCCAACAGACAGAAAAAGTTGTTCGACATCACTAAACATCGTCAGGGAAACATCAGTCAAACCCACAATCGGCTATCCTCTCACAACTGTTGGAATAGCAATTGTCCCAGAGACAGACACCAGGTGGGGTCAAGGGTGTGCAGACGAGGAAACACTGTGCACTGTTGGTGGGAATGGAAATTGGTGCAGCCACTGTGACAAATGGTATGGAGGTTCCTGAAAAAATAAATACAACTACCCCATGACCCAGTAATGGCTCTACTGAGTATTGATTTAAGAACACAAAAATGCTGCCTCAAAAAGACAGATGCACTCCCACGTTCACTGCAGCATTATTCACAAGAACCAGACATGGAAACACAGACCTTGGGGGCCTTATGCCAAGTAACTCAGACACAGAAAGACCAATACCAGATGCTCTCAGGTACATTCAATGTGGAATAAACAAATACTGAACGCATAGATACTGAGAGCAGGTTGGTAGGTGCCAGATTCGGGGATGCGGTGGTAGAAAAGGGTGAAGATGTTCAAAGTCTCAATGTTTGAGTGAGAAAATCCTAGTCATGAAATGGTCTGTCAGGCATGGAGACTAAAACTAACCCCGCAGCATGGGGTATAGGTTTCCCTGCTCTTTGAAAGTACAGGGCTTCTGAGAAACCTTGCACAGCAGAAATGGTGTCAAGAAGGAATGACCATTAATTTACACGAACAATTAGACAGTGTGCTCAGACTCCAAAATTCCTTCTCTTTGGCTTTTCTTAGGCCTCAGCACACAAGTTTCTAACGGAGGCCCAGCATAAATGAAGATGAAGCACAGCAGAGGCTCACAGACACAATTCAAAGTGCTAGTGGCTGGAAGCGGAGAGCGGTTGACAGAGGAAGGAGCTGGTTGGGGTGCACGCCGCCTTGGTCGTGCTTCTCCCCAGAACAGATGCTGAACGCGATTCTCACTGTTCACCTTTTTTTCATAAGATTGAAATCCTCTTCAGGTCTCTTCCTTTTACTGAAGCTGGGTAATAACGTAGTTCTTTCAAGAAAGCCCAGTGTCTTACTGTGAACGTTTAAAAAGTGGGGGATACTTGTACTTGAGCATTGCTGAGGGAAGAGATGTGAAAGGTCCTCCCAGAAACAAACCTCAGCAGATCCACTGGGAAAGGCACCTTCCTCAGCATGCTGAACACCGACTACCTCCTACCCCCTGAGAAACCCTCTCCTTCCTCTCGATCAGGACAACCCACAACACCTGAGAGTTACCCCAATTCCTCCGTTCTCCTGCTCCTAATAGCTAACCCATCAGCAAATCCTGTGAGCTCCATCTTCAAAATGGACCCAGAAGAGGTCTAACCACTCCATCCAAAGCCACCTGTCCGTTCCACGGTGCCTGAGTTCCTGGAAAAGCTTCATCATTGACCTGCTTTGCCATCTTCAACCCTCTGTAATCTGTTCTCAACACTGTAGCCAGTATGGCCCAGTGAAACAGCTTCTCATGGGGTTATAGCCCTGGAATAGCTTTCTGTCACCCTCTTTCACCTCTCTAAGCTCATGTCCTAAGCTGTCTCCTGTGGCCACAGGTCCTTCTTGCTGCTCCTGGAAATAACTGGAATTCTCCTGCCCCAGAGCTTTTGCACATGCTTTCCCTTCTGTTAAGAATGCTCTTGATGTATTCTCACTCACCTTCGGAGAAGTCAGAATTGGAGTGACAGGGACAGAAGATGAGGCTGTGTGTGTTGGGTGAGGCTGGTGGCCCAGAAGAAGGTTCTCTGCCAGCTCTCTGCCTGTGCCTCACTTGTCCTCAGCCAGGAACTTGCACACAGCCCTCACCTGTCACAACTCTCACCCAGGAGACCACAGCCACCCCTGGAGCCCACCCTGTCCACACCCTGCTGCAGAATGCATTCAACACTCCTCTGGGACCCCTGTCAGTTTACCCAGACCTGGAACTCCCCTATCTCCTGCAAAGCTCCCGGATTCCACCGTTTCTTCCAAAATCACACTGGCGCAAGGCTTTCATGAGAAAGCTATAACACTAACTAATGAAAGGTTCACACCTACTTTCCCCTTCTGTTGCCTTTCTCTCCACCATCTTTCCTACCTGTGCAAATTGTAACATATCAGTGGAACATGAACATGCTCTGAGATCTGAATCTTTCATTGCAGCTTTCTGAGGACTCCTTATGTGATAAGAAACTAGTGTATCCTACAACAGGGTGTTTTACAACTCTCATCTATAGAATAGTACAGCCCAAATCACTACAATTTTATCTCACTCTTCATGAAGCAGAACACTTTTTCCTTTCTTCTTTTACTTAAATTCCAGTTAGTTCACATGCCATGGAATATTCGCTTCAGGGGTAGGATTTAGTGATTCCTCATCTGCATACAGTACCCGGTGCTCATCACAAGTGCCCTCCTTAATATCCCTCACCCATTTAACTCTTCCCCCCATGCTCCTGTCCTGCAGCAACACTCAGTTTGTTCTCCAAGGTTGAGTCTATTTCCTTGTTTGCCTCTCTCATCACCCCTCCACTCTGTTCATCTGTTTTCTTTCTGAAATTCCACAAGTGTGAGAGATAGGATATTTGTCTTTCCTCACTGATTTTGCTTAGCTTAATATACTCTAGATCCATCCACATCCTTGCAAATGGTAAGATTTCATTCTTTTTGAAGCTGAGTCATATTCCATTATATATATATATATATATATATATATATATATATATATATATATATATATATATATATATATATATATATATATATATATATATATATATTATGTATCCCACATCTGCTTTATCCATTCATCAGTGCATGGACTTTGGGATTCTCTCCATAGATTGGCTACTGTGGACATTGCTGCTATAAACATCATGGTGCATGTTCCCCCTTTGAATCTGCATTTCTGTATCCTTTGGGTAAATACCTAGGAGAGCAATTGCTGGATCATGGGATTGTTCAATGTTTAACTTTTTGAGGAACCCCCACACTGTTTCCCAGACTGGCTGCACCACTTTGCATTGCCACCAACAGGATGGGAGGGTTCCCCTTTAAGCAGAACATTATCTGCCAGCAATTTCATAAGAGGAAACAAAACCTCTGGGAGATGCACCCAGGGTCAGGCAAGCAGTTGCAGACTTCACCCCAAGGCTCCTGACGCCAAGCCCCTTGAAGCCACCAGGATGCCACTAACCAAAAGAATTCCCAGACTCTCCTTCTGACTCCACCACCAAAGAAACTACAGAGAGAATATGGCACCTCAAAATATCGAGATAATACATTTAGTAAAACTAGAAAGTCAAGCTCAACTTTTAAACAGGAGCAGGCTGCTTTGGATAATTTTCAATTTTCCCTCCACCCTAATTTTATCTCTTCTGATGAATAAACTAATCAATGATGAAACATCACCTTTGTCACATGACATCATCCAAGTCTGTATCAGATGAAAAAAAGCCACCTAACCCTAGATGCTGGTCACTCAACCATATCTTAGACCCAATTGAATAAACACTGTTAGATGAAGGAACAAATTAGATGTTACAAACAGGCACAGAGTGAATCTCACCTTCCCTTTCTAATAAAAGAGGGTTCCTAGGAAACAGATGGTCAAAATACATGTGTAAGCAATAAATGGACAGAGAAATTGTGATCCCCTGCAAAGTTCTACCAGCAGGGAAACTAAGTAATTCTTGCACCAAACGCAGAATGCTGACAGCTACTTCAATTTTACTTTGTGGCTCAACTAGAGAAAAGAGAAAAGCCCAGGAGGTTTTGGGATAATGAGAGGTTTTACCTCCAGCCCTGACATAGTTAGGACATTTTGCCAAACATTCCTGTGCTTTCTCTGAACACTGCATCCTGTGACAAGCTGCCTCGCTGACTCCGATGCTGACGTTCAAACCTCGGGTGTCTTGGAGCCAGAGCAGAGAAGTGCTGTCAGCTGGGGAGAAGAAGGCACCTCTGACCTAAAGCCTGCACACCTGCTTTGGTTTCTGGGCAAAGAGGCAACACATACTTGTTGTTTACCAGTAATTATCTTCATTCTCAATAGACCAATGACCTTGACTTTTCTGGATAGCAGACTTACTCTTCTAAAGAAACCCTAAATTCGTCTATTCCCAATGCAACTAGAGTGGAACATTTATTTCTCACTTAAATAGAAAACACTGTTATTGTCGACACTGCATGAATGAACTTTTAAAAACATTTTAGAGAGAAAGGAAGAAACCTTTATTCAAACCCAAGTCAGGACAACTGTCTGGGAGACACAATCTTCACCAAGAAGGGAGTGCTCCGGGGAAGGAATATTTGGGGCAGGCTTATATATTTTTTTCTGTTTTGTTTTACATACAGAGTTACACACTACAGTGAGGATCTTCTTAGATCCAGAAAGTGACAGATTCTTTCTTATGTTTTCAGTATGTACATGTCAGTATGACCTTAATCTTATGGGAGCCAAAGATGTTCTTTATTTTTTCTTATCTTTATGTTGGCATTTTTGGTTATTGTTTTCTCCTCGAAGCAGATGTACAACATGTGCTTGGGGCAGAAATAGGGCCCATGCTTTTAGGTTTTGCCCAGTCATTTTGAGCCGGGTAAAATGTTAAAGGATAGCTTCCCTGGAAGCCCAGGATCAGGGCCCACAGATGATATAAGATAAAAATTACTTTCATCATTATAATTACTCCTAAATGGAGGAATTTGAGACAAAAGCACCTTTCACAAGAGTACCAAGAAATCAAAATGATACCCACGAAAGGCTGCCTGCTCCATGGTCAGCACAGGTAACAGAAGTGTTCACAGTCTCTGGACTCCTGCCCTTCTCCTGCCCAAATCTCTGAAGCACACAGACCACTTAAAATTAGAATTGTAGAACTGCTAGACAACTTAGAGACGTCTGGCACCATTCCCTTGGACTGCAGAATAAAACACAGTAGCTCGTTGTCACAAACTAATTTCAACATGAAGTGCCCCCTGGATGCAGTAAGTTCTTTCTCTGCAAATGTTGACTAATATAAGTCACAGTCATACCATATAAACACTACGATGCCTGGGAAGTCATCATAGGTAAGGCAATATTTTAGCCATGTTTATAAGCATTGGCTCACTTTGTAGAAGAGGCTGAGCTGAGTGTTTTTAAACACTATTTCAGACCTGTTTTACAGCACCCTCTGAACATACCAGAGCCAGAATGGACTAAAAAAGATAGTTGGTTTCAGTAACTTTAATACCAGAAAAATATTATACTGTCTGTATTCCTAAGGATCTTTGAGTATCTTACCCAGAGGTCCTCCACTGAGATAATGATCTTAATGATCACCATGGGCAGAGGTGAAAAGGCCCGATGAATTCGTTCCAGTTGTCCACATGACAAGAAAATCCTGATACTTGATAGGTTTCCAGATCGAGAAGACCAGAGTTAAGAGGAAGATAGTACCCTGTATGGAACAACAAGGGATTTGGAGTCAATTTGGGAATCCCACTTATGTTTCTGACACTAAAATCCTCTGTGACTCATATCATCCGAGTCCCTGTCTAACCACCTGAAAATGTGCCTAAAAATATCTACACCCTAGTTGAGAAGTTTAAGAGGCAGAATGCTACAAAGAGCCAGTATGATGTGTCTCAAGAACAGGTGCTCAGGAAGCCATAATTGCTATTGGGTCTATTTCTTTTCAGAAGAAAGAACACATGTTGAATCCATATTTCGAATAGATGACTCACCAGATGATTTTCAAACCTGAAGGAAGGCCAAGAAGTCACTCTTGTGTCATAGTTCACTCAGAAATCATGTTGTTGGACTGGTGAGGCTGATACGATAGCAACGTCATCACTAAGAGTGGGAAGCTTCTAATTTCCATACGGCCATGTTGACCCCCTTAGCTCAGAGCCACCAGAATGGGCAGCTGGGGAGGGGGCACCATCATCACTATGAGTGGGGAGCTTCCCATTTCCATATGGCCATGTTGACCCCCTTAGCTCAGGGCCACCAGAAAGGAGAGCTGAGGGGCACCACAGGCCAAGGCTGCCAGGTGTGGCTGGGGCAGGAAGAACTGTGACTTAAGGCTCAACTCCTGTCTAGGTTATTATAATGCTCTTCACAAAGTAAGTGCCATTGTGTGTGAGCCCTCATGTAGAAAAGTTTCAGAATTTCCGTTGAGATTCCCTCTCTGACCTTTAGGATATGTAGCAAAGTTCCATTTAATTTTAAACATTGAAGGACTTCTTGATTTTCTTTTCGCTATGACTGTGGCTCAATTCCCCTGTGGTCTAAGAATAGAATCTAGTTAATTTCAGGGTTTAACATTTGTAGACTTGATTCTTGGCCCCACCTATCATCTATTTGGCTAAAGAGTCTATGACCACTTGAAAATAATGTATTCTGCACTTATTATGGAATGTTCCCTATATGTCAATTAGGTCACATTTGTTACCAATGTTTTGTCTGCTTTTTCTTTCAGATATTGAGAAAGGTATATTAAAATCTTCAAACAATCCTGCTCTATTCAACGTTGCATCAGAGAATCTACCAGTGTTAGAAGGCAAGAGAAACAAAAAGTATAAGAATTGAGGGGATAAATGTGACTATTCACAGATAATACAATTGTGTACATAGAAAATCCAAAACAGTCTATAAATACCCTATTAGAATTAAAAATGCAATTTATAAATTTGAGATGGATTGTAGCTTCCCATTGGACAGTTTCTGAAAGAAAATGTAGAACCTGTCAATCTTGGGGTAGGACATAGGGTGCTTTAACCATTTAAAAGAATTCAGTGGGACTTCATAAAAATGTGACATTTCTCCTTAACTTATGACCATAAGAAAATGAAATAGTGAACCGCAGGCTGGGAAGTAAAGATTTGCAATACACACACTGACAAAGACTTGTCAATAAAGAATTCCTGCTCATCAACCATAGAAAGTCTATTTATAAACGAATACTTCACAAAAGATTGACTGATGGCCAATAACAACAGGAAAGGGTGCTCTACAGTATTATTTTAAGGAAGAGTAAGGCCTTTCCTAAAATGAAAACATACACACAAACTAGTATTCCCTAGATGGATGACGTCCTTATTTCTGAGGACAGCTTGAAGAACAGACTAGCATCAAAGTAAAGTGATGGAATTCCTGACACTCAGAGGATGGACAATTGACCTCAAACTACAGTACAATTTCTAGGCATCATTCGGTCCTCTGAAGGCAGACAACTACCACACCCCTTCCTCCACCACACAGGTTGCTTCCCAACCCCTACCATAAAAGAAGAACATGAGAAACAGATAGGACTAGTAGGAAATAGCAAAAATCACATGTGGGGATTATCCTGAAACACACTGATCACATAACTAGTGTAAGGAAGTGTAGGGAACTGACAAGGACAGAGACTCAAGAGGTACTTCTTTGGGAAATGCTGTCTGAAATCATCACACCTTGGTACCAGCTAATGAGGGCTCTGACCATACCCTAGGGTTTGCTCACAAGGGTCTGCAACACCATCGCTGAGGACTTCAAGACCTCAAAGCTTGCCTGATTGACTATTGAACTAAGAGATTCCCATGTTCTGAAAACAGATACCAACTCATTGAAAGGTTCACCTGGGCTCTCTCGGAGGCCCTACAAGAAGCTGAACCATTCACTGAAAATCAATTACACACACACACACACACACACACACACACACACACACACACACACCTGTCATTTCACCAATTACTTAAACATTCAAGGTTCTTCCTACCTTTTCTTTTACACATTGATATTTATACTCACATGAAATGTCATCATTTCTAATGAACACTGTTGTCAAAATAGAGATCCATTGACACAATATTCACAAAATGAAACTTCCCTGCTGTAATTTTCAATATAGCATTTTTTAAAGATCATACATATTTTAGGTTTTTGGTAACTTATAAAGGAGAAGATCAGCATTGAAAAACTCTGAATACTTGACAATGAGTTTTAAGCCTAGAGAACAAAAATTGTCCAATTTCATAGATAATAAGGAACCAAAGGGAAAGCATGGAAGCTGTAGTCGAATAATTTTACACATATGTATCCTCTCTTATTCTACTACTGAGGGGCGTGTTTTATTACCACTATACATGCATCAATTGTCTTCCACGTGCACCTTCACAGGTATAATGAATTACTACAGTAGAATGAAATGTCTGGGAACTACTTGGCGGCATCTATAATGAACAATGAAATTTTGATCTTATATTTGGTGAACTTCCACTGTCTGTCCCTTTAGACAATGGACCCTAAACAGAAGGGGGAATGAACCACGAGCGACTATGGACTCTGGGAAACAAACTGAGGGCTTCAGAGGGGAGAGGGGTGGGGGATTGGGATGGGCCAGTGATGGGTATTAAGGAAGGTACATATTGCATGGAGCACTGGGTGTTATATGCAAATAATGAATCACGGAACACTACATCAAAATCTAAGGAAATACTGTATAGTGACTAACATATCATAATAAAAAATTATTATTAGAAAAAAATTAAAGGTAAAAAAAAACCAATACAGCTTCTCTGTTTCAAGAACAATCACAATTGAGAAAAAACTAACTTCCAATCCCTAAAGCAAAACACAGACCAAGTTCCATTTCACTCCCCTTGATTCACATTCTCTGTGGGTTCTAAGCTATTTCCCTACCTCCTTTCCTGCTGAGCAGGGAGCCTCGGCTCGATCCCAGAACCCTGGGATCATAACCTGAGCCAAAGGCACATGCTTAACTGGCTGAGCAAGCCAGGAGCCCCAGCTCCATGTTTTTCTTAAGCAAAAGGACACTTTCTCACAATGCCTTCACATGACTTCACATGGTACCAGAGACCTGCATTTGCTTCTAGGAGGTTGCAGATGAAGGCAATTGCAAACTCTTACAGTGGTTTATCAAATACAGTGACCTGCCTGGTGACAGTGAAACCCTTATGAGCCCACAAGAGGGTGCTGTGACACTCAGCTGTGGCTGGGCTGGCACAGAGAACCAAATCCATTTCCCTGCCTGATGTCTGTGAGGAACAGATGCCCCCACTGTGAATGAGACCCTGCCACTGAGCTGTCCAGAGATGGCCATCCTCACGGAGGATGAGGATAAAGGACAATGCCTGAGGAGACCTCATCTGTCTCTTTTATCTTTTCATATTTTCGACAGTGGACAAATCACTGCCTAGGAGTCCCCAACTACCTTAGTCTCATCTGTGAATGGCCAAGAGGTTTTACAAAACACTTAAGATTTTGACCTCACAAATGCCTACAACCACTTACCATAGGGATTCAACATTAAGCAAAGATACTGTTCGTTGGAAGAGAGGTCCTGCCCACTGTTGTTTCTCACTTATATGCTCATCTTCCTTACCTCATGGTAACATAACCACCTTGATTCCTGCTGCCGTCTTCAGGAAGGCTGATGTGACTTGTCGGGCATTACTCTGACATCGTTCTTTCTTAGCAATAAGATGTGGACATTTCCCTAGTCCTACACACCCAAAGTTGAATCGGAATCAGGATTGAGGAGGCTGATGAGAGTTGAAGGTGTTTTCCTGTACACGGTGGTTTATTACCAATAAGGATGGGTCAGAGTCCTCGAAATTCCAGAACCTTTTCATTAATGCTTCCTACTTGTGAAAGATGATGTACATTGGTCTTTCCCTGTATAGTGTGGTGACTCAGAGAAAAGTGCTTAGCCCTTTCGTCAGACTTCCACGACCACTTTGGGGCTGGCTTCCATATTCAGAAAGGATGATGTTAGGGCTAAGAGGGTTCCTGTACACTGTTATTTCTTACAGATAAGTGTATGGCATTTTTGTTACATTGCCAGAACCACTTAGCGCGGGCTTGCCGGCCTCCTGGGGACGAACCCTAACCCTAGGTCGGCCCCCGAGGGGCCTCTCCCAAGGGGCCTGGCACCACAACGCCAGGGATTGGGGATCCCCGAGCCCAGTGCCGGAGTCACCCTGCCACCCCACAGCAACCCGGGTTGCTAGGGGGGCCGCCAGTCTTTCAGGGCGAGAGAACGGGCAGGGCCCTCCAAGCCCCCAGCGACTTTTGAAGTCCCCCCGCGCCAAAATGCTTGGGTCCACACTCCCTCTCGCCAGTGCCCTCACCTCGGCCTGCCCCTATGCCTGCCGCAGAGCTGGGGGAACGGGCCTGCTGCACTCCTGGGGGCTAACACTTACCCTAGGTCGGTCCCTGAGGTGCCCCTCCCAAGGAGCCTGGCACCTCAATGCCGGGGATTTGGGAACCCCGAGCCCCAGTGCTGGACTCACTCTGCCACCCCCAAGCTCCCAGGGCGCTAGGGTCGTTGCCAGTCATTCAGGAAGGGAGAACGGGCAGGGCCCTCTGATCTGCCTGCGACCTTCAAAGGCCCCCCATGCAAAAACTCTGGCTCCCACTCTCCTGCTCGCCAGCACCCTAACCTCGGCCCACCCCTAAGCTCGCTGCAGAGCTGGCGGATCAGGCCTGCTGGCTTCCTGGGGGCTAACCCTATCCCTTGATCGCCCTCAAATGGCCCCTCCCAAGTGGCCTGGCGCCGCATGCCAGGGATTGGGGACTCCCAAGTCCCAGTGCCGGATGCACCCTGCCGCCCCACCACCACGTGGGGCACTAGGGGCTTCGCCAGTCCTTCAGGGCAACAGAACGGGCAGGACCCTCCGAGTCACCTGTGACCTTCGAAGGCACCCCGAGCCAAAGCCAAAATGCTCTGGCCCACGCTCCCGCTCGCCAGCGCCCTCACCTCGGCCTGCCCCTCCACTCGCCCCACAGCTGGTGGAGCAAGCCTGCCAGCCTCCTGTGCGCTAACCCTAACCCTAGGGCGGCGCCGAAGAGGCCGGGTACCGCAACGCCAGGGATGGGGTGCCCCCGAGCCCCTGCACCGGACTCAACTTGCCACCACCCGGCCACCCAGTTTGCTAGGGGCGCCGTGCGTCATTCAGGGCAGGAGAATGGGCAGGGCCCTCCGAGCCTTCTGCGACCTTTGAAGCCCCCCATGCCAAAACGCTTGGGCCCACACTCCTTCTCACCAGCGCCCTCATCTCGGCCTGCCCCTCCGCTCGCCTGACAGCCGGCTGATCAGGCCTGCCGGCCTCCTGTGGGCTAACACTATCACTAGGGCGGCCCCCGAGGGGCCCCTCCCAAGGGGCCTGGCACCGCAAAGCCGGGGATTTGGGACCACAGAGCCCCAGCGTTAGATTCAACCTGCCGCCCTGCCACTACCCGGGCCGCTAGGGGCGCCGCCGGTCATTCAGGGCGGAAGAATGGGAAGGGCCTTTCGAGCCCCTGGCCACCTTTGAAGGCCCCCCATGCCAAAACGCTTGGGCACACGCTCCCGCTCTCCAGCGCCCACACCTCGGCCTGCCCCTCCGCTCGCTGCACAGCCGGCGGATCGGGCCTCTGGCCCCCTGGGGGCTAACCCTAAACCTAGGTCGGCCCTCAAGGGGCTCATCCGATGGGGCATGGCGCCACGTCTCTGATTGCTGAACCCCGAGCTGCAGCGCCAGACTCACTGTGCTGCCCCACCGACACCCGGGCCGCTAGCGGCGCCGCCGGTCATTCAGGGCGTGAGAACGGGCAGGGCCCTCCAAGCCCCAGACGACCTTCAAAGGTACCTCCGCCAAAATGCTTCAGCCCACACTCCCGCTCGCCAGCGCCCTCACCTCGGCCCGTCCCTCCACTCGCCACACAACTGGCAGATCGGGCCTGCCGGCCTCCTGGGGGCTAATCCTAATCCTAGGTCAGCCCCCAAGGAGCCCCTCCCAAGGGGCCTAGAGCCGCAACGCCGGGGATTGGGGACCCCTGAGCCCCAGTGTCAGACTCACCCTGCCGGACCGCCGCCACCCGGGCCACTATGGGCGCCACTGGTCACTCAGGGCGGGAGAACGGGCAGGGCCCTCCGAGCCCCTGGCGACTTTCGAAGGTCCCCCGCACCAAAACGCTTGGGCCCGGGCTCACTCTCTCCAGCGCCCTCACATCGGCCCGTCCCTCCGTTCGCCACACAGCCAGCGGATCGGACCTACCGGCCTCCTGGGGGTTAACCCTAAGCCTAGGTCGGCCCCCGAGGGGCACCTCCCAAGGGGCCTGGCACCACAACACCGGGGATTGGGGACCCCAGAGCCCCAGTGTTGGACTCAACCTGCCACCCCGCCGCCACCCGGGCCAGTAGGGGCGCTGCCGGTCATTCAGGGCGGAGGAATGTGAAGGGCCCTCCGAGCCACCGGAGACCTTCGAAGGCCCCCCGCGCCAAAACACTTGGGCCCACGCTCCCACTAGTCAGTGCCCTCACTTCGGCCCGCCCCTCTGCTCGCCGCACAGCTGGCAGATCGGGCCTGCCGGCTTCCTGGGGGCTAACCCTAACCCTAGGTCGGCCCCCGAGTGGTCCATTCCAAGGAGCCTGGCAGCGCAACACCGGGGATTGCGAACCCCCGAGCCCCAGCGCCGGACTCATCCTGCCGCCCCGCCGCCACCCCGGCTGCTAGGGGCGCCGCAGGATATTCAGTGCGGGAGAAGGGACAGGGCCCTCGGAGTCCCTGTCGTCCTTCGAAGGCCCACCAAGCCAAAACGCTTGGGCCCACGCTCCGGCTCGCCAGCGCCTTCACCTCCGCGCCCCTCCGCTCGCCGCACAACTGGCGGATCGGGCCTGATGGCCTCCTGGGGGCTGACACTAACCCTAGGTCGGCTCCCGAGGGGCCCCTCCCAAGGGGTCTGGCATGGCAAAGCCAGAGATTGGGACCCCCGAGCCCCAGCCAGGACTCACCTTGCTGTCCCGCTGCCACCTGGACCGCTAGGGGCACCGCCGGTCATTCAGAGCGGGAGAACAAGCGGGGCTCTCCTAGCCCACGACGACATTCGAAGGAGCCCCGTGCCAAAATGCTTGGGCCCACGGTCCCATTCGCCAGTGCCCTCACTTCGGCCCGCCCCTCCCCTCGCCCCACAGCCGGCAGATCGGGCCTGCCGGCCTCCTGGGGGCTAACCCTAACCCTAGGTTGGCCCCGGAGGGGCTCGTATGATGGGGCCTGGCGCCACAACGTGTCTGATTGCTGACCCCCGAGCCGCAGCGCCAGACTCACCTTGCCGCCCCGCCAACACCCAGGCCACTAGCGGCGCCACTGATCATTCAGGGTGTGAGAACAGGCAGGGCCTTCTAAGCCCCGGATGGCCTTCGAAGGCACCCCGCGCCAAAACGCTTGGGCCCACGATCACGCTTGCCTGTGCCCTCAGCTCGGCCTGCCCCTCCACTCGCTGCACAGATGGAGGATCTGGGCTGCTGGCCTCCAGGGGGCTAACCCTAACCCTAGGTTGGCCCCCAAGGAGCCCCTCCCAAGGGGCCTGGCCTTGCAACGCAGGGATTGCGAACCCCCGAACCCGAGCTCAGAACACACCATGCCGCCCCGCCGCCACCCGGCCCGCTAGGGGCGCCGCCGGTCATTCAGGGCGGGAGAATGGGTAGGTCCCTCCAAGCCCCTGGCGAACTTCAAAGTCTCCCCGCGCCAAAACGCTTGGGCCCACGCTCCCGCTCGCCAACGCTTCACCTCGGCCCGCCCCTCCGATCGCCACGCAGCCGGGGGATCAGGCCTGCCAGCATATTTGGGACTAACCCTAACACTAGGTCGGCCCCTGAGGGGCCCTTCCCAAGGGGCCTGGCCCACAACATCAGGGATTCGGACCCCCGAGCCCCAGCACCGGACTCACCCTGCGGCTCAACTGCCACCCAAGCCGCTAGGGGCTCCGCCGGTCATTCAGGGCGGGAGAACGGGCAGGGCCCTCCAAGTCCCCAGCGACTTTCGAATGCACCCCACGCCAAAACCCTTTGGCCCACGCTCCCGCTCGCCAGCACCCTTACCTCGGCCCGCCCCTCCGCTCACCTCACAGCTGCTGGATCGGAACTGCCGGCCTCCTGGGGGCTCACCCTTACCCTAGGACGGGCCTGGAGCTGCCCCTCCCAAAGGGCCTGGTGCCGCAATGCCGGGGAGTGGGGACCCCCGAGCCCCAGCGCCGGACTCACCCTGCCGCCCCACTGACACCCAGTCCGCTAGGGGTGCCACTGGTCATTCAGGGTGGGAGAACGGACAGGGCCCTCCGAGCCCGCGGCGACATTCGAAGGCCTCCCCATCCAAAACGCTTGAGCCCACGCTCCCGCCCCTCAGCGCCCTCACCTCGGCCTGACCCTCCGCTTGCCGGAGAGCTGGCAGATGAAGCCTGCCCTCCTCCTGGTGACTACCCATATGCCCTAGGTGGGCCCCTGAGGGGCCTGTCCGAACGGGCCTGGCACCGCAATGCCTGGGATTGGGGACCCCCGAGCCCCACCGCCGCACTCACCGTGTCACCCCGCCGCCACCCGGGCCTCTAGGGGCGCCGCCGGTCATTCAGGGAGTGAGAACGGGCAGGGCCCTCCGATCCCCTGGCGATCTTCGAAGGCAACCTGCGCCAAAATGCTTGGGTCCACGCTCCCGCTCACCAATGCCCTCACCTAAGCCCACCCCTCCGCTCGCTGCACAGCTGGCAGATTGGGCCTAACAGGCTCTTGGGGGATAACCCTAACCCTAGGTCGGCCCCCGAGGGAATCTCCCAAGGGGCCTGGCTGCCCAACGCCAGGGATTGGGACCCCCAAGCCCCAGCGCCGGACTCACACGGCCGCCGCGATGCCACCGGGCTGCTAGGGGTGCCGCTGGTCATTCAGGGTGGCAGAACGGGCAAGCCCTTCCGAGCCACCTGCGACCTTCGAAGGACCCCCGCACAAAAATGCTTGGGTCCACGCTCCCGCTCGCCAGCGCCCTCACCTCGGCCCGCCCCTCCACTCGTCACACAGCTGGTGGATCGGGCCTGCCTGCCTCCTGGGTGCTAACCCTAACCCTTGGTCGGCCCCCGATGGGCCCCTCCCAAGGGGCCTGCTGCCACAATACAGGGATTGGGGACACCGAGCCCCAGAGCCAAACTCACGCTGCTGCCCCGCCGTCATCCGGGCCGCTAGGGGTGCCACAGGTCATTCAGAGCGGGAGAACGGGTAGGGCCCTCCAAGCCCCTGGCGAACTTCGAAGGCCCCCCGCGCCAAAACGCTTAGGACTATGCTCCCGCTCTCCAGCGCCTGCCCCTCGGCCCACCCCTCCGCTTGCCACACAGCTGGCGGATTGTGCCTGCCAGCCTCCTGGGGGCTAACCCTAACCCTAGGTCGGACCCGAGGGGCCCCTCCCACGGGGCTTGGCGCCTCAATGTCGGGGATTGGGGACCCCCGAGCCCCAGGGCCCAACTCAACCTACTGCCCCTCCGCCACCCGGGCTGCTTGGGGCGGCGCCGGTCATTCAGGGCGGGAGAATGGGCAGGGCCCTCTGAGCCCCCGGCGACCTTCAAAGGCCATCTGCGCCAAAACGCTTGGGCCCACACTCCTGTTCGCCACCGCCGTCACCTCGGCTAGCCCCTCCGCTCACCGCACATACGGCAGATCGGGCCTGCTGGCATCCTTTAGGCTAACCCTACCCTAGGTCGGCCCCCGAGAGACCACTCCCAAGCGCCTGGCGCTGCCATGCCGGGGTTTGGGGACCCGCGAGCACTTGTTGCGGGCTCACCCTGCCGCCCCTCCACGACCCAGCCTGCTAGGAGCAATGTCCTCATGGGGCGTGAAAATGGGCAGGGCCCTCCGAGCCCCCGGCGAATGTCCAAGGCCTCCTGCACCAAAACGCTTGGGCCAACGCTACCACTCACCAGCGCCCTCACTTCGGACCGTCCCTCCACTCTCTGCACAGCTGGTGGATCGGGCCTGCCATTCTCCTGGGGGCTAACCCTAACCCTAGGTCGGTCTCAGAGGGGACCGTCCCAAGGGGTCTGGCACTGCCACGCCGGGGATTGGGGACCCCCGAGCCACAACACCAGATGCACCCTGCCACTCCGCCGCCACCCGGGCCGCTAGGGGCGCCACCGGTCATTCGGGGCTGGAGAACATGCAGAGCCTTCCGAGCCACCCTCGAACTTCGAAGGCCCCTGTGCCAAAACACCTGGGACCATGCTCCCGCTCGCCAGAGCCCTCACCTTGGCCCACCACTCCGTAATCCGCTCAGCCGGTGGATGGGGCCTGCCGGCCTCCTTTGGGCTAACCCTAACCCCAGGTCGGCTCACGAGGGGCCCCTCCCAAGGGGCCTGGCGCTGCCACGCCAGGGATTGGGGACCCCCGAGCACCAGGGCTGAACTCACCCTGCCGCCCCGCTGCGACCCGGCCCGCTAGGGGCACCTTCCTCATTCAGGGCGGGAGATCGGGCAGGGCCCTACGAGCCCCTGGCAACCTTCGAAGGCCCCCCGCGCCAAAACTATTGGGCCCAAGCTCCTGTTCGCCAGTGCCCTCACCTCGGCCCATCCTCCGCTCGTCACACAGCTGGCGGAAAGGGCCTGCCGGCCTCCTGGGGGCTAACCCTAAACCTAGGTTGGCCCCCAAGGGGCCCCTCCCAAGGTGCCTGGCACCACCACGCCTGGGATTGGGGTCCCCCAAGCCCCCTCGCCTGACTCACCCTGCCGCCCCGCCGCCACCCGGGCCGCTAGGGGCGCCGCCGTTCATTCAGGGCGTTAGAACGGGCAGGGCTCTCCGAGCCCCCTGCAATCTTTGAAACCCTCTCGCCAAAACGCTTGGGCCCACACTCCCACTTGCCAGTGCATTCACGTCGACCTGTCCTTCGGCTCGCAGTACAGCCTACGGATAGGTCCTGCCGTCCTCCTGGAGCTAACACAAACCCTACGTCGGTGCCCGAGGGGCCCCTCCCAAGGGGCCTGGCTCTGCCATGCCGGGGCTCAGGGACCCCCGAGCCCCCGCGGCAGTCTCACCCTGCCACCGCGCCGTGACCTGGCACACTTGGGGCGCTGTCCTCATTCAGGTGGGAGAACGGGCAGGGCCCTCAGAGCCCCGGGCGACATTCGAAGACCCCCGCGCCAAAACGCTTGGGCCCACGGTCCAGCTCGCCAGCGCCCTCACCTAGGCCAGCCCCTCCGCACACCGCACATGTGGCAGATCGGGCCTGCCAGCTTCCTGGGGGCTAACCCAAACCCTACATCAGCCCCCGAGGGGCCCCTCCCAATGGGCCTGGCGCCGCCACGCCGGGGATTGGGGACCCCAGATCCCCAGCTCTGGAGCCACCCTACCGCCCCACCTCCACCCGGGCCGTTAGGGGCGCTGCCAGTCATTCAGGGCGGGAGAACGGGCAGGGCCCTCCAAGCCCCCGGCGACCTTCGAAGGCCACCCTTGCCAAAATACTTGGGCCCATGCTCCCGCTCGCCAACGCCCTCACCTCGGCCCGCCCCTCCACTCGCCGCACAGCCAGCGGATCGGGCCTGCCGGCCTCCTGGGGGCTAACCCTAAACCTAAGTCAGCCCCCGAGGGGCCTCTCCCAAGGTGCCTGGCGCCACAACGCCGGGGTTTCGTGTCCCCCGAGCCCCATTGCCAGACTCACCCTCCCGCCCCGCTGCCACCCGGGCCACCAGGGTCCCCGCCGGTCATTAAGGGCGGGAGAACAGGCAGGGCCCTCCGAGCCAACGGTGACCTTCGAAGGCCCCCGTGCGAAAACACTCAGGCCCACGCTCCCGCTCGCCAGAACCCTCACTCCAGCCCGCCACATCACTCGCCGTACAGCGGGCAGATCGGGGCTGCTGGCCTCCGGGGGGATAACTCTAAGCCTAGGTCGGCACCCAAGGGGCCCCTCCCAAGGGGCCTGGCACCGCCATGCCAGGGATTGGGGACTCCCGAGCCCCAGTGCCGGACTCACCGTACCACCTCACTGCAACCCGGCCCGCTAGGGGCAACGTCCTCATTCAGGGCGGGAGATCGGGCAGGGCCCTCCGAGTCCCCGGCGACCTTTGAACCCCCCCCACGCAAAAACGCTTGGGCCCATGCTCCCGCTCGCCAGCAACCTCACCTCTGCCCGACCATCCACTCGCTGCACAGCTGGCAGATCCGGCCTGCTGGCCTCCTGGAGGCTAACCCAAACCCTAAGTCAGGCCCGAGGGGCACCTCCCAAGGGGTCTGGTGCCGAAACGCCAGGGATTGAGGATTCCCGAGCCCCAGCACTGGACTCACCCTGCCGCCCCTCTGCAACCCGAGCCGCTAGGTGCGCCATCGGGCTTTCAGCGCAGTAGAACCGGAAGTGCACTCTGAACCCCCGGTGACTTTCGAATGCCCCCACGCCAAAACGCTTGGGCCCATGCTCCCGCTCTACAGTGCCCTCACCTCGGCCTGCCCCACTGCTCGCTACACAGCTGGTGGATCAGGTCTGCCATCCTCTTGGGGGCTAACACTAACGCTGGTTCGGACCCCAAGGGCCCTTCCCAAGGGGCCTGGCGCCCCAACGCCGAGTATTGGGGACCCCCACGCCCCAGCGCCGGACTTACCATGCCGCCCCACCGCAACCCGGGCCACTAGGGGCATCGCCGGTCATTCAGGTCGGGAGAACGGGCAAGGCCTTCCGAGCCCCCAGGGACTTTCGAAGGCTCCCCGCGCCAAAAGGCTGGGCCCACGCCCCCGTACGCCAGCGCCCTCACCTCGGCGCGCCGCTCTGCTCACAGCACAGCCAGCGGATGAGGCCTGCCAGCTTCCTGGGGGCTAACCCTAAACCTAGGTTGGCCCCCGATGGGCCCCTCCCAAGGAGCCTGGAGCTGCAAGGCCTGGGATTGGGGACCCCCGAGTCCCAGCACCGGACTCACCCGGCCACCCCACCACAACTCAGGGCACCAGGGGCGCAGCTGGTTACTCTGGGCGGTAGAATGGGCAGGGCCCTCCGAGCCCCTGGCAACTTTTGAAGGCCCCCCACGCCAAAACGCTTGGGCCCATGCTCCCACTCACCAGTGCCCTCACCTCAGCCCGCACCACCGTCGCCGCACAGCCGGCGGATCGGGCCTGCCAGTGCCCTGGGGGATAACCCTAACTCTAGGTCGGCGCCCGAGGGGCCCCTCCCAAGGGGCCTGGCACCACAACGACAGAGATTGAGGACCCCCGAGCCCCAACTCTGAACACACCCTGTAGCCCCGCCGTCACCTGGCCCACTAGGGGCGCCGCAGGTCATTCAGGGCGGGAGAACGGGCAGGGTCCTTCCGAGCCCCCGGCGAACTTCGAAGGCCCCCTCGCCAAAACGCTTGGGCCCACGCTCCTGCTTGCCAGCGCCCTGACCTCGGCCCGCCACTCCCCTCACTGCACAGCTGGTGTATCGGGCCTGACGGCCTCCTTTGAGCTAACCCTAACCCTAGGTCAGCCCCTGAGGTTCCCCCCCAAGTGCCTGGAGCCGCCACACCGGGGATTGGGAACCCCTGTGCCCCAGCTCCAGACTCACCCTGCACCCTGCTGCCACCATGGCCGCTAGAGGCACTGCCGGTCATTCAGGGTGGGAGAACTGGCAAGGCCCTCCGAGCCCCTGGCGAACATCCAAGGCCTCCCGCACCAAAACGCTTGGGCCAAGCTACCACTCACCAGCGCCCTCACGTCGGCCAGCCCTTCCACTCTCTGAACAGCTGGCGGATCGGGCCTGCAATCCTCCTGGGGGCTAACCCTAACCCTAGGTCGGCCCCAGAGGGGCCCGTCCCAAGGGGCCTGGCACTGCCACGCCAGGGATTGGGGACCCCTGAGCAGCAACACCAGACGCACCCTGCCGCCCCGCCGCCACCAGGGCCGCTAGGGGCGCCGCCGGTCATTCCCGCCTGGAGAACGTGCAGAGCCTTCCGAGCCACCCTCGATCTTCGAAGGCCCCCACGCCAAAACGCCTGGGCCCACTCTCCTGCTCTCCAGCACCTTTACCTCAGCCTGCCCCTCTGCACGCCGCACAGCTGGCAGATCGGGCCTGCCGGCCTCCTGGGGGCTAACACAAACCCTATGTCAGCCCCCGAGGTGCCCCTCCCAAGGGGCCTGGAACCGCCATGCCCCTGCTTGGGGACCCCCAAGCACCAGCGCCGAACTCACCCTGCCGCCCTGCAGCCACCCGGGCTGCTAGGGGCGCCGACACTCATTCAGGGCCGGAGAACAGGCAGGGACCTCTGAGCCCCCAGCGACCTTGGAAGGCCCCCCGTGCAAAAACACTTGGGCCCATGCTCCAGCTAGCCAGAGCCCTCACCTTGGCCTGCCACTCCATAATCCGCACAGCCGGTGGATGGGGCTTGCTGGCCTCCATTGAGCTAACCCTAACGCTAGGTCGGCACCCAAGGGACCACTCCCAAGTGCCCGGCGCTGCCACGCCGGGGATTGGGGACCCCCGAGCCCCAGCTCCAGACTCACCCTGCTGGCCCACCACCACACCGGCCGCTAGGGGAGCCACCGGTCTTTCAAGGCGGGAGAACGGGCAGGGCCTTCTGAGCCCCCGGTGACATTCAAAGGCCCCCTGTGCCAAAATGCTTGGGCCCACGCTCCCGGTCGCCAGCGTGCTCACCTCAGCCCACCCCTCGCTCGCCGCACAGCCGGCAGATCGGGTCTGCTGGCCTCCTGGGGGCTAACCCTTCCCTAGGTCAGCTCACCAGAGGCCCCTTCCAAGGGGCCTGGCGCTGCCACGCTGGTGATTGAGGACCCCCGAGCCAAACCGCCGGACACACCCTGCCACCCCACCGACACCCAGGCCGCTAGGGGCACCACCGGTCATCTAGGTTGGAGAACGGGCAGGGCCCTCCAAGCCCCCGGTGACATTCGAAGGCCCCCCGCGCCAAAATGCTTTGGCCCACGCTTCTGCTCACCAATGCCCTCACCTCGGCCAGCCCCTCCGCAAGCTGCACAACCAGCGGATAGGGCCTGGCGGCCTCCTGGGGTCTAACCCTAACCCTAGGTTGGCTGTCGAGGGGCCCCTCCCAAGGGGTCTGGCACCACCACGCCGGGGATTGGGAACCCCCGAGCACCAGTGCCGGACTCACCCTGGTGCCCTGCGAAGACCTGGCTTGCTAGGGTCGCCGTCCTCATTCAGAGTGGGAGAACTTGCAGGGCCCTCCGCGCCCCCTGAGACCTTCAAAGGCAACGTGCGCCAAAACGCTTGGGCCCCCGCTCCTGTTCACCATTGCCCTCACCTGGGCCCCACCCTCCGCTCACCACACAGCCAGTGGATCGGGCCTGCCAGCCTCCTGGGGGCTAACCCTAACCCTAATTCAGCCCCTGAGGAGCCCCTCCCAAGGGGACTGGCGCCATCACTCTGGGGATTGGGGACAATCGAGCCCCAGCGCCAGACTTTCACTGCCACCCCGCCACCACCCGGGCTGCTAGGGGCGCCGCCGGTCCTTCAGGGCAGAGGAAGGGGCAGGGCCCTCTGAGCCCCCAGCGACCTTCGAAGGCCGCTGCGCCAAAACGCTTGGGCCCACGCTCCTGCTCGCCAGCGCGCTCACCTCAGCCCTCCACTCCGCTCGCAACACAGTTGGCGGATCGGGCCTGCCGGGCTCCTGGGGGCTAACCCTAAACCTAGGTCGGCCCCCGAGGGGCCCTTCCCAAGGGTACTGGCTCTGCAAGGCCAGATATTGGGGACCCACGAGCATGAGCGCCAGACTCACCCAGCCTCCCCACCACCACCCGGGCTGCTAGGGGCGCCGCCAGTCATTCAGGGCGGGAGAAGGGGCATGGATCTCTGAGCCCCCGGCGACTTTTGAAGGAGTCCCGCGCCAAAACCCTTGGGCCCACGCTCCCGCTCGCCAGCGCCCTCACCTTGGACCACCACTCCTCTCACCGCACAGCCGGCAGAACGGGCCTGCCGGCCTCCTTTGGGCTAACCCTAACCCTAGGTAGGCCCCCGAGGGACCACTCCCAAGTGCCTGGCGCCGCCACACTGGGGATTGGGGACCCACGAGCCCTAGCTCCAGACTCACCCTGCCACCCCGCCGTGACCCGGCATGCTAGGGGCAACGTCATCATAGGTCGAGAGAACAGGCAGGGCCCTCTGAGCCCCTGGTGACCTTTGAAGGCCCCCCACGCCAAAACACTTGGGCCCACGCTCCTGCTCGCCAGCGCATTCATGACGGCCCGCACCTCCGCTCGACACACAGCCAGCGGATCAGGCCGCTGGACTCCTGGGGGTAACCCTAAAGCTAGGCAGGCCCCAGAGGGGCACCTCCCAAGGGGCCTGTGGCCACCAAGCCTGGGACTAGGACCACAGGCCCCATCGCCAGACTCACCCTGCCTCCCTGCTGCCACTCAGGCCACTAGGGGCGCCGCCAGTCATTCAGGGTGTGAGAACGGACAGGGTCCTCAGAGCCACTGGCGACCTTCGAAGGCTCCCCGTGCCAAAACCCTGGTGCCCACGCTCCCGCTCCCCAGCGCCCTCACCTCGGCCCGCCCCTCCGCTCCCTGCACAGAGGGTGGATCCACCCTGTCGGCCTTGTGGGGGCTAACCCTAACTGTAGGTCGGCCCTCCAGGGTCCCTCCCAAGGATTCTTGTGCCTATGCGCCAGGGATCGGGGACTCCAAGACCCAGAACCAGACTCACGCTGCCGCAACGCCGCCACCCAGGCCACTAGGGGCGCCACCACTCATTCAGGGCGGGAGAAGGGACAGGGCCCTGGAGAAACTGGCGACATTTGAAGCCTCCCGCGCCAAAATGCAGGGGCCCACGCTCCAGCTCCCCAGGGCCTTTACCTCGGCCCACCCACCTCTTGCCAACCAGCCAGAGGATTGGGCCTGCTGGCCTCCTGGGTGCTAACTCTAACCCTAGGTCGGCCCAGGAGGAGCCCCTCCCAAAGGGCCTGGCCCCACAATGCTGGGGATTGGGGATCCCCGAGCCGCAGCTCAGGACTCACCCTGCAACCCCACCGCAATGGAGCCGCTAAGGGCGCCGCTGGTTATTCAGGGCAGGAGAATGGGCAGGGCCCTCCGAGACATGGCAACATTCAAAGGCCCAGGACGCCAAAATGCTGAGGCCCACGCTCCCTCTCCGCATCCCCCTCAACTCGGTCCACACCTCCACTCCTCGCACAGCCGGCGACTCGGGCCTGCCAGCCTCCTGGGCGCTAACCCTAACCCTAGGACGGCCCCTGAGGGTCCCTTCCTAAGGAGCCTTGCAGCGCAACGCCGGAGATTGGCGACCAGCAAGCCCCAGCGCCGGACGCACGCTGCCGCCCCGCCCCACACGGGCCGCTAGGGGCGCCGCCATTCATTCGTGGTGGGAGAACTGGCAGGGCCCTCCGAACCCCCGCCGACCTTCGAAGGCGCCCAGAACCAAAACGCTTGGGCCCAGGCTCATGTTCACCAGCACCCTCACTTAGGCCCAACTGTCCTCTCTATGCACAGGCGGTGTATCGGGCCTGCTGGCCTCCTGAGGGCTAACCCTAACTGTAGGTCGGCCACGGAGGGGCCCTTCCCAAGTGGCCTGGCGCCACAATGCTGGGAATGGGGACCCCAACCCAAGTGCCGGTCTCAACCTGCTGCCTTTCAGGCCCCGGAGCCTCTAGGGGCCCCGCCGGTCATTCAGAGCGGGAGAACGGGCAGGTCCTTCTGACCCGCACCGACCTTCGAAGACCCCCCGCACTAAAACACTTGGGCTCATGCTCAGTCTCGCCAGCGCCCTCACCTCGGCCCTACCCTCCGCGTGCTGCACAGCCGCTGATCGGGTCCACCGGCTTGCTGGGGGCTAACCGTAACCCTAGATCGACCCCCAAGGGCCCCTCCCAAGGGCCCTGGCACCGCAACACCGGGAATTGTGGACCCCTGAGCCCCAGCGCCAGACTCACCCTGCCGCCCTGCCGCCACACAGGCCGCTAGGAGTGTAGCCGGTCATTCAGGGCGGGAGAACGGGTAGGGCCCTCCAAGCCCCCACCTACATTTGAAGGTGCCCCGAATCAAAACGCTTGGGCCCAGGCTCATGTTCACCAGCACCCTCAACTCGGCCCGCACCTCCGCTCCTTGCACAGCCGGCGACTCGGGCCTGCCGGCCTCTTGGGCGTTAACTAGAACCCTAGGACGGCCCCTGAGGGTCCCTTCCTAAGGGGCCTGGCACCGCAACGCCGGGGATTGGGTACCCCCAATCCCCAGCGCCGGATGCACGCTGCCGCCCCACCCCACACGGGCCGCTAGGGGCGCCGCCATTCATTCGGGGTTGGAGAACTGGCAGGGCCCTCCGAACCCCCGCCGACCTTCGAAGGCGCACCGAACCAAAACACTTGGACCCAGGCTCATGTTCAACAGCACCCTCACTTCGGCCCAACTGTCCTCTCGATGCACAGGTGGTGTATCGGGCCTGCGTGGCTCCTGGGGGCTAACCCTAACCCTAGGTCGACCACCGAGGGGCCCTTCCCAAGGGGCCTGGCATTGCAATGCGGGGATTGGGGAGCCCCAAACCCCAGCACCAGACTAACCTTACCGCTCTGCCGGCGGCCGGGCCGCTAGGGGCGCCACCGGTCATTTAGGGCGGGAGAATGTGTAGGGCCCTCCAAGCCCCCTGTGACATTCGAAGGCCCCCCATCCCAAAACGCTTAGGCCCATGCTCCTTCTCGCCAGCGCCCTCACCTCGGCCCACGCCTCCCCTCGCAGCACAGCCGGCGGATCGGGCCTGCTGGCCTCCTGGGGGTTAACCCTAACCATAGTTCGGCCCACGAGGGCCCCTCCCAAGGGGCTTGGTGTGGCACGTGGGGATTGGGGACCCCTGAGCCCCTGCGCCAGACTCAATGTGTTGCCCCGCCTCCACCCTGGCCGATAGGGGCGCCGCTGGTTATTCAGGGCAGGAGAACGGGCAGGGCCCTCAGAGAACCCAGAGACCTTTGAAGGCTCCCAGCGCCAAAATCCTTGGGCCCGTGCTCCCGCTCGCCAGCAGCCTCACCTCGGCCCGCCCCTCCGCTCACCGCACAGCTGGCTGATTGGGCCTGAAGGCCTCCTGGGAGCTAACCCAAACCATACGTCGGCCCAAGAGGGGCCCCTCCCAATGGGCCTGGCACAGCTAAGCTGGGGCTTGGCGACCCCCGAGCACCAGTGCAAGACACCCTGCCACCTCGCCAGGACCCGGCCCGCTAGGAGCGCTGTCCTCATTCAGGGCGGGAGAACGTGCGGGGACCTCAGAGCCACCAGCGACCTTCGAAGGCCCTCCGTGCCAAAACGCTTGGGCCCACGCTCCCGATCGCGAGCGCCCTCACCTCGGCCAACCACTCCGCTCGCCGCACAGCTGGCGGATTGGGCCTGTGGGCCTCCTGGGGGCTAACCCTAACACTAGGTCGCACCCGAGGGGCCCCTCCCAAGGGGCCTGGCGCTGCAACACCGGGGATTGGGGACCCCCGAGCCCCAGCACCAGTCTCACTCTGCCGCCCCTCTGCAACCCGAGCCACTAGGTGCACCGTCGGGCTTTCAGTGCAGTAGAACCGGAAGTGCGCTCTGAACCCCTGGCAACTTTTGAATGCCCCCACGCCAATAGCTTGGGCCCATGCTCCCGCTCTACAGTGCCCTCACCTTGGCCTGCCCCACTGCTCTCTACACAGCTAGCGGATCGGCCTGTCGGCCTCCTGAGGGCTAATACTAACGCTGGTTTGGACCCCGAGGGCCCTTCCCAAGGGGCCTGGCGCCCCAACGCAGAGTATTGGGGACCCCCATGCCCCAGCTCCGGACTTACCGTGCTGCCCCACCGCAACCCGGGCCACTAGGGGCACCACCGGTCTTTCAGGTCTGGAGGACGGGCAAGGCCTTCCGAGCCCCCAGGGACTTTCGAAGGCCCCGCACGCCAAAAGGCTGGGCCCACGCCTCCGTATGCCAGCGCCCTCACCTCAGCGCGCTGCTCTGCTCGCAGCACAGCCAGTGGATGAGGCCTGCCAGCTTCATGGGGTCTAACCCTAAACCTAGGTTGGCCCCCAGTGGGCCCCTCCCAAGGAGCCTGGAGCTGCAAGGCCTGGGATTGGGGGCCTCCGAGCCCCAGCACCGGACTCACCCAGCCACCCCACCACAACCCGCGGCACCAGGGGCGCCGCCGGTTATTCAGGGCAGGAGAACGGGCAGGGCCCTCCAGTCCCCTGGCAACTTTTGAAGGCCCCCCACGCCAAAACGCTTGGGCCCACGCTCCCGCTCACCAGCGCCCTCACCTCAGCCCACCCCACCGTTGCCACACACTGGCGGATCGGGCCTGCCGGTGCCCTGGGAAATAACCCTAAATCTAGGTCGGCGTTCGAGGGGCCCCTCCCAAGGGGCCTGGCACCGCAACGACAGAGATTGGGGACCCCCGAGCCCCAGCTCCAAACACACCCTGCAGCCCCACCGCCAACGGAGCTGCTAGGGGTGCCGCTGGTTATTCAGGGCAGGAGAATAGGCAGGGCCCTCCGAGACATGGCAACATTCGAAGGCCCAGGACGCCAAAACGCTGGGGCCCCCACTCCCGCTCGGCATCCCCCTCAACTCGGCCCACACCTCCACTCCTCGCACAGCTGGCGGATTGGGCCTGCCGGCCTCCTGGGCGCTAACCCTAACCCTAGGATGGCCCCTGAGGGTCCCATCCTAAGGAGCCTTGCGGAGGAACTCTGGGGATTGGCAACCCCCAAGCCCTAGCGCCCAGTACACCCTGCCGCCCCGCCCCACACAGGCCGCTAGGGGCGCCACCATTCATTCTGGGTGGGAGAACTGGCAGAGTCCTCCGAACCCCCAGTGGCGCCCAGAACCAAAATGCTTGTGCCCAGGCTCATGTTCACCAGCAACCTCACCTCGGCCCAACTCTCCGCTCCACGCACAGGTGGTGTATAGGGCCTGCCAGCCTCCTGGGAGCTAACCCTAACTGTAGGTCGGCCCCCGAGGGGCCCTTCCCAAGTGGCCTGGTGCCCCAACGCCGGGGATGGGGCAACCGAGCCCAAGTGCCGGACTCACCCTGCTGCCCTTCAGCCACCTGAGCCACTAGGGGCCCCGCCGGTCATTCAGAGTGGGAGAATGGGCAGGTCCCTCCGAGCCCCCACTGACCTTCGAAGACCCCCACGCTAAAACGCTTGGGCTCATGCTCAGGCTCGCCAGTGCCCTCACCTCGGCCCACCCTGCTGCATGCCGCTCAGATGGTGATCGGGTCCACCAGCCTCCGGGGGGCTAACTGTAACCCTAGATCGACCCCCGAGGGGCCCCTACCAAGGGGCCTGGCGCCGCAATGCCGGGGATTGGGGACCCTGAGCCTCAGCACCTGACTCACCCTGCCACCCAGCCGCCACCCAGGGGCTTGGGGTGCTGCCGTTCATTCAGGGCGGGAGAACGGGCAGGGCCCTCTGAGACACGGTGACTTTCGAGTCCCCCCCGCGCCAAAACGCCCGGGCCCTCGCACCCAAACACCAGCGCCCTCACCTCGGTCCGCCGCTCCACTCTCCACGCAGCTGGCGAATAGGACCTGCCGAGTTCTTAGGGGCTAAACCTAACCCTAAGTTGTCATCCGAGGGGCCCCACCCAAAGGGCCTGGCACCGCATTCCTGGGGATTGGAGATACCCGAGCTGTAGGGCCTGACTCACCCTGCCACCCCTCACCACCTGGGCCGCTAGGGGCGCCGCCATTCATTCAGGGTGGGAGAACCTGCAGGGCACTTCGAACCCCCGCCGACCTTTGAAGGCGTTCTGAACCAAAACGCTTGGGCCCAGGCTCATGTTCACCACCACCCTCACCTCGGCCCAACTCTCTGCTTCATTCAGACCCGTTGGAAAGGGCCTGCCGGGCTCTTGGTTCTAAGGAAAACCCTAGGTCGGCCCCGTGGGGCACATCCCAAGGGGCCTGGCTCCGCAACGCTGGGGATTGGTGACTCAGAGCCCCAGAGCCGGACTCACCCTGCCGCACTATCGCCACCTGGGCCTCTAGGGGCGCCACCGGTCATGCACGGTGAGAGAAGGGCAGGGCCTTCTGAGTCCCCAGTGACCTTCAAAGGTTCCCCGCGCCAGAACACTGGTGCCCATGCTCCCGCTCCCCAGTGCCCTCACCTCGGCCCGCCCCTCCGTTTGCTGCAGAGCCAGTGGATAGTGCCTGCCATGCTCCTGGGGGCTAACTAAAACCCTAGGTCGGCCCCGTGGGGCACATCCCAAGGGGTCTGGCTCTGCAATGCTTGGGATTGGTGACTCAGAGCCCGAGAGCCAGACTCACCCTACCACACTGTCGCCACCCAGGCAGCTAGGGGCGCCTCTGGTCATTCAGGGCGAGAGAAGTGGCAGGTCCTTCAGAGTCCCCAGTGACCGTCAAGGTCTCCCTGCACCAAAACACCTAGGTCCACCCTCCCACTCACCAGCGCCCTCACCTAGGTCTGCTACTCTGCTCTCCACACAGCTGGTGAATAGGGCCTGCTGGCCTCCTAGGGGCTAAACCTATCCCTAGGTTGGCCCCCGAAGGGCCCCTCCCAAGGGGCCTGGTGCCACAACGCCGGAGATTGGGGACCCCCAAGCCCCAGGCCGGATGCAACCTGTCGCCACTCCCCATCCAGGCCGCTAGGGGCACCGCCATTCATTCAGGGTGGGAGGATAGACAGGGCCCTCCGAATCCCCGCCAACTTTCGAAGGCGCCCCGAACCAAAACGCTTGGGCCCAGGCTCATGTTCACCAGCACCCTCACCTCGCCCCAACTCTCCCCTCGACGCACAGGTGGTGTATCGGGCCTGCGGGGCTCCTGGAGGCTAACCCTAACCATAGGTCGGCCCCCGAGGGGCCCTTCCAAAGGGGCCTGGCGTCGCAACGCTGGGGATGGGGACCCCGAGTCCATGTGCCGGACGCACCCTGCTGCCCTTCAGCCACCCGAGCCACTAGAGGCCCCGCCGGTCAATCAGGGCAGGAGATCGGGCAGGGCCTTCCGAGCCCACGCTGACCTTTGAAGGCTCCCCGCGCAAAAACTTTGGCTCCCAGGATCCTGCTCGCCAGCGCCCTCACCTCAGCCCGCCCCTCCGCTTGCTTCAGAGCCGGTGGATAGGGCCTGCCGGGCTCCTGGCAGCTAACCAAAACCCTAGGTCGGCCCTGTGGGGGCATCCCAAGCTGCCTGGCTCTGCAATGCTGGGGATTGGTGACTCAGATCCCCAGAGCCAGACTCACCCTCCCACAACGCTGCCACCCTGGCCACTAGGGGCGCCGCTGGTCATTCAGGGCGGGAGAACAGACAGGGCCCTGGAGAAACCAGGGACATTTGAAGCCTCCCTTGCCAAAAGGCAGGGGCCCACAATCCCACTCCCCAGTGCCTTTACCACAGCCCGCCCACCTCTCGCCGCCCAGCCAGAGGATCGGGCCTGCCGGCCTCATGGGGGCTAACTCTAACCCTAGGTCGGCCCACGAGGAGCCCCTCCCAAGGGGACTGGCCCTGCAACGCTGGGGATTGGGGATCCCCAAGACGCAGTGCGGGACTCACCCTGCCGCCCCACTGCCAACGGAGCCGCTAGGGGCGTCGCTGGTTATTCAGGGCAGGAGAAAGGGCAAGGCCCTCCGAGCCATGGCAACATTCAAAGGCCCAGGGCGCCAAAATGCTGGGGACCACGCTCCTGCTGGGCTTCGCCCTCAACCTGGCCCGCACCTCTGCTCCTCGCACAGCCGACGACTCGGGCCTGCCGGCCTCCTGGGCGCTAACCCTAACCCTAGGACAGCCCCTGAAGCTCCCTTCCTAAGGGGCCTGGTGCAGCAACGCCGGGGATTGGGGACCCCCAGCCCCAGCGCCAGATGCACGCTGCCGCCCCGCCCCACACGGGCCGCTAGGGGCGCCGCCATTCATTCGGGGTGGGAGAACTGGCAGGGCCCTCCGAACCCCCGCCGACCTTCGAAGGCTCCCAGAACCAAAACGCTTGGGCCCAGGCTCATGTTCACCAGCACCCTCACTTCGGCCCAACTGTCCTCTCGATGCACAGGTGGTGTATCGGGGCTGCGTGGCTCCTGGGGGCTAACACTAACCATAGGTCGGACCCCGAGGGGCCCTTCCCCAGGGGCCTGGCATCGCAACGCTGGGGATGGGGACCCCATGCCCAAGTGCCGGACTCACCCTGCTGCCCTTCAGCCACCCAAGCCGCTAGGGGACCACGGGTCAATCAGGACAGCAGAACGAGCAGGGACCTCCGAGCCCGTGCTGACCTTTGAAGGCCCCGTGCGCAAAATCGTTGGCTCCCATGCTCCTGCTCCTAGGGCCCTCACCTCGGCCCGCCCCTCTGCTTGATTCAGAGCCGGTGGATAGGGCCTGCCGGGCTCCGGGGGGCTAACCAAAACCCTAGGTCTGCCCCATGGGGCACATCCCAAGTGGCCTGGCTCTGCAACACTGGGGATTGGTGACTCAGAGCCCCAGAGCCAGACTCACCCTGCTGCACTATCGCCACCTGGGCCACTGGGGGCGCCGCCGGTCATTCGGGGGAGAAAAGGGGCAGGGACTTCTGAGCCCACGGTGACCTTCAAAGGCTCCCCGCACCAAAACGCTGGTGCCCACACTCACACTCCCCAGCGCCCTCACCTTGGCCCACCCTTCTACTCGCCGCACAGCGGGCAGATAGGGCCTGCCGGCCTCCTGGGGGCTAACCCTAACCCTAGGTCGGCCCCCCAGGGGCCCCTCCCAAGGGTCCTGGTGCCACTACGCCAGGGATCGGGGACCCCAAGCCCCAGAGCCAGACTCACCCTGCCGCAACCCTGCCACCCAGGCCGCTAGGGGCACCGCCAGTCATTCAGGGCGGGAGAAGGGACAGGGCCCTGGAGAAACCGGAGACATTTGAAGCCTCCCGTGCCAAAATGCAGAGGCCCAGGCTCCTGCTCGCCAGCGCCTTTACCTCCTCCCACCCACCTCTCCCCTCCCAGCCAGAGGATTGGGCCTGCCGGCCTCCTGGGTGCTAACTCTAACCCTAGGTCGGCCCACGAGGAGCCCCTCCCAAGGGGCCTGGCCCCGCAACGCTGGGGATTGGGGATCCCTGAACCGCAGCGCAGGACTCACCCTGCCGCCCCACTGCCAACCGAGCCCCTAGGGGCGTAGCTCGTTATTCAGGGCAGGAGACAGGGCAGGACCCTCTGAGCCATGGCAACATTCGAAGGCCCAGGGCGCCAAAATGCTGGGGACCACGCTCCTGCTGGGCATCGCCCTCAACCTGGCCCACACCTCCGCTCCTCGCACAGCCTGCGACTGGGGCCTGCCGGCCTCCTGGGCGCTAACCCTAACCCTAGGACAGCCCCTGAAGCTCCCTTCCTAAGGGGTCTGGAGCCGCAACACCGGGGATTGGGGACCCCCAGGCCCCAGCGCCAGATGCACGCTGCCGCCCCGCCCCACAGGGGCCGCTAGGGGCGCCGCCATTCATTCAGGGTAGGAGAAGTGGAGGGCCCTCCGAACCCCTACAGACATTCGAAGGCACACCAAACCAAAACGCTTGGGCCCAGGCTCATGTTCACCAGCACCCTCACCTCGCCCCAACTATCCCCTCGACGCACAGGTGGTGTATCGGGCCTGTGGTGCTCCTGGAGACTAACCCTAACCATACATCAGCCCCCGAGGAGCCCTTCCCAAGGGGCCTGGCGTCGCAACTCTGGGGATGGGGATCCCGAGCCCATGTGCCTGACTCACCCTGCTGCCCTTCAGCCACCCGAGCCACTAGAGGCCCCGCTGGTCAATCAGGGCAGGAGATTGGGCAGGGCCCTCTGAGCCCACGCTGACCTTTGAAGGCTCCCCGCGCAAAAACGTTGGCTCCCAGGATCCTGCTCACCAGCGCCCTCACCTAGGCCCACCCCACCGCTTGCTTCAGAGCGGGTGGATAGGGCCTGCTGGGCTCCTGGCAGCTAATCAAAACCCTAGGTCGGCCCTGTGGGGACATCCCAAGAGGCCTGGCTCTGCAATTCTGGGGATTGGTGTCTCAGAGCCCCAGAACCAGAGTCACCCTGCCGCACTGTACCCACCCGGGCCACTAGGGGAGCTGTCGGTCATAGAGAGCGAGAGAAGGGCAGGGCCATCTGAGCCACAGGTGACCTTCACAGGCTCCCCACACCATAACGCTGGTGCCCACGCTCCCGCTCCCCAGCGCCCTCTCCTCGGCCCACACCTCCGCTCGCCGCACAGTGTGCGGATTAGGCCTGAAGGTCTCCTTGGGGCTAATCCTAACCCTAGGTCGGCCTCCCAGGGGCCCCTCCCAAGGGTCCTGGTGCCACTATGCACGGGATCTGGGACTCCAAGCCCCAGAGCCAGACTCACCCTCCCACAACGCTGCCACCCTGGCCGCTAGGGGCGCCGCCGGTCATTCAGGGCGGGAGAAGGGACAAGGCCCTGGAGAAACCAGAGATATTTGAAGCCTCCAGCGCCAAAATGCAGGGGCCCACAATCCTGCTCCCCAGCGCCCTCACCTCGGCCCACCCCTCCGCTCGCCCCACAGCCATCGTATTGGGACTGCAGGCCTCCTGGAGGCTAACCCTAACCCTAGGTCGGCCCCCGAAGGGCACTCCCAAAGGGCCTGGCACCGCGATGCCGGACATTGGGGACCCCCAAGCCCCAGCGATGTACTCAAAATGCCCCTCCGCTGCCACCCGGGCCACTTGGGGCGCCGCCGGTCATTCAGGGTGGGGGAATGGGCAGGACACTCCAAGCCAAAGAATAGGAAAACAGTAAGTAAAAAGGATACGTGCACCCCTATGTTTCTTGCACCATTATTTACAATGTCACAATATGTAAGCAACCCAAGTGTCTGTAGAAAAATTGACAAATGAGATGATAGATGTGAGTATTCACACACACACACACACACACAGACACAGACACACACACACACACACATACACACACACAATGGAGTATTACTCGGATTGCAAAAGAATGAAACCTTGCCATTTGCAGACACATGGATGGAGCTAGAGAGTATTATCCAAACTAAAATAAGTCAGTCAGAGAAAGAAAAATCCCATATGATGTCACTCTAATGGGGAATTTAAAAAACAAACAAAAATAAATAACTAAAAGAGAAAAAGGAGACACACCAAAATACAAACTCTTAACAATAGAGAACAAACGGATGGTTACAAGAGAGGAGGTGGATAGAGGGATGAGTGGAATAGATGAAGGGGATTAAGAGGACACTTCTTGATGACCACTGAGTAATATATAGAAATACTGAATCACTCTACTGTACACCTGAAACTAATGTAACACTGTATGTTAGCTTTAATGGAATTAAAATAAATTTTAAAAAAAGATTTTTCTTTCAGAAACCTCTTTGAAAAAGCTTTTCCTGTGCAATGTGCAAAAGCCCTACTTGGGAGGATTCACTCTACAATAACTATTCACTTAATGCCTAAAATTCAGATTTCACTGAGTTCTTACCATGGATCCCAGCCCACGGGAGCCATGGTCCTTTTCAGTCCAGGCTCAGCACCTATGCATTCAAGATTGGAAGTAGAGACACATATCACTTCACAGTCCAGATAGCTATTATTGTTTCTGTTTCAGTGTGAGAGAGTCACAGACTTTGGGACAGGTTTCAGAGCAGATTTATTATGGATCCTGGATCTCTACTTCAATGTTCATTGCCTGGATCCATTTGACTAATAGGTTCTCTGTGGATGGGCTTGCTTCCAAGCACATACATGGAAGATGCAAAGGTGGGTGGGCTTGGTGCGGGACAGGAAGAAGACCAAAAGCAGACAAGGGTCCGATCCCTCCCCTGATCCAGGAACTGCTATGGGAGAGGGTACGGGAGGTAGAATCCATGTGAAACTCCAAGGTCACCAGCTGAACACAGGAGGCACAGGTCAAGGGATCTGGAGATGCAGGGGTTGAAGGCTGCTCTGAGCTACCTCTGGGAGGAAGGGAGGGAAGGAATGAGAAGGAGACACTGCCTGCCCCTGGCCCATGCCAGCTGCCCACCGCTCCGACACGCATCAGTCTATGAGCTGACACAGCCTGGGCTCAGGATGGGCTGGCTTGGGTCCCTCAATCCTCAGTAGGACAGCTGGCCCCAGGGCTCAGAGACATGCTGAGGGAGATGAGAGGGAAAGCTGCCCCACCCAGGTCATCCCCTCCTTGAGCAGACAGCCCTTCAGAACTGCTAAAAAAACCCCACTAACGGGGTTGAAAGACATGCCATGGATGAACTAAGGCATAGAGATATGTAAAATAACATTCATTTTTAAGTTCAGAGCTGTCATCTCAGGAAGTGGGGAGAGCTTCCCTGAAGAAGACTGAGGGGAGGGCAGGCCATGCTGAAAAGGGAGACATGGCTGTCCTGATTGGGGACCTGCAGCCCCCTTCCAGGGCAGTGCATCATCCTCGCATCACACGAGATCCATGGAAGTATTCCATCAGGGCCAGATGTTTGTCTCGAGAAGGCTACCCTGGCATCGGACTGCACAGGGCACCAGGGACGAGGGCCAGATGGAGGACGGACAATACCCCGGAGGCCATGGGGCAAGAGCAGAGGCACATGACCTTGAAGATGATGATGAAAAGCAGGAGGTTGCAGCATGGACCTGGCCCACAAGTGCCATGGGAGCAGTGCCCAGAGCTACACTGACTGGGTGCCTTCTGTGCCCGGTGCGGCTAACTTCAGTGGGGTCCAGACTAGTCCTGACCACAAGTCTAGGAAGTGTGCACCACCCCCGGCCTCCTCTCCCCTTGCAGCTGCTAGGAATCACGGTCACAGACCCTGGTCAGCTTTCATGGAAACCAAGCATTGGCTCCCCCGCACGCTGCACCTCTGGTCATGGTCCAGTGCGACCCTCGTGCCTGGCCAGACAGTGATGTCTACCTGTCTCCACACAAATCCACAGACAGGAGGGTGTCCCTGAATTGCACAGCACCTGATGAGACAGATCCACAGAACCCAACACCCAGTGGGTCACTCGGGACCTCTCCTATGGTCATGGAGCTCACCATACCTTATTTCTGTCACTTCCCACAGAAAGCCTGGTTCTGATACCCCACAATACCGTACATTCTGGTTGCTGACCTGGGGTCATGCCATGAACCCACATGACACCTTTCTTTAAGTGAAGGCTATGCCTATATCTCCTAGAAAATATTTAATGAAGTACAAGTCCATCAGGACTATGGTGTGAACAGTAGCACACAGCCTGCATGGTAGTAGTCAGTAATTCTAACAAGTGTTAACCCCACCCCCCGTCTCACAAAGCCTTCCTCCATCCCCACTGAACTCATGGTCTGCCCTCAGAAAACCCTCCAGGAAACAAACCTTTCATCTGAGTGCTCTCTTCACCTTCTGCATCAAATCTTGTCCAACCACAATGATAGGAAATTAGAAATCAGTCTCAAGAAAAAAATGGGACAGTCAAAAATAGGTGGAGATTTTTGGGGCCTGGGTGGCTCTGTCGTTAAGGATGTGCTTTCAGCTCAGGTCTTGACCCCGGATCCTGGGATCTAGCCCCAAATCAGGTCCTTGCTCAGTGGGAAGCCCGCTTCTCCCTCTCCCACCCCCCTGCTTGCGTTCCCTCTCTCGCTGTCTCACTCTCTGTCAGATACTTAAATAATCTTAAAAAATATGTGGAGATTTAACAACATGCTACTGAACAACCAACAGTCAAAGAAGAAATCAAAAAAATTTTAGAAGTACCTTGACATTGATGAAAAAGACAACCTACAAAAACTTATGGGATGCAGCAAAAGTAGCTTTATGGGGGACATTCATAGAAATTCAGATCTTCATCAATCCATGAAAATGCTCTCCAATAAACAACCTGATTTATGTGGTAAAGAAGTAGAAAAAAAATAACAAAGCCCCAAATTAGTAGAAATAAGGAAATAACAAAAATGAATACATAAATAAATCCAACGGAGACTAAAAAGAAAAAAAATGAAAAGGAGAGCAGCCTTTTTTGGAAAGATAAACAAAACTGACAAACTTAGCTAGACTCACCAAGAAAGACAGAGGACTCGAATACAATCAGGAAAGAAAGATAATGGATTCCTGTCTCATATCAAAATCAAAAGAACCCTTCAACCTTGGACACAACAACATCTTGTAAGCCACGTCTCTAAAGGCAAAGGAAATAAAAGCAAAAAATGAACTATTGGCACTTCATCAGGATAAAAAGCTTCTGCTCGGCAAAGCAAATGATCAAAAAACAAAAAGGCAACCTATGGAATTGAAGAAGATATCTGCAAATGATATTACAGATAAAGGGTTGGTATCCAAGATCTATAAAGAACTCCTCAAACTCGACACCCAAAAAATGGGCAGAAGACAAAAAGAGATACTTCTCCAGAGAAGACATAAAATGGCCAGCAGACACATGAAAAAATGCTCCACATCACTTGCCATCAGGCAAATACAAATCAAAATGACAATGAGATACCACCTTACACCAGTTAGAATGGTAAAAATTAACAAGGCAGGGGGCACCTGGGTAGCACAGAGGTTAAGCATCTGCCTTCGGCTAAGGGCGTGATCCTGGCATTATGGGATCGAACCCCACATCAGGCTCCTCCGTTATGAGCCTGCTTATTCCTCTCCCACTCCCCTGCTTGTGTTCCCTCTCTCGCTGGATGTCTCTACCTCTGTGGAATGAATAAATAAAATCTTGAAAAAAAATTAACAAGACAGAAATAAAAAAAAGTCAGAGAGGATGTGAAGAAAGGGGAGCCCTCTTACACTACTCGTGAGAATTCAAGCTGGAACAGCCACTTTTGAAAACAATATGGAGGTTCCTCAAGACGTTAAACACAGAGCTATCCTATGACCCACCAATTGCACTACTGGGTATTTACCCCATCGACACAGAGTAATGAAAAGAAGGGGCACCTGTATCCCAATGTTCATAGCAGCAATGTCCATAATAGCCAAACTGTGGAAGGAGCCAAGATGTCCTTCAGCAGATGAATGGACAAAGAAGATGTGGTTCATCTATACAATGGAATATTACTCAGTCATCAGAAAGGATGAATACCCCCCATTTGCACCAACGTGGATGGACCAGGAGGGGATTATGCTAAGTGAAATTAAGTCAAGCAGAGAAAGACAATTATCATATGGTTTCACTCCTATGTGGAACGGAAGGAATAGCATGGAGGACATTAGAAGAAGGAAGGGAAAACTGAAGGGGTGGGAATGAGAGGGGAAGATGAACCATGAGAGACTACTGACACTGGGAAACAAACTGAAGGTTGCAGAAAGGGAGGGGAAGAGGAATGAGTTATCCTGGTATTGGGTATTAAGGAGGGCACGTGTTGGGGCGCCTGGGTGGCACAGCGGTTAAGCGTCTGCCTTCGGCTCAGGGCATGATCCCGGCGTTATGGGATCGAGCCCCACAACAGGCTCCTCCGCTGTGAGCCTGCTTCTTCCTCTCCCACTCCCCCTGCTTGTGTTCCCTCTCTCGCTGGCAGTCTCTATATCTGTCGAATAAATAAATAAATTCTTTTAAAAAAAAAGAAGGGCACGTGTCATAATGAGCACTAGGTGTTATATGCAAACAATGAATCATGGAACACTACATCAAAAACAAATGAAGTACTGTAGGGTGACATCATTTTAAAAAAAGAAAGATATGAAATCCATACAGGAAAACTGTCACTATTTGCAAATGACATGAAATCCCGAAAGATTCCACAAAAAAAAAAAAAAAACTGTAAGAATAAACAAATTCAAGAAAGCTGCAGGATATAAAGTCAATATACAGAGACCTGTTGTCTTTATTTATTTTCAAATTTTATGTATTTATTTGACAGGAAGAGAAAAAGCACAAGCAGTGGGAGTGTCAGAAAGAGGGAAAAGCAGACCCTCGCTAAGCGGGGAGCACAACACGGGGCTCGATCCCAGAACTCTGGGTTCATGACCTGAGCTGAAGGCAGACGCTTCACCTATGGGGCCACCCAGATGACCCAACTTCTTTCATTTCTGTATACTGATGACACACTGTCGTAAAGAGAAATTAAAAAAGCAATGCCATTTACAATTGCATAAAAAAAATCTAGGAATAAAAGTAACCAAGAATGAGAAAGACATAGTACACTCAACACATGGCAGAAAAGAAATGAAAAGCATGTGTGTCGAGGGGGGCAGGATGAATGGGTCAAAGATTTGGAAGGCAACACAAACAAATGGAAGCATACGCCATGCTCCTTAACTGGAAGAGTTAATTATGTGAACATGTCCATCGTACCCAAAGCAATCGACAGATGTGATGAAATCCCTATCTGAATTCCAGTGGCATTATTCCAGCAAGTAGAAAACAGTCCTCAAACTTGTATGGAATCACAAAACACCCCAAATACCCAAAGGAACCTGGAGAAAGAAAGGTGCAGTCAACACACACCTGTATTTCAAGCTAGATTACAAAGCTGTTGTCATCAAAACAGGATGGTACTGGCATAAACACAGACACCAGGTCAGTGGAACAGAACAGAAAGCTCAGAAACTTACCCACACGTAGATGATCCTAACTTATGACACAGCAGCAGAAGATATGCCATGAGGGAAGGACTGTCTCTTCAGTGAGCGGTAACAGGCAAACTGGACACTAAATGCAGAAGAATATAACTGGGTCACTTTCTTACACCACACACAAAATTTTTAATGGATGAATGATATGAATGTAAGACCTGAATCCATAAACCTCCAAGAAGACACAGGTACTAAGTCTCTCGACATTGGTTTTGACAAAGTGTCTTCAGATCGGACACCAAATGCAAAGGCAACAAAAGCAAAAATAAACAAGTGGAACAACTTCAAAGTGAAATCTTCCACACGGCAAAAGAAACCAGCAAAAATTTACAAGGCCACAGACCCAATAAGAAAAAAATATCTGTGAATCATATGTGTGAGAAGACGCTAATATCCAAAATACACACAACACTCATACAAATCAAAACAAACAAACAAAAAAAAAAACGGTATAAAAAATGTGGGGAATATGTGAATAGATACTTTCCAAAGACGGCACACAGGTGCCAACAGACAGAAAAAGTTGTTCCACATCACTAAATATCGTCAGGGAAACGTCAGTCAAACCCACAATTGGCTAATCCCTCACAACTGTTGGAACACCTATTGTCCCAGAGACAGACACCAGGTGGGGTCAAGGGTGTGCAGAAGAGGAGACTCTGTGCACTGTTGGTGGGAATGGAAATTGGTGCAGCCACTGTGACAAACGGTATGGAGGTTCCTGAAAACATAAAAGCAACTACGACATGACCCAATAATGGCTCTACTGAGTATTGATTCGGAGAACACAAAAATACTGCTTCAAAAAGACAGATGCACTCCCACGTTCACTGCAGCATTATTCACAAGAACCAGACATGGAAACACAGACCTTGGGGGCCTTATGCCAAGTAACTCAGACACAGAAAGACCAATACCAGATGCTCTCATGTACATTCCACGAGGAATAAACAAATACTGAACGCATAGACACTGAGAGCAGATTGGTAGGTGCCAGATTCAGGGTTGGGGTGGTAGAAATGGGTAAAGGTGGTCAAAGTCTCAATGTTTGAGTGAGAAAATCCGACAGTCATGAAATGTTCTGTCCAGCATGGAGACTAAAACTAACCCCGCAGTATGAGGTATAGGTTTCCCTGCTCTTTGAAAGTACAGGGCTTCTGAGAAACCTTGCACAGCAGAAATGGTGTCAAGAAGGAATGGCCATTAATTTACACGGAACAATTAGACAGTGCGCTCAAACACCAAAATTCCTTCTCTTTGGCTTTTCTTAGGCCTCAGCACACAAGTTTCTAAGGGAGGCCCAGCATAAATGAAGATAAAGCACAGCAGAGGCTCACAGACACCATTCAAAGTGCTGGTGGCTGGATGCGGAGAGCGGTTCCCAGCGGAAGGAGCTGGTTGGGGTGCACGCCGCCTCTGTTGTGCTTCTCCCCAAAACAGATGCTGAACGTGATTCTCACTGTTCACCTTTTTTCATAAGAGGGAAATCCTCTTCAGGTCTCTTCCTCTTACTGAAGCTGGGTAATAACATAGTTCTTTCAAGAAAGCCCAATGTCTTACTGTGAACGTTTAAAAAGTGGGGGACACTTGTACTTGAGCATTACTGAGGGAGGAGATGTGAAAGGTTCTCCTAGACACAAATCTCAGCAGATCCACCGGGAAAGGCACCTTCCTCAGCATGCGGAACATGGACTACATCCTACCCCCAGAAACCCTCTCCTTCCCCTCGATCAGGACAACCCACACCAGCTGGGAGTTACCCCAACTCCTCCCTTCGCCTGCTCCTAATAGCTAACCGATCAGCAAATCCTGTGAGCTCCATCTTCAAAATGGACCCAGAATAGGTCTAACCACTCCATCCAAGGCCACCTGTCTGGTCCACAGTGCCTGAGTTCCTGGAAAAGCTTCGTCATTGACGTGCCTTGCCGTCTTCAACACTCTGTCATCTGTTCTCAACACTGTAGCCAGGATGGCCCAGTGAAACAGGGTCTCATGGGGTTATAGCCCTGGAATGCCTTTCTTTCACCTCTCTGAGGTAATGTCCTAAGCTGTCTCCTGTGGCCACAGGGCCTTCTTGCTGCTCCTGGACATACCTGGAATTCTCCTTCCCCAGAGCCTTTGCACATGCTTTCCCTTCTGTTAAGAATGCTCTTGATGTGTTCTCACTCACCTTCGGAGAAGTCTGAATTGGAGTGACAGGGACAGAAGATGAGCCTGTGTGTGTTGGGTGAGGCTGGTGGCCCAGAAGAGGGTTCTCTGCCAGCTCTCGCCTGTGCCTCACTTGTCCTCAGCCAGGAACTTGCACAGAGCCCTCACCTGTCACAACTCTCACCCAGGAGACCCACAGCCACCCTTGGAGCCCACCCTGCCCATACCCTGCTGCAGAATGCATTCAGCTCTCATCTGGGAACCCTGTCAGCTTTACCCAGACCTGGAACTCCCCCATCTCTTGCAATGCTCCTGGATTCCCCCTCTTCTTCCAAAATCACACTGGCGCAAGGCTTTCATGAGAAAGATATAATGCTAACTAATGAAAGGTTCACACCTACTTTCCCCTTCTGTTGCCTTTCTCTCCACCTTCTTTCCTACCTGTGCAAATTGTAACATATCAGTGGAACATGAACATGCTCTGAGACCTGAATCTTTCATTGCAGCTTTCTGAGGACTCCTTATGTGATAAGAAACTAGTGTATCTTACAACAGGGTGTTTTACAACTCTCATCTATAGAATAGTACAGCCCAAATCACTACAATTTTACCTCACTCTTCATGAAGCAGAACACTTTTTCCTTTCTTCTCTTACTTAAATTCCAGTTAGTTCACATGCCATGGAATATTCGCTTCAGGGGTAGGATTTAGTGATTCCTCACCTGCATACAGTACCCGGTGCTCATCACAAGTACCATCCTTAATACCCCTCACCCATTTAACTCTTCCCCCCACGCCCCTGTCCTGCAGCAACACTCAGTTTGTTCTCCAAGGTTGAGTCTATTTCCTTGTTTGCCTCTCTCATCACCCCTCCACTCTGTTCATCTGTTTTTTTTTTCTGAAATTCCACAAGTGTGAGAGCATAGGATATTTGTCTTTCCTCACTGATTCTGCTTAGCTTAATACACTCTAGGTCCATGCACATCCTTGCAAATGGTAAGATTTCATTCTTTTTGAAGCTGGGTCATATTCCATTATATATAGGTATCCCACATCTGCTTTATCCATTCATCAGTGCATGGACTTTGGGATTCTCTCCATAGTTTGGCTACTGTGGACATTACTGCCATAAACATCATTGTGCATGGACCCCCTTCGAATCTGCATTTCTGTATCCTTTGGGTAATTACATAGGAGAGCAATTGCTGAATCATGGGGTTTTTCAATGTTTAACTTTTTGAGGAACCCCCACACTGTTTCCCAGACTGGCTGAACCACTTTGCATTGCCACCAACAGGATGGGAGGCTTCCCCTTTAAGCAGAACATTATCTGCCAGCAATTTCATAAGAGGAAACAAAACCTCTGTGAGATGCACCCAGGGTCAGGCAAGCAGTTGCAGACTTCACCCCAAGGCTCCTGACGCCAAGCCCCTTGAAGCCACCAGCATGCCACTATCCAAAAGAATTCCCAGACTCTCCTTCTGACTCCACCACCAAAGAAACTACAGAGAGAATATGGCACCTCAAAATATCGAGATAATACATTTAGTAAAACTAGAAAGTCAAGCTCAACTTTTAAACAGGAGCAGGCTGCTTTGGATAATTTTCAATTTTCCCTCCACCCTAATTTTAACTCTTCTGACGAATAAACTAATCAATGATGAAACATCACCTTTGTCAAATGACATCATCCAAGTCTGTATCAGATGAAAAAAAAGCCACCTAACTCTAGATGCTGGCCACTCAACCATATCTTAGGCCCAATTGAATAAACACTGTTAGATGAAGGAACAATTTAGATGTTACAAACAGGCACAGAGTGAATCTCACCTTCCCTTTCTAATAAAAGAGGGTTCCTAGGAAACAGATGGTCAAAATACATTTGTAAGCAATAAATGGACAGAGAAATTGTGATCCCCTGCAAAGTTCTACCTGCAGGGAAACTAAGTAATTCTTGCACCAAACCCAGAATCCTGACAGCTACTTCAATTTTACTTTGTGGCTCAACTAGAGAAAAGAGAAAAGCCCAGGAGGTTTTGGGATAATGAGAGGTTTTACCTGCAGCCCTGACATAGATAGGACATTTTGCCAAACATACCTGTGCTTTCTCTGAACACTGGCGTCCTGTGACAAGCTGCCTCGCTGACTCCGATGCTAACGTTCAAAACCTCGGGTGTCTTGGAGCCAGAGCAGAGAAGTGTTGTCAGCTGGGGACAAGAAGGCACCTCTGACCTAAAGCCTGCACACCTGCTTCGGTTTCTGGGTGAAGGGGCAACACATACTTGTTGTTTGTCAGTAATTATCTTCATTCTCAACAGACCAATGACCTTGCCTTTTCTGGAAAGCAGACTTACTCTTCTAAAGAAACCCTCAATTCATCTATTCCCAATGCAACTAGAGTGGGGTCTGGTTTACGCACGCCTCCAGGCCCCACCTGGAGGATTTTCCTGCATGATTCTAATAGCCAATTACCACTAACCCGGGGGCACAGGGGGCATAATGCTGAAGTTGGGGGATGGCTCTGGGGCTTGATACTGCCACACCTGTGCCTGGGGGACCAGGGCACACCCTGCTGAACTCGGGGTACTGCTCAAGAGGCATCACCTGCACTGTGTCAGAGAACTAAATGTGGGGATTGTGTGAGGTCCTTTCCCGCACTCTTCCAGGGGAACAGGGGAAACCCTGAAATTCTGCAACCAATCCCACCAAAGCTCAGGGGAGCGGGCGCCCTGGAGTTCACGGGTATGGAGAATAAGGCCAGTTGAGGACATGGGACAGAACAGACTTTAAAGGGAAAAAGAAAACTCATCTGAGTCCCCACAATGAACCCTCTCCTCGTGCCCTTCCAGAACCCTGCCTCCCACCTGGGGCGCACCCTACCCCTGGACCCCCACCCCAGTGCATGCTGCTCACTCACCAGCAGGGATCTCCACAGGGCACCTCTCTCTCTCTCAGTGCCCCTTCTTCTGCCCCAAGTCTGCAACCCACTGCAAATCTGGGCCAGCCCACAGTGATGTAGCTCCACCCCCAAGTGGTGAATGGTCTGGGAGGGTGGTGCCTGAGCTCCTTGGATGCTGCGCAACCAGTCCTCAAGCCCCTGGAACCCTGAAAGTGCAGGGGGCACAAGAGGAGCCTCCTCTACCCAACACCAGGCACAGGCATGGGTGGGCTCGTGGGCTGGGGCCCCCACACAACCTGGCCCCTTCTAGGGACCTCTCTAGCTGTAGACCACCCTCAGAGTCCTGCCCCTTCCCTTTCTGCACCAGCCCTCCCTGCTGGGGTGTGCCTGGTTCTGGGCATAGTCAGTGACTATCAGACGCTCCAAGACTTGGGCTTTAGGAAATGCAATGATTTCATGCATTTTCAGTATGCACATGTCAGTATGACTTTAATCTTATGGGAGCCAAAGAGGTTCTTTATTTTCTCTTATCTTTATGTTGGCATTTTTGGTTATTGTTTTCTTCTCGAAGCAGATGTACAACATGTGCTTGGGGCAGAAATAGGTATCATGCTTTCAGGTTTTGCCCAGTCATTTTGAGCTGGGTAAAATGTTAAAGGATAGCTTACCTGGGAGCCCAGGATCAGGGCCCACAGATGATATAAGATAAAAATTACTTTCATCATTATAATTACTCCTAAATGGAGGAATGTGAGACAAAAGCACCTTTCCCAAGAGTACCAAGAAATCAAAATGATGTCCACAGAAGGCGGCCTGCTCCATGGTCAGCACAGGTGACAGAAGTGTTCACAGTCTCTGAACTCCTGCCCTTCTCCTGCCCAAATCTCTGAAGCACACAGACCACTTAAAATCAGAATTGTAGAACTGCTAGACACCTTAGAGATGTCTGGCACCATTCCCTTGGACTGCAGAATAAAACACAGTAGCTCATTGTCACAAACTAATTTCAACATGAAGTGCCCCCTGGATGCACTAAGTTCTTTCTCTGCAAATGTTGACTAATGTAAGTCACAGTCATACCATATAAACACTACGATGGCTGGGAAGTCATCGTAGGTAAGGGAATATTTTAGCCATGTTTATAAGCATTGGCTCACGTTGTAGAAGAGGCTGAGCTGAGTGTTAATAAATACTATTTCAGACCTGTTTTACAGCACCCTCTGAACATACCAGAGCCTGAATCGACTAAAAGAGATAGTTGGTTTCAGTAACTTTAATACCAGGAAAATATTATACTGTCTGTATTCCTAAGGATCTTTGAGTATCTTACCCAGAGGTCCTCCACTGAGATAATGATCTTAATGATCACCATTGGCAGAGGTGAAAAGGCCCGCTGAATTCGTTCCAGTTGTCCACATGACAAGAAAATCCTGATACTTGATAGGTTCCAGATCGAGAAGACCAGAGATAAGAGGGAAATAGTACCCTGTATGGAACAACAGGGGATTTGGAGTCAATTTGGGGATCCCACTTAGGTTTCTGACACTAAAATCCTCTGTGACTCATATCATCTAAGTCCCTGTCTAACCACCTGAACATGTGCCTAAAAATATCTACACCCTAGTTGAGAAGTTTAAGGGAGAATGCTACAAAGAGCCAGTATGATGTCTCTCAAGAACAGGTGCTCAGGAAGCCATAATTGCTATTGGGTCTATTTCTTTTCCAGAAGAAAGAACACATGTTGAATCCATATTCCTAATAGATGACTCACCAGATGATTTTCAAACCTGAAGGAAGGCCAAGAAGTCGCTCTTGTGTCATATTTCACTCAAAAATCATGTTGTTGGACTGGTGAGGATGATACGATAGCAACGTCATCACTAAGAGTGGGGAGCTTCTAATTTCCATATGGCCATGTTGACCCCCTTAGCTCAGAGCCACCAGAAAGGGCAGCTGGGGAGGGGGCACTGCCATCACTATGAGTGGGGAGCTTCCCATTTCCATATGGCCATGATGACCCCCTTAGCTCAGGACCACCAGAAAGGACAGCTGAGGGGGACCACAGGCCAAGCCTGCCAGGTGTGGCTGGGGCAGGCAGAACTCTGACTTAAGGCTCAACACCTGTCTAGGATATTATAATGCTCTTCACAAATAAAGTACCATTGTGTGTAAGCCCTCATAGAAAAGGTTCAGAATTTCCATTGAGATTCCCTCTCTGACCTTTAGGATATGTAGCAAACTTCCATTTAATTTTTAAACATTAAAGGACTTCCTGGTTTTCTTTTCGCTATGACTGTGGCTCAATTCCCCTGTGGTCTAAGAACAGAATCTAGTTAATATCAGGGTTTAACATTTGTAGCCTTGATTCGTGGCCCCACCTATCATCTATTTGGGTAAAGAGTCTATGACCACTTGAAAATAATGTATTCTGCACTTATTATGGAATGTTCCCTATATGTCAATTAGGTCACATTTGTTACCAATGTTTTGTCTGCTTTTTCTGTCAGATATTGAGAAAGGTATATTAAAATCTTCAAACAATGCTGCTCTATTCAACGTGGCATCAGAGAATCTACCAGTGTTAGAAGGCAAGAAAAACAAAAAGTATAAGAATTGAGGGGATAATTTGACTATTCACAGATAATACGATTGTGTACATAGAAAATCCAAAACAGTCTATAAATACCCTATTAGAATTAAAAATGTAATTTATAAATTTGAGATGAATTGTGTTTCCCATTGGACAGTTTCTGAAAGAAAACGTAGAACCTGTCAATCTTGGGGTAGGACATAGGGTGCACTAACCATTTAAAAGAATTCAGTGGGACTTCATAAAAATGTGACATTTCTCCTTATCTTATGACCATAAGAAAGTGAAAAAGTGAACCGCAGGCTGGAAAGTAAAGATTTGCAATACACACACTGACAAAGACTTGTCAATAAAGAATTCCTGCTCATCAACCATAAAAAGTCTATTTATAAACAAATACTTCACAAAAGATTGACTGATGGCCAATAAGTACAGGAAAGGGTGCTCTACAGTATTATTTTCAGGAACACAAGGCCTTTCCTAAAATGAAAACATACACGCAAACCAGTATTCCCTAGATGGATGGCGTCCTTATTTCTGAGGACTGCTTGAAGAGCAGACTAGCATCAAAGTAAAGTGATGGAATTCCTGACACTCAGAGGATGGACAATTGACCTCAAACTACAGTACAATTTCTAGGCATCATTCGGTCCTCTGAAGGCAGACAACTACCACATCCCTTCCTACGCCACACAGGTTGCTTCCCAACCCCTACCATAAAAGAAGATGAGAAACAGATAGGACTAGTAGGAAATAGCAAAAATCACATGTGGGGATTATCCTGAAACACTGATCACATAACTAGTGTAAGGAAGTGTAGGGAAATGACAAGGACAGAGACTCAAGAGGTACTTCTTTGGGAAATGCTGTCTGAAATTGTCACACATTGGTACCAGCTAATGAGGGCTCTGAACATACCCTAGGGTTTACTCACAAGGGTCTGCAACACCATCGCTGAGGACTGAAACTCTTCAAGACCTCAAAGCTTGCCTGATTGACTATTGGACTAAGAGATTCCCATGTTCTGAAAACAGATACCAACTCATTGAAAGGTTCACCTGGGCTCTCTCGGAGGTCCTACAAGAAGCTGAACCATTCATTGAAAATCAATTACACACACACACACACACACACACACACACACACACACACACACACCTGTCATTTCGCCAATTACTTAAACGTTCAAGGTTCTTCCTACCTTTTCTTTTTCACATTGATATTTATACTCACATGAAATGTCATCATTTCGAATGAACACTGATGTCAAAATAGAGATCCATTGACACAATATTCACAAAATGGAACTTCCCTGCTGTAATTTTCAAAATAGCGTTTTTTAAAGTTCATACATATTTTAGGTTTTTGGTAACTTATACAGGAGAAGATCAGCATTGAAAAACTCTAAATACTGACAATGAGTTTTAAGCCTAGAGAACAAAAATTGTCCAATTTCATAGATAATAAGGAACGAAAGGGAAAGCACGGAAGCTGTAGTCGAATAATTTTACACATGTGCATCCTCTATTATTCTACTGCTGAGGGGCGTGTTTTATTACCACTATACATGCATCAATTGTCTTCCACGTGCACCTGCACAGGTATAATGAATTACTACAGTAGAATGAAATGTCTGGGAACTACTTGGCGGTATCTATAATGAACAATGAAATTTCGATCTTATATTTGGTGAACTTCCACTGTCTGTCCCTTTAGACAATGGACCCTAAACAGAAGGGGGAATGAACCACGAGAGACTATGGACTCTGGGAAACAAACTGAGGGCTTCAGAGGGGAGAGGGGTGGGGGATTGGGATGGTCCAGTGATGGGTATTAAGGAAGGTACATATTGCATGGAGCACTGGGTGTTATATGCAAATAATGAATCACGGAACACTACATCAAAATCTAAGGAAATACTGTATAGTGACTAACATATCATAATAAAAAATTATTATTAGAAAAAAATTAAAGGAAAAAAAAATACAGGTTTTCTGTTTCAAGAACAATCACAATTGAGAAAAAACTAACTTCCAATCCCTAAAGCAAAACACAGACCAAGTTCCATTTCACTCCCCTTCATTCACATTCTCTGTGGGTTCTAAGCTATTTCCCTACCTCCTTTCCTGCTGAGCAGGGAGCCTCGGCTCGATCCCAGAACCCTGGGATCATAACCTGAGCCAAAGGCACATGCTTAACTGGCTGAGCCAGCCAGGAGCCCCAGCCATGTTTTTCTTTAGCAAAAGGACACTTTCTCACAATGCCTTCACATGACTTCACATGGTATCAGAGACCTGCATTTGCTTCTAGGAGGTTGCAGATGAAGGCAATTGCAAACTCTCACAGTGGTTTATCAAATACAATGACCTGCCTGGTGACAGTGAAACTCTTATGAGCCCACGAGAGGGTGCTGTGACACTCAGCTGTGGCTGGGCTGGCACAGAGAACCAAATCCATTTCCCTGCCTGATGTCTGTGAGGAACAGATGCCCCCACTGTGAATGAGACCCTGTCACTGAGCTGTCCAGAGATGACCATCCTCACGGAGGATGAGGATAAAGGACAATGCCTGAGGAGACCTCATCTGTCTCTTTTATCTTTTCATATTTTTGACAGTGGACAAATCACTTCCTAGGAGTCCCCAACTACCTTAGTCTCATATGTGTATGGCCAAGAGGTTTTACAAAACACTCAAGATTTTGACCTCACAAATGCCCACAACCACTTACCATAGGGATTTAACATTAAGCAAAGATAATGTTCGTTGGAAGAGAGGTCCTGCCCACTGTTGTTTCTCACTTATATGCTCATCTTCCTTACCTCATGGTAACATAACCAGCTTGATTCCTGCTGCCGTCTTCAGGAAGGCTGATGTGACTTGAAGGGCATTACCCTGACATCGATCTTTCTTAGCAATAAGGTGTGGACATTTCCCTAGTCCTACACCCCCAAAGTTGAATCAGAATCAGGATTGAGGAGGCTGATGAGAGTTGAAGGTGTTTTCCTGTACACGGTGGTTTATTACCAATAAGGATGGGTCAGAGTCCTCGAAATTTCAGAACCTTTTCATTAATGCTTCCTACTCGTGAAAGATGATGTACATTGGTCTTTCCCTGTATAGTGTGGTGACTCAGAGAAAAGTGCTTAGCGCGTTCGTCAGACTTCCACAACCACTTTGGGGCTGGCTTCCATATTCACAAAGGATGATGTTAGGGCTAAGAGGGTTCCTGTACACTGTTATTTCTTACAGATAAGTGTATGGCATTTTTGTTACATTGCCAGAACCACTTAGCGCGGGCTTGCCGGCCTCCTGGGGACAAACCCTAACCCTAGGTCGGCCCCCGAGGGGCCCCTCCCAAGGGGCCTGGTGCCACAGTGCCGGGGATTGGGGACCCCCGAGGCCAGCGCCGGAGTCACCCTGCTGCCCCCAGCAACCCGGGCTGCTAGGGGCGCCGCCAGTTTTTCAGGGTGAGAGAACGGGCAGGGCCCTCCAAGCCCCCGGGACCTTTGAAGGCCCCCTGCACCAAAACGCTTGGGCCCACACTCCCTTTCGCCATTGCCCTCACCTCGGCCTGCCCCTCCGCTTGCTGCAGAGCTGGTGGAAGGGGCCTGCTGGACTCCTGGGGGCTAACACTTACCCTAGGTCGGCCCCCGAGGGGCCCCTCCCAAGGAGCCTGGCACCGCAATGCTGGGGATTTGGGACCCCCGAGCCCCAGTGCTGAACTCACTCTGCCACCCAGCAAGCACCCAGGGAGCTAGGGGCGTTGCCAGTCATTCCGGAAGGGAGAATGGGCAGGGCCCTCCGATCCCCCTGCGACATTCGAAGGACCCCCGCGCAAAAACTCTGGCTCCCAAGCACCTGCTCGCCTGCTCCCTAACCTCGGCCCACCCCTCCGCTCACTGCAGAGCTGGCGGATCGGGCCTGCTGGCTTCCTGGGGACTAACCTTATCCCTAGGTCGCCCCCAAGGGCCCCTCCCAAGAGGCCTGGCGCCACAATGCTGGGGATTGGGGATACCCAAGTCACAGTGCCTGACTCACCCTGCCGCCCCGCCACCACCTAGGCTGCTAGGGGCGCTGCCATTCACTCAGGGAGGAGAATGGGCAGGGCCCGTCGAGTTCCCAGAAACATTCGAAAGCCCCCGGCGCCAAAATCCTTGAGCCCAAGCTCCCGCTCGACAGAGATCTCACCTCGACCCACCCCTCAATTCTCCGCACAGCTGGCGGATTGAGCCTGCCGGCGTCCTGGGGGCTAAGCCTAACCCTAGGTCATCCCCCGAGGGGCCCCTCACAAGGGGCCTGGCGCCGCAACGCGGTGTATTGGGAACCTCTGAGCCCCAGTGCCGGACTCACCTGCCGCCCTGCCACCAACCGGGCCGCTAGGGGCGCCACTGGTCATTCAGGGTGGGAGAAGGGACAGGGCCCTGGAGAAATCAGCGAAATTTGAAGCCTCCCACGCCAAAATGCAGGGGCCCACGCTTCCGCTGGGCAGGGCCTTTACCTCTGCCCGCCCACCTCTCGCCGCCCAGCCAGAGGATTGGGCTTGCCAGCCTCCTGGGGGCTAACTCTAACCCTAGGTCGCCCACGAGGAGCCCCTCCCAAGGAGCCTGGCACAGCAGCGCCGGGGATTGGGGATCCCCGACCCAAAGTGCAGGACTCACCCTGCCGCCCCACTGCCAACGGAGCCGCTAGGAGCGCCACTGGTTACTCAGGGCAGGAGATCGGGCAGGACCCTCTGAGCCATGACAACATTCGAAGGCCCAGGGCGCCAAAACCCTGGGGACCACGCTCCCACTCGCCATCGCCCTCAAACCGGCCCACACTTCCGCTCCTCGCAGAGCCGGCTACTTGGGCCTGCTGGCCTCCTGGGCGCTAACCTTAACACTAGGACGGCCCCTGAGGGTCCCTTCCTAAGGGGCCTGGCGCCACAATGCCAGGGATTGGGGACCCCCAAGCCCCAGTGCCTGATGCACCCTGCCACCCCGCCCCACACGGGCTGCTAGGGGCGCTGCCATTCATTCAGGGTGGGAGAACTGGCAGGGCCCTCCGAACCCCCGCCGACCTTCGAAGTTGCCCCGAACCAAAACGCTTGGGCTCAGGCTCATGTTCACCAGCACCCTCACCTCGGCCCAACTCTCCGCTCGACACACAGGTGGTGTATCGGGCCTGCCGGACTCCTGAGGGCTAACCCTAACCATAGGTCGGCCCCCCAGGGTCCCTTCCCAAGGTGCCTGGTGTCGCAACGCTGGATGGTGACACCGAGCCCAAGTGCCGGACTCACCCTGCTGCCTTTCAGCCACCCGAGCCGCTAGGGGCCCACTGGTCAATCAGTGCAGGAGAACGGTTAGGGCCCTCCGAGCTCCTGCTGACCTTCAAAGGACCCCCACTCTAAAACGCTTGGGCTCATGCTCAGTCTCGCCAGCGCCCTCACCTCGGGGCAACCCTCCACATGTTGCACAGCCGCTGATCGGGTCCACCGGTCTTCTGGGGGCTAACCGTAACCCTAGATTGACCCCCGAGTGCGGTAGAACGGGAAGGGTGCTCTGAGCCCCCGGCAACTTTTGAATGCCCCCCACGCCAAAACTCTTGGGCCCAGGATTCCGCTCAACAGTGCCCTCACCTTGGCCCGCCCCTCTGCTCACCATACAGCTGGCAGATCGGGTCTGCCGGCCTCCTGCGGGCTAACAGTAATGCTCGGTCGGCCCCTAGACCCCTTCTGAAGGGGCCTGGAGCTCCAACGCCAAGGATTGGGGACCCCAAGCCCCAGCCCCTGACTCACCATACCGCCCATCCTCTACCCGGGCCGCTAGGGTAGCCGCCGGTAATTCAGGGCAGAAGAATGTGCAGGGCCCTCTGAGCCTCAGGCGACTTTTGAAGGACCCCCATGCCAAAACGCCTGGGCCCATGCTCCCACTCGCCAGTGGCCTCACCTCCGCCTGACCCTCCATTCGCCGCACAACTGGTGGATCGGGCCTGCCGGCCTCCTGGAGGCTAACCCAAACCCTATGTCAGCCCCCGAGGGGCCCCTCCCAAGGGGTCTGGTGCTGCAATGCCGGTGATTAGGGATCCCTGAGCCCCAGCACTGTACTCACCCTGCCGCCCCTCCGCAACCTGAGCCGCTAGGTATGCCGTCCGGCTTTCAGCAAGGTAGAACGGGAAGTGCGCTCTTAACCCCCGGTGATTTTCGAATGCCCCCACGCCAAAATGCTTGGGCCCACGCTCCCGCTCAACAGCGCCCTCACCTCGGCCTGCCCCTCTGCTCGCTACACAGCCAGCGGATCAGGCCTGCCAGCTTCCTGGGGGCTAACCCTAAACCTAGGTTGGCCCCCGATGGGCCCCTCCCAACGAGCCTGGAGCTGCAAGGCCTGGGATTGGGGACCCCTGAGCCCCAGCGCCAGACTCATACGGCCGCCCCACGGTAACCCGGGGCACTAGGGGTGCCGCCGGTTATTCAGGGCAGGAGAACGGGCAGGGCCCTCCAAGCCCCCGCCGACTTTTGAAGGCCCCCCACACCAAAACGCTTGGGCCCACACTCCTGCTCCCCAGCGCCCCCACCTCGGCCCGCCCCTCCGCTCGACGCGCAGGTGGTGTATCGGGCCTGCTGGCCTCCTGGGGGATAACCCTAACTACAGGTCAGCCCCCGATGGGCCCTTCCCAAGGGACCTGGCGTCGCAACGCTGGCAATGGGGACCCTGAGCCCAAGTGGCGGACTCACCCTGCTGCCCTTCAGCCACCCGAGCCGCTAGGGGCCAACTGGTCAATCAGGGAAGGAGAACGGGCAGGACCCTCCGAGCCCCCACCAAACTTCAAAAGCCCCCCACGATAAAACACTTGGGCTCATGCTCAGGCTCGGCAGCACCCTCACCTCGGCCCAACCCTCTGCGTGTTGCACAGACGCTGATCGGGTCCACAGGCCTTCTGGAGGTAACCGTAACCCTAGATCGACCCCCGAAGGGCCCCTCCCAAGGGGTCTGACGCCGCAACGCCGGGGATTGGGGACCTCAGCACTGGATTCACCCTGCCAGCCAGCCGCCACCCGGGTCTTGGGGTGCTGCCGTTCATTCAGGGCGGGAGAACGGGCAGGGTCCTCCGAGACACGGAAACGTTCAAAGCCTCCCCGAGACAAAACACCCAGGCCCACGCTCCCACTCACCAGCGCCCTCACCTCGGTCCGCCACTCCAGTCTCCAAAAAGCTGGTGAATAGGGCCTGCCAGCCTCCTCGGGGCTAAACCTAAACCTAGGTTGGCCCCCTTGGGGCCCCTCCCAAGGGGCCTGGCGCTGCAACGCCGGGGATTGGGGACCCCCAAGCCCCAGCGCCGGATGCACCCTGCCACCCCTCCCCACCCGGGCCGCTAGGGCGCCGCCGTTCATTCAGGGTGGGAGAACGGGCAGGGCCTTCCGAACCCCCGCCAACCTTCGAAGGCACCCCGAACCAAAACGCTTGGACCCAGGCTCATGTTCACCAGCACCCTCACCTCGGCCCAACTCTCCACTCGATGCACAGGTGGTGTATCTGGCCTGCCGGCCTCTTGTGGGCTAACCCTAACCATAGGTTGGCCACCGAGGGGACTTCCCAGGGGGCCTTGCGTCGCAACGCTGGGGATGGGGACCCCGAGCCCAAGTGCTGGACTCACCCTGCTTCCCTTCAGCCACCCGAGCCGCTAGGGGCCCCCCGCTCAATTAGGGCAGGAGAACCCACAGGGCCCTCCGAGACCCCGCTGACCTTCGAAGGCCCCCCGCGCAAAAACCTTGGCTCCCATGCTCCTGCTCACCAGCGCCCTCACCTCGGCCCGCCCCTCCTCTTGGTTCGTAGCCGGTGGATAGGGCCTGCCGGGCTCCTGGGGGCTAACCGAAACCCTAGGTCGGCCCCGTGGGGCACATCCCAAGGGGCCTGGCTCTGCAAAGCTGGGGATTGGTGACTCAGAGCCCCAGAGTCGAACTCACCCTGATGCACTGTCGCCACCCAGGCCGCTAGGGGCGCCGCTGGTGATTCAGGGCGAGAGAAGGGGCAGGGCCTTCGGAGCCCCAGGTTACCTTCAAAGGCCCCCTGCACCAAAATGCCCCAGCACATGCTCCCGCTCCCCAGCACCCTCACCTTGGCCCACCCCTCCGCTCCCCGCACAGTGGGCAGATGGGGCCTTCCGGCCTCCTGGGGGCTAACCCTAACCCTAGGTCGGCCCCCCAGGGGCCACTCCCAAGGGTCCTGGTACCACTACGCTGGGGATCGGGGACCCCAAGGCCCAGAGCCAGACTCACCCTGCCGCAACGCTGCCACCCAGGCCGCTAGGGGCGCCACCGGTCATTCAGGGCTGGAGAAGGGACAGGGCCTTGGAGAAACCTGCAACATTTGAAGCCTCCTGCACCAAAATGCAAGGGACCAAGCTCCCGCTCCCCAGCACCTTTACTTCGGCCTGCCCACCTATCCCTGCCCAGCCTGAGGATTGGGCCTGCCAGCCTCCTGGGGGCTAACTCTAACCCTAGGTAGGCCCACGAGGAGCCCCTCCCATGGGGCCTGCCCCCACAACGCTGGGGATTGGGAACCCCAGAGCCTCAGCACTGGACTCACCCTGCCACCCAGGCGCCACCCGGGGACTTGGGGTGGTGCCATTCATTCAGGGCGGGAGAACGGGTAGGGCCCTCCGAGACACAGTGACATTCAAAGGCCCCCCGCGCCAAAACGCCAGGCCCACCATCCCGCTCACCAGCGCCCTCACCTCGGTCGGCCACTCCGCTCTCCACACAGCTGGTGAATAGGGCCTGATGGCCTCCTACGGGCTAAACCTAACCCTAGGTTAGCCCCTGAGGGGCCACTCCCAAGGAGCCTGGCGCCTCAACACTGGGTATTGGGGATACCCGAGCCAAAGCGCCTGACTCACCCTGCCTCCCCGCTGCCACCTATGCTGCTAGGGGCACCGCCGGTCATTCAGGGAGGAGAACGGTCAGGGCCCGCTGAGTCCCCTGAGACATTCGAAGGACCCCGGTGCCAAAACGCTTGGCCCCACGCTCCCACTCAACAGAGATCTCACCTCGACCCACCCCTCCATTCGCCACACAGCTGGCGGACTGAGCCTGCCAGCGTCCTGGAGGCTAACCCTAACCCTAGGTCAGCCCCCGAGGGGCCCCCACCAAGGAGCCTGATGCCGCAACGCGGTAGATTGGGGATCCCCGAGCCCCAGCGCCGGACTCACATGCTGCCCTGCCGCCACCTGGGCTGCTAGGTACGCCGCCGGTCATTCAGGGAGGAGAATGGGCAAGGCCATCTGAGTCCCCGGAGACATTCGAAGGCCCCAGGTGGCAAAACGCTTGGGCCCACGCTCTTGCTCTCCAGCGCCCTCACCTCGGCCTGCCCCTCCGCTCCCCTCACAGCGGGCGGATCCCGCCTGCAGGCCTCCTGGGTGCTAACCCTAACCCTAGGTCGGCCGCCCAGGGGCCCCTCCCAAGGGTCCTGGTGCCGCTTCGCTGGGGATCGGGGACCCCAAGCCCCAGAGCCAGGCCCAGCCTCCACCCGTGGGCTTGGGGTGCTGCCATTATTCAGGGAGGGAAAATGGGCAGGGCCCTCCGAGGCACGGTGACCTTCAAAGGCCCCCCGCACCAAAACGCCCGGGCCCACGCTCCCGCTTACCAGTGCCCTCACCTCGGTCCACCACTCTGCTATCCACACAGCTGATGAATAGGGCCTGCCAGCCTCCTAGGGGCTAAACCTAACCGTAGTTTGGCACCCGAGGGGCCGCTCCCAAGGGGCCTGGTGCCACAACGCTGGGGATTGGAGATACCCGAGCTGCAGCGCCTGACTCACGCTGCCACCCTGCCGCCACCAGGGCGGCTGGGGGCGCCACCAGTCATTCAGGGTGGGAGAACGGGCACGGCCCTCCAAACCCCCACCGACCTTCGAAGGCCCCCCACACCAAAACGCCCAGGCCCACGCTCCCAATCACCACCGCCCGCACCTCGGTCCGCCAGTTCGCTCTCCACACAGGTTGCGAAAAGGGCCTGCCGGCCTCCTGGGGGCTAACCCTAACCCTAGGTCGGCCCCCCAGGGGCCCCTCCCAAGGGTCCTGGTGCCGCTACGCCGGGGATCGGGGACCCCAAGCCCCAGAGCCAGACTCACCCTGCCACAACACTGCCACCCAGGCCGCTACAGGCACCGCCGGTCATTCAGGGAGGTAAATGGCTAGGGCCCGCCAAGTCCCCAGAGACATTCGAAGGACCCTGGCGCCAAAACGCTTCGGCCCGCGCACGCTCGACAGAGACCTCACATCGACCCACCCTTCCATTAGCCACACAGCTGGCGGATTGAGCCTGCTGGCATCCTGGGGGCTAACTCTAACCCTAGGCCGGCCCAGGAGGAGCCCTTCCCAAGGGGCCTGGTGTCACAACACCGGGGATTGGGGACCCCCAAGCCCCAGCGCCGGGTGCACCCTGCCGCCCCTCCGCACCCAGACTGCTAGGGGGGTAGCCGTTCATTCAGGCTGGGGGAACGGGCAGAGCACTCCGAACCCCTCCGACCTTCGAAGGCGCCCCGAACCAAAACGCTTGGACCCAGGCTCATGTTCACAAGCACCCTCAACTCGGCCCAACTTTCCGCTCGATGCACAGGTGGTGTATCGGGCCTGCAGGTCTCCTGGGGACTAACCTTAACCATAGGTCGGCCCCCAAGGGTCCCTTCCCAAGGGGCCTGGCGTCGCAACGCTGGGGATGGGGACACCGAGCCCAAGTGCCGGACTCACCCTGCTGTCCTTCAGCCACCCGAGCCACTAGGGGCCCACCGGTCAATCAGTGTAGGAGAATGGTTAGGGCCCTCCGAGCATCTGCTGACGTTCATAGGCCCCCCGCGCTAAAACGCTTAGGCTCATGCTCAGGCTAGCCAGCGTCCTCACCTCGGCCCAACCCTCCACGTGTTGTACAGCCGCTGATCGGGTCCACTGGCCTTCTGGGGGCTAACTGAAACGCTAGATCGACCCCGAGCAGCCCCTCCCAAGGGGCCTGGCGCCGCAACACCGGGGATTGGGGATGCCCAAGCCTCAGCACTGGACTCATCCTGCCGCCCAGCTGCCACGCGGGGGCTTGGGGTGGTGCCGTTCATTCAGGGCCGGAGAATGGGCAGGGCCATCCAAGACACGGAGACCTTCAAAGGCTCCCCAGGCCAAAACAACGGGGCCCATGCTCCTGCTCACCAGCGCCCTCACCTCGGTCTGCCACTCCAGTCTCCACACAGCTGGCGAATAGGGCCTGCGGGCCTCCTAGGGGCTAAACCTAACCCTAGGTTGGCCCCGAGGGGCCCTCCCAAGGGGCCTGGCGCCGCAACACTGGGGATTGGGGATACCCATGCCACAGTGCCTGACTGACCCTGCCACCCCCGCCACCACCTGGGCTGCTGGGGGCGCTGCCAGTCACTCAGGGAGGAGATTGGGCACGGCATGGCGAGTCCCCGGAGACATTCGAAGGCCTCTGGCGCCAAAACGCTTGGGCCCATGCTCCCGCTCAACAGAGGCCTCACCTCGACCCACCACTCCATTCGCCGCACAGCTGGCAGATTGAACCTGCCGGGGTCCTGGGGGCTAACCCTAACCATAGGTCAGCCCCCGACGGGCCCCTCCCAAGGGGCCTGGCGGCGCAATGAGGTGGACTGGGGACCCCGAGCCCAGCGCCAGATTCACCTACCGCCCCTCCATCACTCAGGCCGCTAGGGGTGCTTCAGTTCATTCAGGGTGGGAGAACTGGCAGGGCCCTCCATTTCCCCTGCGGCCTTCGAAGGCCCCCCGCGCAAAATGTTGGCTCCCATGCTCCTGCTCGCCAGGGTCCTCACCTTGGCCTGCTCCTCTGCTTTATTCAGAGCTGGTGGATAGTGCCTCCCGGGCTCCTGGGGGCTAACCGAAACCCTAGGTCGGCCCCGTGGGGCAGATCCCAAGGGGCCTGGCTCTGCAATGCTTGGGATTGGAGACTCAGAACCCCAGAGCCAGACTCACCCTGCTGCACTGTCACCACCCAGGTCGCTGCGGGTGCCGCCGGTGATTCAGAGTGAAAGAAGTGGCAGGGCCTCCCGAGCCCCCTGTGACCTTCAAAGGCCCCCCACGCCAAACCACTGGTGCCCATGCTCCCGCTCCCCAGCGCCCTCACCTCGGACCGCCCCTCCGCCCATCGCACAGGCGGCAGATCGGGCCTGCCGGCCTCCTGGGTGCCAACCCTAACCCTAGGACGGCCCCTGAGGGTCCCTTCCTAAGGGGCCTGGCGCCGCAAAGCCGGGCATTGGGGACCCCTGAGACCCAGCTCCGGATGCACCCTACCGCCCCGCAACACACATGCCGCTAGGGTCGCCACCATTCATTCAGTGTTGGAGAACTGGCAGGGCCCTCCTAACTCCCTCTGACCTTTGAAGGTGCCCCGAACCAAAACGCTTCGGCCCAGACACATGTTCACCAGCACCCTCACCTCGGCCCACCACTCCGCTCGCTGCACATGTGGTGTATCAAGCCTGCTGTCCTCCTGGGGACTAACCCTAACTGTAGGTCGGACCCCGAGAGGCCCTTCCCGAGTGGCCTGGCACCACAACGCTGGGGATAGGGACACTGAGGAATAGTGCCGGACTCACCCTGCTGCCCTTCAGCCACCCGAGCCGCTAGGGTCCCGCCGGTCATTCAGAGCGAGAGAATGGGCATGGCACTCCAAGCCCCGGGCGACTATCGAAGGCCCCCCCACAGCAAAATGCTTGGGCCAATGCTCCCGCTCACCAGCGCCTTCACGTCGGCCCACTCCTCCGCTCGCCTCACAGTCTGCTGATAGGGCGTGCCGGCCTCCTGGGGGCTATCCCTAACCATAGGTCGGCCCTCGAAGGGCCACTCGCAAGGGGCCTGGAGTTGCAAAGCCGGGGATTGGGGACCCCCAAGCCCCAGCGCCGGATGCACCCTGCCACCCCGACTCACACAGGCCGCTAGGGGCGCCGCCATTCATTCAGGGTGGGAGAACTGCCAGGGCCCTCTGAACCCACGCCGACCTTCGAAGGTGCCCCGAACCAAAACGCTTGGGCCCAGGCTTATGTTCACCAGCACCCTCACCTCGGCCCAACTCGCCGCTCGACGCACAGGTGGTGTATCGGGACTGCCGGCCTCCTGGGGGCTATCCCTAACCCTAGGTCGGCCCTCGAGGGGCCCTTCCCAAGGGCCCTGGCGACTCAACGCTGGGGATGGGGACCCCGAGCCCAAGTACCGGACTCACCCTGCTGCCCTTCAGCCACCCGAGCCGCTAGGGGCCCCGCCGATCATTCAGAGCGGGAGAACGGGCAGGTCCCTCCGAGGCCCCGCCGACCTTCGAATGCCCCCCGCACTAAAAAGCTTGGGCTCATGCTCAGTCTCGCCAGTGCCCTCACCTCGTCCCAACCCTCTGCGTGCCGCACAGCTGCTGGTAGGGTCCACCGGCCTCCTGGGTGCTATCCATAAACCTAGATCGATCCCCAAAGGTCCACTCCCAAGGGGCTTGGCGCAGCAACGCCGGGGATTGGGGACCCCGAACCTCAGCACCTGACTCACCCTGCCGCCCAGCCGCCACCCGGGGGCTTGGGGTGTTGCCAATCATTCAGGGCGGGAGAACAGGCAGGGCCCTCCGAGACACAGCGAACTTCGAAGGCCCCCCCACGCATAAACGGCAGACCCACCCTCCCACTCACCAGCGCCCTCACCTCCGTCCGCCACTGCACTCTCCACACAGCTGGCGAATAGGGCCTGCCGGCCTCCTGGGAGCTAAACCTTACCCTAGGTTGCCCCGGATGGGTCTCTCCCAAGGGGCCTGGCGCCGCATCGCCTGGGATTGGGGACCCCCAAGCCCCAGCGCCGGATGCACCCTGTTGCCCCTCCCCACCCGGGCTGCTAGGGGCGCCGCTGTTCATTCAGGGTGGGAGAACGGGCAGGGCCCTCCGAACCCCCACCTATGCTCCAAGGCACCCCGAATCAAAACGCTTGGGCCCACGCTCATGTTCACCAGCACCCTCAACTCGGCCTGCACCTCCGCTCCTCGCACAGCCAGCGACTCGGGCCTGCCGGCCTCCGGGGCGCTAACCCTAACCCTAGGACGGCCCCTGAGGATCCCTTCCTAAGGAGCCTGGCGCCCCAAGGCCAGGGATTGCGGACCCCCAGGCCCCAGCGCCGGACACACGCTGCCGCCCCGCCCCACACAGGCCGCTAGGGGCGCCGCCATTCATTCAGGTTGGGAGAACAGGCAGGGCCCTCCGAACCCCCGCCGGCCTTCGAAGGCGCCCGGAACCAAAATCCTTGGGCCCTGGCTCACGTTCACCAGCACCCTCACCTTGGCCCAACTCTCCGCTCGATGCACAGGGGGTGTATTGGGCCTGCTGGGCTGCTGGGGGCTAACCCTAACCATAGGTCGGCCCCTGAGGGGCCCTTACCAAGTGCCTGGCGACGCAACGCTGGGGATGGGGACCCCCTGCCCAAGTGCCGGACTCACCCTGCTGCCCTTCAGCCACCCAAGCCACTAGGGGACCACCGGACAATCAGGACAGGAGAACGGGCAGGGACCTCCGAGCCCCAACTGACCTTCGAAGGTCCCCCCCGCAAAAACGTTGGCTCCCATGCTCCTGCTCCCAGCGCCCTCACCTCAGCCCGCCCCTCCGCTTGATTCAGAGCTGGTGGATAGGGCCTGCCAAGCTCCTGGGGCTAACCAAAACCCTAGGTCGGCCCCGTGGGGCACATCCCAAGGGGCCTGGCTCTGCAACGCTGGGGATTGGTGACTCAGAGCCCCAGAACCCGACTCACCCTGCCGCACTGTCCCCACCCGGGCCGCTAGGGGCGCCACCGGTCATTCAGGGCGGGAGAATGGACAGGGCCCTGGAGAAACCAGCGACATTTGAAGCCTCCCGCCAAAATGCAGGGGCCCAGGCTCCCGCTCGCCAGAGCCTTTACCTCGGCCCGTGCACCTCTCGCCGCCCAGCCAGAGGATTGGGCCTGCCGCCTCCTGGGTGCTAACTCTAACCCTAGGTCGGCCCCCTACGAGCCCCTCCCAAGGGGCCTGGCCCCACAACGCTGGGGATTGGGGATCCCCGAGCCGCAGCACGGGACTCCCCGTGCCGCCCCACCGCCAACGGAGCCGCTAAGGGCGCCGCTGTTTATTCAGGGCAGGGAACAGGCAGGGCCATTCAAGTCATGGCAACATTCGAAGGCCCAGGGCCTGCCGGCCTCCTGGGAGCTAACCCTAACCATAGGTCGGCCCCCGAGGGGCACTTCCCAAGTGGCCTAGCGCCACAACGCCAGGGATGGGGACCCCGAGCCCAAGTGCTGGACTCACCCTGCTCCCCTTCAGCCACCCGAGCCACTAGGGGCCCCGCCGGTCATTCAGAGCGGGAGAATGGGCAGGTCTCTCCGAGGCCCCGCCGAGCTTCGAAAGCCCCCCGCACTAAAAAGCTTGGGCTCATGCTCAGTCTCGCCAGTGCCCTCACCTAGTCCCAACCCTCCGCGTAATGCTCAACCTCTGATCGTGTCCACCGGCCTCCTGGGGGCTAACTATAACCCTAGATCGATCCCCAAAGGACCACTCCCAAGGGGCTTGGCGCAGCAACGCCGGATTGGGGACCCTGAACCTCAGCACCTGACTCACCCTGCCGCCCAGCCGCCACCCGGGGGCTTTGGGTGTTGCCGATCATTCAGGGCGGGAGAACAGGCAGGGCCCTCCCAGACATGGCGACCTTCGAAGGCCCCCCGTGCAAAAACGGCAGACCCACCCTCCCACTCACCAGCGCCCTCACCTCCATCCGCCACTGCACTCTCCACACAGCTGGCGAATAGGGCCTGCCGGCCTCCTGGAGCCTAAACCTAACCCTAGGTTGCCCCCGAGCGTCCTCTCCCAAGGGGCCTGGCGCCGCATCGCCGGGGATTGGGGACCCCCAAGCCCCAGTGCCTGATGCACCCTGTCGCCCTTCCCCTCACAGGCCGCTAGGGACGCCGCCATTCATTCAGGGTGGGAGAACGGGCAGGGCCCTCCGAACCCCCGCCTATGCTCGAAGGCGCCTGGAATCAAAACACTTGGGCCCACGCTCATGTTCACCAGCACCCTCAACTCGGCCCGCACCTCCGCTCCTCGCACAGCCCACGACTCGGGCCTGCAGGCCTCCTGGGCGCTAACCCTAACCGTAGGACGGCCCACGAGGGGCCCTTCCCAAGGGTCCTGGTGACACAATGCTGGGGATGGGTACCCCGTGCCCAAGTGCCAGACTGACCCTGTTGCCGTTCAGCCACCCAAGTCGCTAGGGGACCACCGGTCCATCAGGACAGGAGAACGGGCAGGGACCTCCGAGACACGGTGACCTTTGAAGCCCCCCTGCGCAAAAACGGCAGACCCACCCTCCCACTCACCAGCGCCCTCACCTCCGTCCGCCACCCCACTCTCCACACAGCTGGCGAATAGGGCCTGCCGGCCTCCTGAGGGCTAAACCTAACACTAGGTTGCCCCCGAGGGGCCTCTCCCAAGGGGCCTGGTGCCCCATCACCGGGGATTGGGGACCCCCAAGCCCCAGCACAGGATGCACCCTGTCGCCCCTCCCTACCCGGGCTGCTAGGGGCGCCGCCGTTCATTCAGGGTGGGAGAACGGGCAGGGCCCTCCGAATCCCCGCCTATGCTCGAAGGAGCCCGGAATCAAAATGCTTGGGCCCACGCTCACGTTCACCAGCACCCTCAACTCGGCCCTCACCTCCGCTCCTTGCAGAGCCGGCGACTCGGGCCTGCTGGCCTCCTGGGCGCTGACCCTAACCCTAGGACGGCCCCTGAGGATCCCTTCCTAAGGGGCCCAGCACGGCAATGCCGGAGATTGCGGACCCCCAAGCCCCAGCGCCGGATGCACGCCGCCGCCCCGCCCCACACGGGCCGCTAGGGGCGCCACCATTCATTCAGGGTGGGAGAACTGGCAGGGCCCTCAGAACCCACGTCGACTTTCGAAGGCGCCCCGAACCAAAACCCTTGGGCCCTGGCTCACGTTCACCAGCACCCTCACCTCGGCCCAACTGTCCTCTCGATGCACAGGTGGTGTATCGGGCCTGCGTGGCTCCTGGGGACTAACCCTAACCATAGGTCGGCCCCCGAGGGGCCCTTCCCAAGGGACCTGGTGACGCAACGCTGGGGATGGGGACCCCGTGCCCAAGTGCCAGACTCACCCTGCTGCCCTTCAGCCACCCAAGCCGCTAGGGGACCACCGGTCAATCAGGACAGGAGAACGGGCAGGGACCTCCGAGCCCCAGCTGACCTTCGAAGGCCCCCCCCGCAAAAACGTTGGCTCCCATGCTCTTGCTCCCAGTGCCCTCACCTCGGCCCACCCCTCCACTTGATTCAGAGCCGGTGGATAGGGCCTGCCAAGCTCCTGGGGCTAACCAAAACCCTAGGTCCGCCCCGTGGGGCACATCCCAAGGGGCCTGGCTCTGCAACGCTGGGGATTGGTGACTCAGAGCCCCAGAACCGGACTCCCCTGCCGCACTGTCGCCGCCCAGGCCGCCTGGGGCGCCGCCGTTCATTCAGGGCGAATGTAGGGACAAGGCCCTGGAGAAACCGGCGACATTTGAAGCCTCCCGCCAAAATGCAGGGGCCCACGCTCCCCCTCGCCAGAGCCTTTACCTCGGCCCGCGCACCTCTCGCTGCCCAGCCAGAGGATTGGGCCTGCCGCCTCCTGGGTGCTAACTCTAACCCTAGGTCGGCCCCCTACGAGCCCCTCCCAAGGGGCCTGGCCCCGCAACGCCGGGGATTGGGGATCCCCGAGCCGCAGCGTGGGACTCCCCCTGCCGCCCCACCTCCAACGGAGCCGCTAAGGGCGCCGCTAGTTATTCAGGGCAGGAGAACGGGCAGGGCCCTTCGAGCCATGGCAACATTCGAAGGCCCAGGGCCTGCCGGCCTCCTGGGAGCTAACCCTAACCATACATCAGCCCCCGAGGGGCCCTACCCAAGGTGCCTGTCGTCACAACGCCGGGGATTGGGGACCCCCAAGATCCAGTGCCGGATGCACCCTGGCGCCCCGCCTCACACGGGGCGCTAGGGGCGCCGCCATTCATTCAGGGTGGGAGAACTGCCATGGCCTTCCAAACCCCCGCTGACCTTCGAAGGCCCCCCACAATAAAAAGCTTGGGCTCATGTTCAGTCTCGCCAGTGCCCTCACCTCGTCCCAACCCTCCACGTGCTGCACAGCCGCTGATCGGGTCCACCGGCCACCTGGGGGCTAAGCATAACCCTAGATCGATCCCCAAAGGTCCACTCCCAAGGGGCTTGGCGCAGCAACGCCAGGGATTGGGGACCCCGAACCTCAGCACCTGACTCACGCTGCCGCCCAGCCACCACCGAGGGGCTTGGGGTGTTGTCGATCATTCAGGGCGGGAGAACAGGCAGGGCCCTCCCAGACACAGTGACCTTCGAAGGCCCCCCGCACAAAAACGGCAGACCCACCCTCCCACTCACCAGCGCCCTCACCTCCGTCCGCCACTCCACTCTCCACACAGCTGGCGAATAGGGCTTGCCAGCCTCCTGGGGGCTAAACCTAACCCTAGGTTGCTCCCGAGGGGCCTCTCCCAAGGGGCCTGGCGCCGCATCGCCGGGGATTGGGGACCCCCAAGCCCCAGCGCTGGATGCACCCTTTCACCCCTCCCCACTCGGCCGCTAGGGACGCCGCTGTTCATTCAGGGTGGGAGAAGGGGCAGGGCACTCCGAACCCCCGCCTATGCTCGAAGGTCCCCCGAATCAAAACGCTTGGGCCCACGCTCACGTTCACCAGCACCCTCAACTTGGTCTGCACCTCCGCTCCTCGCACAGCCGGCGACTTGGGCCTGCCGGCCTCCTGGGCGCTAACCCTAACCCTAGGACGGCCCCTGAGGATCCCTTCCCAAGGGGCCTGGCGCTGCAATGCCGGGGATTGCGGACCCCCAAGCCCCAGCGCAGGATGCACGCTGCCGCCCCGCCCCACACCTGACTCATCCTGATGCCCAGCCGCCACCCGGGGGCTTGGGGTGCTGCTGTTCATTCAGGGCAGGAGAACGGGCAAGGCCCTCCAAGATACAGTGACCTTCGAAGGCCCCCCGTGCCAAAACGCCCAGGCCCATGCTCCCAATCACCAGCTCCCTCACCTCGGTCTGCCACTTCACTCTCCACACAGGTTACGAATAGGGCCTGCCAGCCTCCTGGGGGCTAAATCGAAGGCTAGGTTGACCCCCGAGGGGTCCATCCCAGGGACCTGGCGTCACAACACTGGGGATGGGGACCCCGAGCCGCAGCATGGGACTCACCCTCCCCCCCCACCGCCAACAGAGCCGCTAGGGCACCGCTGTTTATTTAGGGCAGGAGAAGGGGCAAGGCACTCCAAGCCATGGCAACATTCCGGGACCCAGTGCGCCAAAACGCTGGGGCTCAAGCTCTCGCTCGCCATCGCCCTCAACTCGGCCCATACCTCCGCTCCTTGCACAGCCGGCGGATCGGGCCTGCCGGCCTCCTGGGCGCTAACCCTAACCCTAGGACAGCCCCTGAGGTTCCCTTCCTAAGGGGCCTGGCGCTGCAACGCCGGGGATTGGGGACCCCCCAAGCCCAAGCGCCAGATGCACCCTGCCGCCCCGCCCCACACGGGCCGCTAGGGGCGCCGCCATTCATTCAGGGAAGGAGAAATGGCAGGGCCCTCCGAGCCCCCGCTGACCTTCAAAGGCCTCCCGCACTAAAACGCTTGGGGTCATGCTCAGGCTCGCCAGCGCCCTCAACTCGGGGCAACCCTCCGCTTGTTGCACAGCCGCTGATCGGGTCCACTGGCCTTCTGGGGGCTAAACGCAACCCTAGAATGGCCTCCGAGCGGCCCTTCCCAATGGGCCTGGCGACACAACGCCGGGGATTGGGGACCCCTGAGCCCCAGCGCCGGACTCACCTTGCCGCCGAGCTGCCACCCAGGGTCTTGGGGTGCTGCCATTATTCAGGGAGGGAGAAAGGGCAGGGCCCTCAGAGACACGGTGACCTTCAAAGGCCCCCGGCGTCAAAACGCCCGGGCCCACGCTCCCACTCACCAGCGCCCTCAACTCAGTCCGCCACTCCGCTATCCACACAGCTGGTGAATAGGGCCTGCCTGCCTCCTAGGGGCTAAACCTAACCCTAGGTTGGCACCCGAGGGGCCGCTCCCAAGGGGCCTGGCACCGCAACGCTGGGGATTGGAGATACCAGAGCCAAAGCGCCTGACTCACCCTGCACCCCGCCGCCACCAGGGCAGCTAGGTGCGCCGCCGGTCATTCAGGGAGGAGAATGGGTAGGGCCCACCGAGTCCCCGAAGACATTCGAAGGCCCCCCGCGCCAAAACGCTTGGGCCCACACTCCCGCTCCACAGAGACCTCACCTCGACACACTACACCTTTCTCCGCACAGCTGGCGGATTGAGCCTTCTGGCGTCCTGGGGTCTGACCCTAACCCTAGGTCACCCCCGAGGGCACCCTGCCAAGGGGCCTGGTGCAGCAACTCGGTGGATTGGAGACCCCTGAGCCCCAGCGCCGGACTCACCTGCCGCCCTGCCGCTACCCAGGCCGCTAGGGGCGCCACAGGTCATTCAGTTGGGAGAACTGGCAAGGCCTTCCATTTCCCCTGTGACCTTCGAAGGCCCCCCACTCAAAAAAGTTGGCTCCCAAGCTCCCAAGCTCCTGCTCCCCAGCGCCCTCACCTCGGCCCGCCCCTCCGCTTGCTGGAGCCAGTGGATAGTGCCTGCCAGGCTCCTGGGGGCTAACCGAAACCCAAGGGGCCTGGCTCTGCAACGCTTGAGATTGGTGACTCAGAGCCCCAGAGCCGGACTCACCCTGCCACACTGTCGCCACCCAGGGCGCTAGGGGCGCTGCCGGTCATTCAGGGTGGTAGAAAGGTCAGGGCCCTGGAGAAACCTGCCACATTTGAAGCCTCCTGCGCCAAAATGCAGGGGCCCACGCTCCTGCTTCCCAGCGCCTTTACCTCGGCCTTCCCACCTCTCGCTGCCCAGCCAGAGGATTGGGCCTGCTGGCCTCCTGGGGGCTAACTCTAACCCTAGGTCAGCCCAGGAGGAGCCCCTTCCAAGGGGCCTGGCTCCGCAACGCTGGGGATTGGGGATCCCGGAGCCACAGTGCGGGACTCACCCTGCTGCCCCACCACCAACGGATATGCTAGGGTCGCAGCTGCTTATTCAGGGCAGGAGAATGGGCAGGGCACTATGAGCCATGGCAACATTCGAAGGCCAAGGGCGCCAAAGTGCTGGGGACCAAGCTCCCACTCGCCATCGCCCAAAACTCAGCCCGCAACACCGCTCCTCACACAGCCAGCAGATCGGGCCTGCCAGCCTCCTGGGGGCCAACCCTAACCCTAGGTTGGCCCCCGAGGGGAACATCCCAAGGGGCCTGGTGCAGCAACGCCAGGGATTGGGGACCCACGAGCCCCCGCGCCGTACTCACCATGCCACCCCGCCACCCACCAGGCCACTAGGGGCGCCGCTGGCCATTCAGGGAGGGAGAACCTGCAGGGCCCTCCAAACCCCAGCGACCTTCCAAGGCCCCCCGTGACATAATGCTTGGGCCCACGCTCCAGCTCGGTGGCGCCCTCACCTTGGCCTGGCCCTCCTCTACCGCACAGCTGGTGGATCATGCCTGCCAGGCTCCTGGGTGCTAACACTAACCCTAGGACGGCCCCAGAGGGGCCCCTCCCAAGGGGCCTTGCACTGCAACGCATAGCATTGGAGACCCCCAAACCGCAGTGCCAGACTCACACTGCCAACTCGCCACCACGCGGACCGCTCGGGGTGCCGCTGGTCATTCAGGGCAGGAGAACGGACAGGGCCCTCCGAGGCTCTAGCGACATTCAAAGGCCCCATGCGCCAAAACGCTGGATACCATAATCCCGCTCGCCAGCGCACTCACCTCGGCCCCCTCGTCCGTTCGCCGCACAGCCGGCGCATCAGTCCTGCTGGCATACTGGGGTCTAACCCTAACCCTAACCCCTAACCTTAAACCCTAAACCTTAACCCCTAATCCTAACCCTAACCCTAACCCTAACCCTAACCCTACACTAAACCTAACCCTAAACCCTAATCCTTAAAACTAAACCCTAACATTAACACTAAACCCTAAACCCTAACCCCTAACCCTAATCCCGAAACCCTAAACACTAAACCCTAACCTTAACCACTAACCCCAAACCCCAAACACTAACCCTAAACCCTAACCCTACCCGGACCCCTACCATACCACTAATCCTACCCCTAACCCTACCCCTTCAGCTAACCCTATCCCTAACCCGTAACCTATCCCTAAACCTAACCCTAACCCGTAACCTAACCCGTACTCTAACCGTAACTCTAACCCGTACCCTAACCCTAACCCTAACATGTACCCTAACCCTAGCCGAAACCCTAACATGTACTCTAACCCGTACCCTAACCCGTACCATAACCCTAACCATAAACTGTACCTTAACCCGTAACTTAAACCGTACCCTAAACCTAACCGTAGCCCTAACAAGTACCCTAACCCGTACTATAACCTTAACCCTAAACCCTAAACCCTGACCCTAACCCATACCATAACTCATACCATAACCCGTAACCTAACCCTACCTGTATCCTAACCCTAACCCGTACCCTAACCGTAACCCTAAACGCTAAACTGTAACCCGTACCCTACCCCTAACCACTACCCTTACCTTAACCTTAACCCATACCCTAACCCGTACCCTATCCCTAACCCGGACCCTAACCCATATCCTAACCCATACCTAAAACTAACCTGTACCCTAACCAGTACCCTAACCCATACCCTAACCCTAAACCTTACCCTATACCTATCCCTAACCTGATCCCTAACCCGTACCCTCACCCTAACCTGTACCATAACCGTAAACTGTACCCTAACCCTAACCCGTACACTAACCCTAACCTGTACCCTAAACCGTACCCATTTCCGTACGCCAACACTTACCCTAAACTGTACCCTAGCCCGTACCCTAAACCGTACCCTAATGCATACCCTAACCCATAACCTAACCCTAACCCCTACCCTAACCCTAACCCGTACTCCAACCCTAACCCTAACCCTAAACCCAAACCCTAAACCCTAACCCGTACCCTAAACCCTAATCTGTACCCTAACCCATAACCTCTAACCTGTAACCCCTAAACCCAACCCTACCCTGTACCCTCTCCTTACCCTAACCCTAACCCCTACACTCACCCATACCCTAACCGTAACCCATACCCTAACCTTAACCCGTAACCTAATCCGTAACCTAACCCCGGGGATTGGGTACACATGAGCCCCACCACGGGACTCAGCCTGCCACCACTCAGGAAACCATGCCCCTTGGGGCGCCACAGAGCATACCGTGCAGGAGAACTGGTAGGGCCCCCCTGAGCCCCCAGTGATCCTGGGCGGCCCCCTACACCCCAACCCTGAGGCCCACGCTCATCCCGCCCCACGCCTTCCCTTCAGCTTGCCACCGAGCTCGTCGCAGAGCCGGCAGATCAGGCCTGCCGGGTTCCTGGGGCCTAGACCTGACCCTAGGTCGGCTGGGTAGGGACCCTCCCCTGGGGCCCGGTGCCGCAGCCCCAGGGACTGGGGACACCTGAGCCCCACTGCAGGACAAAGCCTGCCAGCCTGCAGGAAACCGTGCCCCTTGGGAGGCTATAGAGCATTCAGCGCGGGAGAATCTGGAGGGCCCCCAGAGCCCCCAGCGAACTTCGGCAATCCCTAAACCCAAGCTTGAAGCCCATGCTCACCCCACCCCACACCCTCACCTCAGCCCGCAGTGGAGCTCACCACATAGTGGGCAGATCTGGCCTGCGGGGTACCTGGGCCCCAACCCTAACCCTAGTTCATCTGTGGAGGGCCCCCTCCCCAGGAGCCTGGAGCCACAGCTGCGGGGATTCGGGACACCTGAGCCCCACAGCAAGACTCAGTCTGCCACCCTGCAGGAAACCGTGCACCTTGGGAGGCCATAGAGCATTCAGGGCGGGAGAACAAGGAGGAGCATCCTGAGCCACCAGCGAACTTCGGCGGCCTCCCGCACCCCAACCCTGAGGCCCACGCTCACCCTCCCCACACCCTCACCTCAGCCCGTGTAGCTCGCCATACAGCCAGCAGATTGGGCCTGCGGGGCTCCTGGGGCCTAACCCTAGCCCTAGGTCGGCCGCGGGTGTGGGGGCCTCCCCAGGAGCCTTACACAGCAGCCCCGGGGAATTGGGTTACCTGGCCCCACCGCAGGACTCAGCTTGTCACCTGACAGGAAACCGTGCCCCTTGGGACTCTACAGAGCCTACAGGACACGAGAACTTGGGGAGGCCCCCAGAGCCCATCCCCACATTTGGCAGCCCCCCGTGCCCCAACCCTGAGTCCCACGCTCACCTTCCCCCATGGCCTCCTCTCAGCCCTCCACAGAGCTCGCTGCACAGCCTGCAGATTGTCCCTGGCAGGCTTCTGGACCCTAACCCTTACCCTAGGTTGGTGACAGAAGGGTCCCTCCCCAGGGTCCTGGCACCCCACTATAGGGGATTTGGGACACCCAAGCCCCACCGTAGGACTCAGCCTGCAGCCCACAGTAAACTGTACCATTTTGGGGCACAACACAGCATTCAGGGCAAGAGAATTGGGGCACCCCTGAGAGCCCCTTCTGGTGAACCCCGACCTTTGTGGGCCCTTCCGGATGAAACCCAAAGGCTCACACTCACCCGCCCTTGTGCCCTCATCTCACTCGGCCTGGGAGTTCTCTGAGCACTGGGCAGTTCGGACCTGCTGTCTCTTGAGGCCTAACCTAACACTGGGTCTTCTGCTGAGGGTCCCTCCCTGTTTGCCTGCCTCCAAGGCAGCAGGCATTGGGCTCACCTCTGCACGACTAGAGGACTCAGCCTGCCCCACAGCAGGAAACTGTCCATTTGGGGCTGCAGCAAGGATTCATAGGAAAATCGGAGGGCCACCCTCAGCCTATCCCAGGCAACCCCCACTTTGAGAGATCTCCCCAGAACTAATTAGTAGTTTCACACTGACCTTTAAACTTGCTCTCCACGGAGATCTTTTGAAATTCTCCACAATTCCAACCGATGGCATCATCCAGCTTCAGTGCCTTACCCAGCTTTAGGTCTTGAGATGGATTAAAATGGGAAGTCATTTCACTGATGATGACGTACTGGTGACCAAAAGATACATGCATAAATGCTTCATATCACTTGGCTTAAGGGAAATGCAAATCTAAACCCCTATAGATGCCATATCACACGAGGGTGAATATCTAAAAATAAGAAGACATAAAACCATACATGTTGGAGAGGATGTGGTGAAACGGGAACCCTCTTACACACCTGTACGAATGCAGTCCGGTACAGCCACTCTTGAAAATGGTACGGAGTTTCCTCAAGAAGTTATAAATAAAGCTACCCTATGTCCCAGCAATTGCACTACTGGGTATTTACCCCAAAGAGACAGAGGTAGCGAAGTCGGGACACATGCACCCCAGTGTTCATAGCAGCAATATCCATAATAGACAAACTGTGGAAAGAATGCAGATGACCATCGACAGATGAATGGATAAAGAAGATGTGGAATATATATATATATATATATATATATATATATATATATATATATATATATATATATATATATATAATGGAATATTACTCAGCCATCAGAAAGGATGAATACTTACCATCACACCGACCTGGGTGGAGCTGGAGGGTATTATGCTGAGTGGAATAAGTCAATGAAAGAAAGACAATGATCATATGCTTTCACTCCTATGTGGAATATCAGAAACAAGGAAGAAGACCATAGGGCAAGGAAGGGAAAATAGAATGGGAAGTCATCAGAGAGGGAGAAAACCCATGATGGACTCTTAACTACCGCAAGAAACTGATGATTGTTGGAGGAGAAGTTGGGGGGGTAACTGGGTGAGTAGCATTAAGGAGGTCACGCGATACAATGAGCACTGGGTGTTACACACGACTGAAAATTTATTGAAGACTACATCTGAAACTAATGATGTACTGTAAGTTGGCTAATTGAATTTAAATTAAAGAACAAAAGACCTCGAATAAACAATCCTAAACATTTGTATGGAACCACTAAAGATTCCAAACAGCCAGTGCAATGTGGAAAAGAAAAACAAAGCTGGAGGACTCACAATTGCAGATTTCAGGTTATACTACAAAGCTGCAGTCATCCTAACAAGACAGTACAGCACAAAAATAGACACAGTGACCAAAGGAACAGGATACAAGTTTAGACAGAAACCCACAATTATGTGGTCCATGAATCTTCCACAAAGCAAGCAACGATATCAAAAGGGAAAAGGACAGTCTCTACAACAAATGGTGTTGGGAAAACTAGACAGCTACGTACAGAAGAATGCAATTAGACTCTTTTCTTACACAACAAAGACAAACGCAAAACAGTTTCAAGACCTCAATATGAGACCTGAATCCATAAAAATCCTACAGGAGGGAAGACAGTAACTTCTTGACATGGACCATACCAACGTTTTTCTAGACTGTCTCCTGAGGCAAAGGAAATGAAAGCAAAAATAAACTATTGGGAATACAGCAAAATAAAAAGTTTCCACATGGCAGAAGAACAATGAAAACGTAAAAATAATAAGACAACCTACTCAAAGGGAGAAGATATTTTGCAAAGATCATAGGCAATAAAGGGATAGTGTCCAAAACATATACAACTGATACTACTCGACCCCCAAAACAAATAATCCAGTTAAAAAATAGGCAGAAGACATGGACAGACATTTCTCCAAAGAAAAAATACAAATGGCCAACAGTCCCGTGAAAAGATGTTCACCATCACCCATCATCAGGAAAATGTAAATCCAAAGGACAATGAGGTAATACCTCAAACCTGTCAGAATGGCTAACATCAAAAGCACAACAAATAGCAGGTGTTGGGAGGATGTGGATAAAGGGGAATCCTCGTGAACTGTGGGTGGGAATGCAAACTGTGGTGGCCACCGTGGAAAACAGTATGAAGGTTCCTCAAAAAATTAAATATATAACTACCCTATGATCCAACAATCACACTACTTGTATTTACCCAAAGAATAGGAAAACAGTAACGTAAAAGGATACGTGCACCCCTATGTTTCTTGCACCATTATTTACAATATCACCATATGGAAGCAACCCAAGTGTCTGTAGAAAAATTGACAAATGAGATGATAGATGTGTGTATTCACACACACACACACACACACACACACACACACACACACACATACACACATACAATGGAGTATTACTCGGCTTGAAAAAGAATGAAACCTTGCCATTTGCAGACACATGGATGGAGCTAGAGAGTATTATCCTAACTAAAATCAGTCAGTCAGAGAAAGAAAAATCCCATACGATGTCACTCTAATGGGGAATTTAAAAAACAAACAAAAATAAATAACTAAAAGAGAAAAAGGAGACACACCAAAATACAAACTCTTAACAATAGAGAACAAACGGATGGTTACCAGAGAGGAGGTGGATAGAGGGATGAGTGAAATAGATGAAGGGGATTAATAGGATGCTTTTCTTGATGACAAATGAGTAATATATAGAATTACTGAATCACTCTATTGGACACCTGAAAAGAATGTAACACTGTATGTTAGCTCTACTGGAATTAAAATAAATTTTTAAAAAAGATTTTTCTTTCAGGAACCTCTTTGAAAAAGCTTTTCCTGTGCACTGTGCATAAGCCCTACTTGGGAGGATTCACTCTACAATAATTATTCACTCTATGCCTTGAATTCAGATTTCACTGAGTTCTTACTGTGGATCCCAGGCCACGGGAGCCATGGTCCTTTTCTGTCCAGGCTCAGCACCTATGCATTCAAGATTGGAAGTAGAGACACATGTCACTTCACAGTCCAGAAAGCTATTATTGTTTCTGTTTCAGTGTGAGAGAGTCACAGACTTTTGGACAGGTTTCAGAGCAGGTATATTATGGATCCTGGATCTCTACTTCAATGTTCATTGCCTGGATCCATTTGGCTAATAGGTTCCCTGTGGATGGGCTTGCTTCCAAGCACATACATGGAAGATGCAAAGGCGGATAGGATTGGTGCGGGACAGGAAGAAGACCAAATGCAGACAAGAGTCCGATCCCTCCTCTTATCCAGGAACTTCTACGGGAGAGGGTACAGGAGGTAGAATCCATGCGAAACTCCAAGGTCACCAGCTGAACACAGGAGGCATAGGTCAAGGGATCTGGAGATGCAGGGGTTGAAGGCTGCTCTGAGCTACCTCTGGGAGGAAGGGAGGGAAGGAAAGAGAAGGAGACACTGCCTGCCCCTGGCCCATGCCAGCTGCCCACCACTCCGACACGCATCCGTCTACACAGCTGACACAGTCTGGGCTCAGGATGGGCTGGCTCATGTCCCTCAATCCTCAGTGGGAGAGCTGGTCCCAGGGCTCAGAGACATGCTGAGGGAGATGAGAGGGAAAGCTGCCCCACCCAGGTCATCCCCTCCTTGAGCAGACAGCCCTTCAGAACTGCTAAAAAAACCCCACTAACGGGGTTGAAAGACATGCCATGGATGAACTAAGGCATAGAGATATGTAAAATAACATTCATTTTTAAGTTCAGAGCTGTCATCTCAGGAAGTGGGGAGAGCTTCCCTGAAGAAGACTGAGGGGAGGGCAGGCCATGCTGAAAAAGGAGACATGGCTCTCCTGATTGGGGACCTGTAGCCCCCTTCCAGGGCAGGGCATCATCCTCGCAACCTACAAGATCCATGAAAGTGTTCCATCAGGGCCAGATGTTTGTCTCAAGAAGGCTACCCTGGCATCGGACTGCACAGGGCACCAGGGACGAGGGCCAGATGGAGGACAGACAATAACCCGGAGGCTATGGGGCAAGAGCAGAGGCACATGACCTTGAAGATGATGATGAAAAGCAGGAGGTGGCAGCATGGAGCTGGCCCGAAAGTACCAAGGGAGCAGTGCCCACAGCAACACTGACTGGGTGACTTCTGTGCCCGGTGTCGCTGACTTCAGTGGGCTCCAGACTAGTCCTGAACACAACTCTCGGAAGTGTGCACCACCCCCGGCCTCCTCTCTCCTTGCAACTGCTAGGAATCAAGGTCAAAGACCCTGGTCAGCTTTCGTGGAAACCAAGCAGTGGCTCCCCCACACGCTGCACCTCTGGTGGTGGTCCAGTGCGACCCTCGTGCCTGGCCAGACACTGATGTCTACCTGTCTCCACACAAATTAACAGAGAGGAGGGTGTCCCTGAATTGCACAGCACCTGATGAGACAGATCCACAGAACCCAACACCCAGTGGGTCACTCGGGACCTCACCTATGGTCATGGAGCTCACCATACCTTATTTCTGTCACTTCCCACAGAAAGCCTGTTTCTCATCCCCCACAATACCATACATCCTGGTTGCTGACCTGGGGTCATGCCATGAACCCACATGGCACCTTTCTTTAAGTGAAAGCTATGCCTACACCTCCTAGAAAATATTCCTAATGAAGTACATGTCCATCAGGACTACGGTGTGAATGGTAGCACACAGCCTGCATGGTAGTAGTCAGTAATTCTAGCAAGGGTTAACCCTACCCCCCATCTCACAAAACCTTCCTCCATCCCCACTGAACTCATGGTCTGCCCTCAGAAAACCCTCCAGGAAACAAACCTTTCATCTGAATGCTCTCTTCACTTCTGCTTCGAATCTTGTCCAACCACAATGATAGGAAATTAGAAATCAGTCTCAAGAAAAAAATGGGACAGTCAAAAATAGGTGGAGATTTTTGGGGCCTTGGTGGCTCAGTCGTTAAGGATCTGCTTTCAGCTCAGGTCGTGATCCCAGGATCCTGGGGTCTAGCCCCGAATCAGGCTCCTTGCTCAGTGGGAAGCCCGCTTCACCCTCTCCCACCCCCATGTTTGCGTTCATCTCTCACTGTCTAACTCTCTGTCAGATACATAAATAATCTTAAAAAAATATGTGGAGATTTAACAACATGCTACTGAACAACCAACAGTCAAAGAAGAAATAAAAAAAAATTTAGAAGTACCTCGACACTGATGAAAAAGACAACCTACAAAAACTTATGGGATGCAGCAAAAGTAGCTTTATGGGGGACATTCATAGAAATTCAAATCTTCATCAATCCATGAGAATAATCTCCAATAAACAACCTGATTTATGTGGTAAAGAAGTAGAAAATAAAACAACAAACAAAGCCCCAAATTAGTAGAAATAAGGAAATAACAAAATGGAATGCATAAATAAATCCAACGGAGACTAAAAAGACCAAAAAAGAAAAAAAAACAATGAAAATGAGAGCTGCCTTTTTTGGAAAGATAAACAAAACTGACAAACTTAGCCAGACTCACCAAGAAAGAGGACTCGAATATAATCAGGAAGGAAAGATAATGGATTCCTGTCTCATATCAAAATCAAAAGAACTCTTCAAACTTAGACACAACAACTTCTTGCAAGATAGGTCTCTAAAGGCAAAGGAAATAAAAGCAAAAATGAACTATTGGCACTTCATCAGGATAAAAAGCTTCTGCTCGGCAAAGTAAAAGATCAACAAAACAAGAAGGCAACCTATGGAATCGAAGAAGATATCTGCAAATGATATTACAGATAAAGGGCTGGTATCCAAGATCTATAAAGAACTCCTCAAACTCGACACCGAAAAATGGGCAGAAGACACAGATACTTCTCCAGAGAAGACATACACATGTCCAACAGACTTGCCATCAGGCAAATACAAATCAAAACGACAATGAGATACCACCGTACACCAGTTAGAATGGTTAAAATTAACAAGACAGGGGGCACCTGGGTGGCACAGTGGGTAAGCATCTGCCTTCGCCTCAGGGCGTGATTCTGACATTATGGGATCGAGCCCCACATCAGGCTCCTCCGCTATGAGCCTGCTTCTTCCTCTCCCACTCCCCCTGCTTGTGTTCCCTCTCTCGCTGGCTGTCTCTATCTCTGTGGCATAAATAAATAAAATCTTGAAAAAAAATTAGCAACACAGGAAATAAAAAAAAGTCAGAGAGGATGTGGAGAAAGTGGAGCCCTCTTACACTACTCGTGAGAATTCAAGCTGGTACAGCCACTTTTGAAAACAATATGGAGGATCCTCAAGACGTTAAACACAGAGCTATCCTATCACCCACCAATTGCACTACTGGGTATTTACCCCATAGACACAGAGTAATGAAAAGAAGGGCACCTGTATCCCAATGTTCATAGCAGCAATGTCCATAATAGCCAAACTGTGGAAGGAGCCAAGATGTCCTTCAGCAGATGAATGGACAAAGAAGATGTGGTTCATCTATACAATGGAATATTACTCAGTCATCAGAAAGGATGAATACCCACCATTTGCACCAACGTGGATGGACCAGGAGGGGATTATGCTAAGTGAAATTAAGTCAAGCAGAGAAAGACAATTATCATATGGTTTCACTTCTATGTGGAATGGAAGGAATAGCATAGAGGACATTAGAAGAAGGAAGGGAAAAGTGAAGGGGCGGAATGAGAGGGGGAGATGAACCATGAGAGACTACTGACACTGGGAAACAAACTGAAGGTTGCAGAATGGGAGGGGAAGAGGAATGGGTTATCCTGGTGATGGGTATTAAGGAGGGCACGTGTTGGGGTGCCTGGGTGGCACAGCAGTTAAGCGTCTGCCTTCGGCTCAGGGCGTGATCCCGGCGTTATGGGATCGAGCCCCACAACAGGCTCCTCCGCTGTGAGCCTGCTTCTTCCTCTCCCACGCCCCCTGCTTGTGTTCCCTCTCCTGCTGGCTGTGTCTATCTCTGTCGAATAAATAAATAAATTCTTTTTTTAAAAAAAAGGAGGGCACGTGTCATAATGAGCACTAGGTGTTATATGCAAACAATGAATCATGGAGCCCTACATCAAAAACAAATGAAGTACTGTAGGGTGAATAACAATTTTAAAAAAAGAGAAGATATGAAATCCATACATGAAAACTGGCACAATTTGCAAATGTCATGAAATCCCGAAAGATTCCACACACACAAAAAAAACCTGTTAGAATAAAAAAATTCAAGAAAGCTGCAGGATATAATGTCAATATACAGAGACCTCTTGTCTTTATTTTTTTCAGATTTTATTTATTTATTTGACAGGAAGAGAAAAAGCACGAGCAGGGGGAGTGCCAGAAAGAGGGAAAAGCAGACCCTCGCTAAGCGGGCAGCCCAACACGGGGCTCAATCCCAGAACTCTGGGATCATGACCTGAGCTAAAGGTAGATGCTTCACTTATGGAGCCACCCAGATGACCCAACTTCTTGCATTTCTGTATACTGATGACACACTTTCGCACAGAGAAATTAAAAAAGCAACGCCATTTAAAATTGCATAAAAAAATCTTGAAATAAAAGTAACCAAGAATGAGAAAGACATAGTACACTCAACACATGGCAGAAAAGAAATGAAAAATATGTGTCGAGGGGGGCAGAATGTATGGGTCAAAGATTTGGAAGGCAACACAAACAAATGGAAGCATACACCATGCAACTTAAGTGGAAGAGTTAATTATGTGAACATGTCCATCATAACCAAAGCAATCGACAGATGTGATTAAATGCCTATCTGAATTCCAGTGGCATTATTCGAGGAAATAGAAAACAGTCCTCAAAGTTGTATGGAATCACAAAAGACCCCAAATACCCAAAGCAACCTGGAGAAAGAGGTGCAGTCAACACACTCCTGGATTTCAAGCTAGATTACAAAGCTGTTGTCATCAAAACAGGATGGTACTGGCATAAACACAGACACCAGGTCAGTGGAACAGAACAGAAAGCTCAGAAACTTACCCACACGTAGATGATCCTAACTTACGACACAGCAGCAGAAGATATGCCATGAGGGAAGGACTGTGTCTTCAGTGAGCGGTAACAGGCAAACTGGACACTAAATGCAGAAGAATATAACCGGGTCACTTTCTTACACCACACACAAAATTTTTAATGGATGAATGATTTGAACATAAGACCTGAATCCATAAACCTCCAAGAAGACACAGGTACTAAGTCTCTCGACATTGGTTTTGGCAAAGAGTCTTCAGATCGGACACCAAATGCAAAGGCAACAAAAGCAAAAATAAACAAGTGGAACAACATCAAACTGAAATCTTCCACATGGCAAAAGACACCAGCAAAAACTTAAAAGGCCACTGACCCAATAAGAAAAAAATATCTGCAAATCATATGTGTGAGAAAAGGCTAATATCCAAAATACACACAACACTCCTACATATCAAAACAAAAAAAAAAACTATATAAAAAAATGGGAGGAATATGTGAATAGATACTTTCCAAAGATGGCACACAGGTGCCAACAGACAGAAAAAGTTGTTCGACATCACTAAATATCGTCAGGGAAACATCAGTCAAACCCACAATCGGCTATCCGCTCACAAGTGTTGGAACAGCAATTGTCCCAGAGACAGACACCAGGTGGGGTCAAGGGTGTGCAGATGAGGAGACACTGTGCACTGTTGGTGGAAATGGAAATTGGTGCAGCCACTGTGACAAACGGTATGGAGGTTCCTGAAAAAATAAATAAACTACCCCATGACCCAGTAATGGCTCTACTGAGTATTGATTTGAAGAACACAAAAATGCTGCCTCAAAAAGACAGATGCACTCCCACGTTCACTGCAGCATTATTCACAAGAACTAGACATGGAAACACAGACCTTGGGGGCCTTATGCTAAGTAACTCAGACACAGAAAGACCAATACCAGATGCTCTCATGTACATTCCACGTGGAATAAAAAAATACTAAACGCATAGATCCTGAGAGCAGATTGGTAGGTGCCAGATACGGGGATGGGGTGGAAGAAACGGGTAAAGGTGGTCAAAGTCTCAATGTTTGAGTGAGAAAATCCGACAGTCATGAAATATTCTGTCCAGCATGGAGACTAAAACTAACCCCGCAGCATGGGGTATAGGTTTCCCTGCTCTTTGAAAGTACAGGGCTTCTGAGAAACCTTGCACAGCAGAAATGGTGTCAAGAAGGAATGGCCATTAATTTACACGAACAATTAGACAGTGTGCTCAGACTCCAAAATTCCTTCTCTTTGGCTTTTCTTAGGCCTCAGGACACAAGTTTCTAACAGAGGCCCAACATAAATGAAGATAAAGCACAGCAGAAGCCCACAGACACCATTCAAAGTGCTGGTGGCTGGATGCGGAGAGTGGTTCCCAGAGAAAGGAGCTGGTTGGGGTGCACGCCGACTCTTTCATGCTTCTCCCCAAAACAGATGCTGAACGCGATTCTCACTGTTCACCTTTTTTCATAAGAGGGAAATCCTCTTCAGGTATGTTCCTCTTACTGAAGCTGGGTAATAATGTAGTTCTTTCAAGAAAGCCCAGTGTCTTACTGTGAACGTTTAAAAAGTGGGGGATACTTGTACCTGAGCATTGCTGAGGGAGGAGATGTGAAAGGTCCTCCCAGACACAAATCTCAGCAGATCCACTGGGAAAGGCACCTTCCTCAGCATGCAGAACACAGACTACCTCCTACCCCACGAGAAACCCTCTCCTTCCCCTTGATCAGGACAACCCACAACAGCTGGGAGTTACCCCAATTCCTCCCTTCTCCTGCTCCTAATAGCTAACCCATCAGCAAATCCTGTGAGCTCCATCTTCAAAATGGACCCAGAATAGGTCTAACCACTCCATCCAAGGCCACCTGTCTGGTCCACAGTGCCTGAGTTCCTGGAAAAGCTTCGTCATTGACCTGCCTTGCCATCTTCAACCCACTGTCATCTGTTCTCAACACTGTAGCCAGGATGGCCCAGTGATACAGGGTCTCATGGGGTTATAGCCCTGGAATGGCTTTCTGTCACCCTCTGTCACCTCTCTGAGGTAATGTCCTAAGCTGTCTCCTATGGCCACAGGGCCTTCTTGCTGCTCCTGGACATACCTGGAATTCTCCTGCCCCAGAGACTTTGCACATGCGTTCCCTACTGTTCAGAATGCTCTTGATGTGTTCTCACTCACCTTCTGAGAAGTCTGAATTGGAGTGACAGAGACAGAATATGAGGCTGTGTGTGTTGGGTGAGGCTGGTGGCTCAGAAGAAGATTCTCTGCCAGCTCTCCGCCTGTGCCTCAATTGTCCTCAGCCAGGAACTTGCACACAGCCCTCACCTGTCACAACTCTCACCCAGGAGACCCACAGCCACCCCTGGAGCCCACCCTGAACACACCCTTCTGCAGAATACATTCAGCTCTCCTCTGGGACCCCTGTCAGCTTTACCCAGTCCTGGAACTCCCCCGTCTCCTGCAAAGCTCCCATATTCCCCCTCTGCTTCCAAAATCACACTGGTGCAAGTATTTCATGAGAAAGCTATAATGCTAACTAATGAAAGGTTCACACCTACTTTCCCTTTCTGTTGCCTTTCTCTCCACCTTCTTTCCTACCTGTGCAAACTGTAAGATATCAGTGGAACACGAACATGCTCTGAGATCTGAATCTTTCATTGGAGCTTTCTGAGGACTCCTTATGTGATAAGACTCTATTGTATCCTACAACAGGTTGTTTTACATCTATCCTCTATAGAATAGTACAGCCCAAATCACTACAATTTTACCTCACTCTTCATGAAGCAGAACACTTTTTCCTTTCTTCTTTTACTTAAATTCCAGTTAGTTCACATGCCATGGAATATTTGCTCCAGGGGTAGGATTTAGTGATTCCTCACCTGCATACAGTACCCGGTGCTCAACACAAGTGCCCTCCTTAATACCCCTCACCCATTTGACACTTCCCCCCACACCCTTGTCCTGCAGCAACACTCAGTTTGTTCTCCAAGGTTGAGTCTATTTCCTTGTTTGCCTCTCTCATCACCCCTCCACTCTGTTCACCTTTTTTTTTTCTGAATTTCCAGAAGTATTAGAGTATAGGATATTTGTCCTTCCTCACTGATTTTGCTTAGCTTAATACACTCTAGATCCATCCACATCCTTGCAAATGGTAAGATTTCATTCTTTTTGAAGCTGGGTCATATTCCATTATATATATGTATCCCACATCTGCTTTATCCATTCATCAGTGCATGGACTTTGGGATTCTCTCCATAGTTTGGCTACTGTGGACATTACTGCCATAAACATCATTGTGCATGGACCCCCTTCGAATCTGCATTTCTGTATCCTTTGGGTAATTACATAGGAGAGCAATTGCTGGATCATGTGGTTTTTCAATGTTTAATTTTTTGAGGAACTCCCACACTCTTTTCCAGACTGGCTGCACCACTTTGCATTCCCACAAACAGGATGGGAGGGTTCCCCTTTAAGCAGAACATTATCTGCCGGCAATTTCATAAGAGGAAACAAAACCTCTGGGAGATGCACCCCGGGTCAGGCAAGCAGTTGCAGACTTCACCCCAAGGCTCCTGACGCCAAGCCCCTTGAAGCCACCAGCATGCCACTATCCAAAAGAATTCCCAGACTCTCCTTCTGACTCCACCACCAAAGAAACTACAGAGAGAATATGGCACCTCAAAATATCGAGATAATACTTTTAGTAAAACTAGAAAGTCAAGCTCAACTTTTAAACAGGAACAGGCTGCTTTGGATAATTTTGAATTTCCCCTCCACCCTAATTTTAACTCTTCTGATGAATAAACTAAGCAATGATGAAACATCACCTTTGTCAAATGACATCATCCAAGTCTGTATCAGATGAAAAAAGCCACCTAACTCTAGATGCTGGCCACTCAACCATATCTTAGGCCCAATTGAATAAACACTGTTAGATGAAGGAACAAATTAGATGTTACAAACAGGCACAGAGTGAATCTCACCTTCCCTTTCTAATAAAAGAGGGTGCCTAGGAAACAGATGGTCAAAATACATTTGTAAGCAATAAATGGACAGAGAAATTGTGATCCCCTGCAAAGTTCTACCTGCAGGGAAACTAAGTAATTCTTGCACCAAACCCAGAATGCTGGCAGCTACTTCAATTTTACTTTGTGGCCCAACTAGAGAAAAGGGAAAAGCCCAGGAGGTTTTGGGATAATGAGAGGTTTTACCTCCATCCCTGACATAGATAGGACATTTTGCCAAACATACCTGTGCTTTCTCTGAACACTGGCGTCCTGTGACAAGCTGCCTCGCTGACTGCAATGCTGACGTTCAAAACCTCTGGTGTCTTGTAGCCAGAGTAGAGAAGTGCCGTCAGCTGGGGAGAAGAAGGCACCTCTGACCTAAAGCCTGCACACCTGCTTTGGTTTCTGGGCTAAGGGGCAACACGTACTTGTTGTTTAGCAGTAATTATCTTCATTCTCAATAGACCAATGACCTTGCCTTTTCTGGATAGCAGACTTACTATTCTAAAGAAACCCTCAATTCGTCTATTCCCAATGCAACTAGAGTGGAACGTTTATTTCTCACTTAAATAGAAAACACTGTTATTGTCGACACTACGTGAATAAACTGTTAAAAACATTTTAGAGAAAAAGGAAGAGACCTTTATTCAAACACAAGTCAGGACAGCTGCCTGGGAGACACAATCTTCACCAAGAAGGGAGTGCTCCGGGGAAAGAACATTTGGGGCAGGCTTATATATTTTTTTCTGTTTTGTTTCAGGTACAGAGTTACAAACCACAATGAGGATCTTCTTAGATTCCAGAAAGTGACAGATTCTTTCTTATGTTTTCAGTATGTACATGTCAGTATGACTTTAGCCTTATGACAGCCAAAGAGGTTCTTTATTTTTTCTTATATTTATGTTGGCATTTTTAGTTATTGTTTTCTTCTCGAAGCAGATGTACAACATGTGCTTGGGGCAGAAATAGGGCCCATGCTTTCAGGTGTTGCCCAGTCATTTTGAGCCGGGTAAAATGTTAAAGGATAGCTTCCCTGGGAGCCGAGGATCAGGGCCCACAGATGATATAAGATAAAAATTCCTTTTATCATTATAATTACTCCTAAATGGAGGAATTTGAGACAAAAGCACCTTTCACAACAGTACCAAGAAATCAAAATGATGCCCACGGAAGGCTTACTGCTCCATGGTCAGCACAGGTAACAGAAGTGTTAACAGTCTCTGGACTACTGCCCTTCTCCTGCCCAAATCACTGAAGCACACAGACCACTTAAAATCAGAATTGTAGAACTGCTAGACACCTTAGAGATGTCTGGCACCATTCCCTTGGACTGCAGAATAAAACACAGTAGCTCGTTGTCACAAACTAATTTCAACATGAAGTGCCCCCTGGATGCAGTAAGTTCTTTCTCTGCAAACGTTGACTAATATAAGTCACAGTCATACCATATAAACACTACGATGGCTGGGAAGTAATCGTAGGTAAGGGAATATTTTAGCCATGTTTATAAGCATTGGCTCACGTTGTAGAAGAGGCTGAGCTGAGTGTTTTTAAATACTATTTCAGACCTGTTTTACAGCACCCTCTGAACATACCAGAGCCTGAATGGACTGAAAAAGATAGTTGGTTTCAGTAACTTTAATACCAGGAAAATATTATACTGTCTGAATTCCTTAGGATCTTTGAGTATCTTACCCAGAGGTCCTCCACTGAGATAATGATCTTAATGATCACCATGGGTAGATGTGAAAAGGCCCGCTGAATTCATTCCAGTTGTCCACATGACAAGAAAATCCTGATACCTGATAGGTTTCCAGATCGAGAAGACCAGAGATAAGAGGGAAATAGTACCCTGTATGGAACAACAAGGGACTTGTAGTCAATTTGGGGATGCGACTTAGGTTTCTGACACTAAAATCCTCTGTGACTCATATCATCTGAGTCCCTTTCTAACCGTCTGAAAATGTGCCTAAAAATATCTACACCCTAGATTCAAGTTTAAGAGGCAAAATGCTATTAAGAGGCAGTATGATGTCTCTCAAGAACAGGTGCTCAGGAAGCCCTAATTGCTATTGGGTCTATTTCTTTTCCAGAAGAAAGAACACATGTTGAATCCATATTCCTAATAGATGACTCACCAGATGATTTTCAAACCTGAAGGAAGGCCAAGAAGTCGCTCTTGTGTCATATTTCACTCAGAAATCATATTGTTGGACTGGTGAGGACGATACGATAGCAACGTTATCACTAAGAGTGGGGAGCTTCTAATTTCCATACGGCCATGTTGACCCCCTTAGCTCAGAGCCACCAGAAAGGGCAGCTGGGGAGTGGGCACCGCCATCACTATGAGTGGGGAGCTTCCCATTTCCATATGGCCATGATGACCCCCTTAGCTCAGGGCCACTAGAAAGGACAGCTGAGGGGGACCACAGGCCAAGCCTGCCAGGTGTGGCTGGGGCAGGCAGAACTCTGACTGAAGGCTCAACTCCTCTCTAGGTTATTATAATGCTCTTCACAAAGAAAGTGCCATTGTGTGTGAGCCCTCATGTAGAAAAGGTTCAGAATTTCCATTAAGATTCCCTCTCTGACCTTTAGGATATGTAGCAAAGTTCCATTTAATTTTTAAACATTGAAGGACTTCCTGGTTTTCTTTTCGCTATGACTGTGGCTCAATTCCCCTGTGGTCTAGGAATAGAACCTAGTTACTTTCAGGGTTTAACATTTGTAGCCTTGATTCATGGCCCCACCTATCATCTATTTGGCTAAAGAGTCTATGACCACTTGAAAATAATGTATTCTGCACTTATTATGGAATGTTCCCTATATGTCAATTAGGTCACATTTGTTACCAATGTTTTGTCTGCTTTTTCTTTCAGATATTGAGAAAGGTATATTAAAATCTTCAAACAATGCTGCTCTATTCAACGTGGCATCGAAGAATCTGCCAGTGTTAGAAGGCAAGAGAAACAAAAAGTATAAGAATTGAGGGGATAATTGTGACTATTCACAGATAATACGATTGTGTACATAGAAAATCCAAAACAGTCTATAAATACCCTATTAGAATTAAAAATGTAATTTATAAATTTGAGATGGATTGTAGCTTCCCATTGGACAGTTTCTGAAAGAAAACGTAGAACCTGTCAATCTTGGGGTAAGACATAGTGTGCAATAACCATTGAGAAGAATTCAGTGGGACTTCATAAAAATGTGACATTTCTCCTCATCTTATGACCATAAGAAAATGAAAAAGTGAACCGCAGGCTGGGAAGTAAAGATTTGCAATACACACACTGACAAAGACTTGTCAATAATGAATTCCTGCTCATCAACCATAAAAAGTCTATGTACAAATGAATACTTCACAAAAGATTGACTGATGGCCAATAAGAACAGGAAAGGGTGCTCTACAGTATTATTTTCAGGAACAGCAAGGCCTTTCCTAAAATGAAAACATACACACAAACCAGTATTCCCTAGATGGATGATGTCCTTATTTCTGAGGACAGCTTGAAGAACAAGAACACACTAGCATCAAAGTAAAGTGATGGAATTCCTGACACTCAGAGGATGGATAATTGACCTCAAACTACAGTACAATTTCTAGGCATCATTCGGTCCTCTGAAGGCAGACAACTACCACACCCCTTCCTCCACCACACAGGTTGCTTCCCAACCCCTACCATAAACGAAGAAGATGAGAAACAGATAGGACTAGTAGGAAATAGTAAAAATCACATGTGGGGATTATCCTGAAACACACTGATCACATAACTAGTGTAAGGAAGTGTAAGGAACTGAGAAGGACAGAGACTCAAGAGGTACTTCTTTGGGAAATGTTGTCTGACATCGTCACACGTTGGTACCAGCTAATGAGGGCTCTGAGCATATCCTAGGGTTTGCTCACAAGGGTCTGCAACACCATCGCTGAGGACTGAAACTCTTCAAGACCTCAAAGCTTGCCTGATTGACTATTGGACTAAGAGATTCCCATGTTCTGAAAACAGATACCAACTCACTGAAAGGTTCTCCTGGGCTCTCACGGAGGCCCTACAAGTAGCTGAACCATTCATTGAAAATCAATTACACACACACACACACACACACACACACACACACACACACACACACCTTTCATTTCACCAATTACTTAAACATTCAAGGTTCTTCCTACCTTTTCTTTTTCACATTGATATTTATACTCACATGAAATGTCATCATTTCTAATGAACACTGATGGCAAAATAGAGATCCATTGACACAATATTCACAAAATGGAACTTCCCTGCTGTCATTTTCAATATAGCGTTATTTAAAGTTCATACATATTTTAGGTTTTTGGTAACTTATACAGGAGAAGATCAGCATTGAAAAACTCTGAATACTGACAATGAGTTTTAAGCCTAGAGAACAAAAATTGTCCAATTTCATAGATAATAAGGAACCAAAGGGAAAGCATAGAAGCTGTAGTTGAATAATTTTACACATATGCATCCTCTATTATTCTACTACTGAGGGGTATGTTTTATTACCACTATACATGCAGCAATTGTCTTCCACGTGCACTTGCACAGGTATAATGAATTACTACAGTAGAATGAAATGTCTGGGAACTACTTGGTGGCATGTATAATGAACAATGAAATTTCGATCTTATATTTGGTGAACTTCCACTGTCTGTCCCTTTAGACAATGGACCCTAAACAAAAGGGGGAATATACCACGAGAGACTATGGACTCTGGGAAACAAACTGAGGGCTTCAGAGGGGAGAGGGGTGGGGGGGTTGGGATGGGCCAGTGATGGGTATTAAGGAAGGTACATATTGCATGGAGCACTGGGTGTTATATGCAAATAATGAATCACGGAACACTACATCAAAAACTAAGGAAATACTGTATAGTGACTAACATATAATAATAAAAAATTGTTACTAGAAAAAAATTAAAGGTAAAAAAAACAATACAGCTGTTCTGTTTCAAGAACAATCACAATTGAGAAAAAACTAACTTCCAATCCCTAAAGCCAAACACAGACCAAGTTCCATTTCTCTCCCCTTTATTCACATTCTCTGTGGGTTCTAAGCTATTTCCCTACCTCCTTTCCTGCTGAGCAGGGAGCCCGGGCTCGATCCCAGAACCCTGAGATCATAACCTGAGCCAAAGGCACATGCTTAACTGGCTGAGCCAGCCAGGAGCCCCAGCCATGTTTTTCTTAAGCAAAAGGACACTTTCTCACAATGCCTTCACATGACTTCACATGGTACCAGAGATCTGCATTTGCCTCTAGGAGGTTGCAGATGAAGGCAATTGCAAACTCCTACAGTGGTTTATCAAATACAATGACCTGCCTGGTGATAGTGAAACTCTTATGAGCCCACGAGAGGGTGCTGTGACACTCAGCTGTGGCTGGGTTGGCACAGAGAACCAAATCCATTTCCCTGCCTGATGTCTGTGAGGAACAGATGCCCCCACTGTGAATGAGACCCTGCCACTGAGCTGTCCAGAGATGGCCATCCTCACGGAGGATGAGGATAAAGGACAATGCCTGAGGAGACCTCATCTGTCTCTTTTATCTTTTCATATTTTTGACAGTGGACAAATCACTGCCTAGGAGTCCCCAACTACCTTAGTCTCAACTGTGAATGACCAAGAGATTTTACAAAACACTCAAGATTTTCACCTCACAATTGGCCACAACCACTTATCATAGGGATTCAACATTAAGCAAAGATACTGTTCGTTGGAAGAGAGGTCCTGCCCACTGTTGTTTCTCACTTATATGCTCATCTTCCTTACCTCATGGTAACATAACCAGCTTGATTCCTGCTTCCGTCTTCAGGAAGGCTGATGTGACTTGTCGGGCATTACCCTGACATCATTCTTTCTTAGCAATAAGATGTGGACATTTCCCTAGTCCTACACACCCAAAGTTGAATCGGAATCAGGATTGAGGAGGCTGATGATAGTTGAAGGTGTTTTCCTGTACAGGGTGGTTTATTACCAATAAGGATGGGTCAGAATCCTCGAAATTCCAGAACCTTTTCATTAATGCTTCCTACTCGTGAAAGATGATGTACATTGGTCTTTCCCTGTATAGTGTGGTGACTCAGAGAAAAGTGCTTAGCCCTTTCATCAGACTTCCACGACCACTTGGGGCTGGCTTCCATATTCACAAATGATGATATTAGGGCTAACAGGGTTCCTGTACACTGTTATTTCTTACAGATAAGTTTATGGCATTTTTGTTACATTGCCAGAACCACTTAGCACCGGGTTTGCCAGCCTCCTGGGGACTAACACTAACCCTATGTGGAACCCCGAGGGGCCCCTCCCAAGGGGCCTGGCACCACAGCGCCGGGGATTGGGGATCCCTGAGCCCAGCGTCGGAGTCACCCTGCCGCCCCGCAGCAATGCCGGCTGCTAGGGGCGCCGCCAGTCTTTCAGGGCGAGAGAACGGGCAGGGCCCTCCAAGCCCCCGGCGACCTTCGAAGGCCCCCCCGCGCCAAAACGCTTGGGCCCACACTCCCTCTCGCCAGTGCCCTCACCTTGGGTTGCCCCTCCACCTGCCTCAGAGCTGGCGGAACGGGCCTGCTGGACTCCTGCGGGCTAGCACTTACCCTAGGTCGGCCCCCGCGTGGCCCCTCCCAAAGAGCCTGGCACCGCAATGCCGGAGATTTGGGACCCCCGAGCCCCAGTGCTGGACTCACTCTGCCACCGGGCAATCACCCAGGGTGCTAGGGGCGTTGCCAGTCATTCAGGAAGGGAGAACGGGCAGGGCCCTCCGATCCCCCTGGGACCTTCAAAGGCCCCCCCCCCGCCCAAAAACTCTGGCTCGCATGCGCCTGCTCCCCAGCGCCTTAATCTCGGCCAACCCCTCCACTCGCTGCAGAGCTGGCGGATTGGGCCTGCCGGCATCCTGGGGGCTAACCCTAACACTAGGTGGGCCCCTGAGGGGCCTCTCACAAGGGGCCTGGCACAGCAATGCCAGGAATTGGGGACACCGAGCCCCAGCACCTCACCCTGCTGACATGCGCCACCTGGTCTGCTAAGGGCGCCGCTGGTCATTCAGGGCGGGAGTATGGGCAGGTCCCTCTGAGCCCCCGGCGACCTTCAAAGGCCCCCCACGCCAAAACTCAGGAGCCCACACTCCCGCTCACCATCGCCCTCACCTCGGCACGACCATCCGCTCGTGGTACAGCAGGTGGATCGGGCCTGCTGGCCTACTGGGGTCTAACTCTAACCCTAACCCCTAACCCCTAACCCTAAGCCCTAAACCCTAACCCCTAACCCTAACCCTAACCCTAAACCCTAACCCTTACCCTAAACCTAACCCTAACCCTAAACCCTAAACCTTAAGCCCTAAACCCTAACGCTAACACTAATCCCTAAACCTTAATCCCTAACCCTAAACCCAAAAGCCTAAATTCTAAACCCTAACCCTAACTGCTAACCCCAAACCCCAAACCCTAACCCTAAACCCTAAACCTACCCCAACTCCTACACTACCCCCAACCCTACCCCCAACCCTACACCTTCAGCTAACCCTACCCCTAACCCGTACTCTAACCCATATGCTAACCCGTACCCTATCCCTAACCCGAACTCTAACCCATACCCTAACCCGTACCTAACCCTAACATGTACCCTAACCTGTACTCTAACCCTAAACCGTACCCTATCCCTAACCTGTTCCCTAACTCGTATCCTAACTTTAACCCTAAACCGTAACCAAACCCGTACCATAACCCTAACCCATACCTTAACCCTAAACCGTACCCTAAACCGTACCCTAACCCGTACCCTAACCCATACACTAACCCGTACCCTATCCCTAACACGGACCGTAACCCATACCCTAACCCGTACCTAACCCTAACATGTACCCTAACCCATACCCCAACCCAAAACCGTACCCTATCCCTAACCTGTTCCCTAACTCGTATCCTAACTCTAACCCTAAACCATAACCAAACCCGTACCATAACCCTAACCCGTACCCTAACCCTAAACCGTACCCTAAACTGTACCCTAACCCGTACGCTAACCCGTACCCTAAACCGTACCCTAACCCGTACCCTAAACCTTACCTAATGTCTACCCTAACCCATACACTAACCCTAACCCATACCCTAACACTAACCCGAACTCCAACCCTAATCCTAACCCTAAACCCAAACCCTAATCCCTAACCCGTACCCTAAACCTTAATCCGTACCCTAACCCATAACCCCTAACCTGTAACCCCTAAAGCCAACCCCAACCCGTACCCTCACCTTACCCTAACCCTAACCCCTACCCTCACCCGTACACTAACAGTAACCCATACCCTAACCCGTACCCTAATCTGTACCCTAACCCTGGGGATTGGGTACACCTGAACCCCACCACAGGACTCAGCCTGCCACCCCACAGGAAACCATGCCCCTTGGGGCGCCACAGAGCATCCCGTGCAGGAGAACTGGTAGGGCCCACCTGAGCCCCCAGCGATCCTCGGCGGCCCCCTACACCCCAACCCTGATGCCAACGCTCATCCCGCCCCACGCCTTCCCTTCAGCCTGCCACCGAGCTTGTCGCAAAGCCGGAAGATCAGGCCTGTCGGGTTCCTGGGGCGTAGCCCTGACCCTAGGTCGGCTGGGGAGGGCCCTCCCCCGGGGCCCAGGCCGTAGCCCCGGGGACTGGGTACACCTGAGCCCCACTGCAGGACAAAGCCTGCCACCCCGCAGGAAACTGTGCCTCTTGGGGCTCTATGGAGCATACAGGGCTCGAGAACTTGGGGAGGCCCCCGGAGCCTGTCCTCAGCTGTGGCAGCCCCCATGCCCCAACCCTGAGGCCCATGCTCACTCTCCCCCATGACCTCATCTCAGCCCTCCACGGAGCTCACCGCACAGCCTGCGGATTAGCGCTGCCGGTCTCCTGGACCCTAACCCTTACCCTAGGTTGGCCACAGAGGGGCCCTTCCCCAGGGTCCTGGCACCGCAATCTGGGGGATTGGGGACACCCCAGCCCCACCATAGGACTCAGCCTGCAGCCCACAGGAAACTGTACCATTTTGGGGCACAACAGAGCATTCAGGGCAAGAGAATTGGGGCACCCCCTGAGAGCCCCTGCTGGTGAACTCCGACATTTGTGGGCCCTTCTGGATGAAACCCCAAGGCTCATATTCACCCGCCCTTGTGCCCTCATCTCACTCGGCCTGGGAGTTCTCTGAGCACTGGGCAGTTCAGAAATGCTGTCTTTTGAGGCCTAACCTAACCCTGGGTCTTCTGCTGAGGGTCCCCTCCCCATTTGCCTGCCTCCAAGGCACCAGGCATTGGGCTCACCTCTGCACGACTAGAGGACTCAGCCAGCCCCACAGCAGGAAACTGTCCATTTGGGGCTGTAGCAAGGATTCATAGGAAAATCGGAGGGCCCCCCTCAGCCCATTCAAGGGAACCCCCACTTTCAGAGATTTCCCCAGATCCAATTAGTAGCTTCACACTGACCTTTAAACTTGCTCTCCACGGAGATCTTTTGAAATTCTCCACACTTCCAACCGATGGCATCATCCAGCTTCAGTGCCTTACCCAGCTTTAGGTCTTGAGATGGATTAAAATGGGAAGTTATTTCACTGATGATGACGTACTGGTGACCAAAAGATACATGCATAAATGCTTCATATCATTTGGCTTCAGGGAAATGCAAATCTAAACCCCTATAGATGCCATATCACACGAGGCCGAATATATAAAAATAAGAAGACATGAAACTATACATGTTGGAGAGGATGTGGAGAAACGGGAACCCTATTACACCCCTGTACGAATGCAGTCCATTACAGCCACTCTTGAAAATGGTACGGCGTTTCCTCAAGAAGTTATAAATAAAGCTACCCTATGTCCCAGCAATTGCACTACTGGGTATTTACCCCAAAGAGACAGAGGTAGTGAAGACGGGACACATGCACCCCAGTGTTCATAGCAGCAATATCCATAATAGACAAACTGTGGAAAGAATGCAGATGACCATCGACAGATGAATGGATAAAGAAGATGTGGATCATATATATACTGGAATATTACTCAGCCATCAGAAAGCATGAACACTTACCATCACACCGACCTGGGTGGAGCTGGAGGGTATTATGCTGAGTGGAATAAGCCAATGAAAGAAAGACAATGATCATATGCTTTCACTCCTATGTGGAATATCAGAAAAAGGGAAGAAGACCATAGGGGAAGGGAGGGAAAATAGAATGGGAAGTCATCAGAGAGGGAGAAAACCCATGATAGACTCTTAACTATCGCAAATAAAATGATGATTGTTGGAGGAGAAGTTGGGGGGGGGGTAACTGGGTGAGTGGCATTAAGGAGGTCACACGATACAATGAGCACTGGGTGTTACACACGACTGAAAATTTATTGAAGACTACACCTGAAACTAATGGTGTACTGTAAGTTGGCTAATTGAATTTAAATTAAAGAATAAAAGACCTCGAATAAACAATCCTAAACATTTGTATGGAACCACTAAAGATTCCGAACAGCCAGTGCAATGTGGAAAAGAAAAACAAAGCTGGAGGACTCACAATTGCAGATTTCAGGTTATACTACAAAGCTGCAGTCATCCTAACAAGACAGTACGGCACAAAAATAGACACAGCGACCAAAGGAACAGGATACAAGTTCAGACAGAAACCCACAATTATGTGGTCCATGAATCTTCCACAAAGCAAGCAACGATATCAAAAGGGAAAAGGTCATTATCTACAACAAACGGTGTTGGGAAAACTAGACAGCTACACACAAAAGAATGAAATTAGACTGCTTTCTTACACAATACAGACAAACACAAAACAGTTTCAAGACCTCAATATGAGACCTGAATCCGTAAAAATCCTACAGGAGGGAAGACAGTAACTTCTTGACATGGACCATACCAACGTTTTTCTGGACTGTCTCCTGAGGCAAAGGAAATGAAAACAAAAATAAACTATTGGGAATACAGCAAAATAAAAAGTTTCCACATGGCAGAAGAACAATGAAAACGTAAAAATAATAAGACAACCTACTCAAAGGGAAAAGATATTTGCAATGATCATATGCAATAAAGGGATAGTGTCCAAAACGTATAGAACTGATACTACCTGAACCCAAAAAAACATATAATCCAGTTAAAAAATAGGCAGAAGACATGGACAGACATTTCCCCAAGGAAGAGATACAAATGGCCAACAGTCCCGTGAAAGATATTCACCATCATGCATCATCAGGAAAATTTAAATCCAAAGGACAATGAGGTATTACATCAAACCTGTCAGAATGGCTAACATCAAAAGCACAACAAAGAGCAGGTGTTGGGAGGATGTGGATAAAGGGGAATCCTCGCAAACTGTGGGTGGGAATGCAAACTGTGGTGGCCACTGTGGAAAACAGTATGAAGGTTCCTCAAAAAATTAAATATAGAACTACTCTACGATCCAACAATCACTCTACTGGTATTTCCCCAAAGGCTAGGAAAACAGTAACTTATAAGGATATGTGCACCCCTATGTTTCTTGCACCATTATTTAGAATATCACAATATGGAAGCAACCCAAGTGTCTGTAGAAAAATTGACAAATGAGATGACAGATGTGTGTATTCACAAACACACACACACACACAGACACACACACACACACACACACAATGGAGTATTACTCGGCTTGAAAAAGAATGAAACCTTGCCATTTGCAGCCACATAGATGGAGCTGGAGAGTATTATGCTAACTGAAATCAGTCAGTCAGAGAAAGACAAATCCCATACGATGTCACTCTTATGGGGAATTGAAGAAACAAACAAAAATAAATAGAGAGAAAAAGGACACACACCAAAATACAAACTCTTAACAAGAGAGAACAAACGGATGGTTACCAGAGAGGAGGTGAATAGAGGGATGAGTGAAATAGATGAAGCAGATTAAGAGGACACTTTTCTAGATGACCACTGAGTAATATATAGAATTACTGAATCACTCTCTTGTACACCTGAAAAGAATGTAACACTGTATGTTAGCTCTACTGGAATTAAAATAAATTTTTAAAAAAGAATTTTCTTTCAGGAACCACTTTGAAAAAGCTTTTCGTGTGCAATGTGCATAAGCCCTACTTGGGAGGATTCACTCTACAATAATTATTCATTCTATGCCTCGAATTCAGATTTCACTGAGTTCTTACCATGGATCCCAGGCCACGGGAGCCATGGTCCTTTTCTGTCCAGGCTCAGCACCTATGCATTCAAGATTGGAAGTAGAGACACATGTCACTTCACAGTCCAGAAAGCTATTATTGTTTCTGTTTCAGTGTGAGAGAGTCACAGACTTTGGGCAGGTTTCAGAGCAGGTATACTATGGATCCTGGATCTCTACTTCAATGTTCATTGCCTGGATCCATTTGGCTAATAGGTTCCCTGTGGATGGGCTTGCTCCCAAGCACATATATAGAAGATGCAAAGGTGGGTGGGCTTGGTGTGGGACAGGAAGAAGACCAAAAGTAGACAAGGGTTCGACCCCTCCCCTGATACAGGAACTGCTACAGGAGAGGGTTCGGGAGGTAGAATCCATGCGAAACTCCAAGGTCACCAGCTGAACACAGGAGGCATAGGTCAAGGGATCTGGAGATGCAGGGGTTGAAGGCTGCTCTGAGCTACCTCTGGGAGGAAGGGAGGGAAGGAATGAGAAGGAGACACTGCCTGCCCCTGGCCCATGCCAGCTGCCCACCACTCCGACACGCATCCGTCTACACAGCTGACACAGCCTGGGCTCAGGATGGGCTGGCTCAGATCCTTCAATCCTCAGTGGGATAGCTGGTCCCAGGGCTCAGAGACATGCTGAGGGAGATGAGAGGGAAAGCTGCCCCACCAAGGTCATCCCCTCCTTGAGCAGACAGCTCTTCAGAACTGCTAAAAAAAAAAACCCACTAACGGGGTTGAAAGACATGCCATGGATGAACTAAGGCATAGAGATATGTAAAATAACATTCATTTTTAAGTTCAGAGCTGTCAGCTCAGGAAGTGGGGAGAGCTTCCCTGAAGAAGACTGAGGGGAGGGCAGGCCATGCTGAAAAGGGAGTCATGGTTCTCCTGATTGGGGACCTGCAGCCCCCTTCCAGGGCAGGGCATCATCCTCAATCACATGAGATCCATGAAAGTGTTCCATCAGGACCAGATGTTTGTCTCGAGAAGGCTACCCTGGCATCGGACTGCACAGGGCACCAGGGACGAGGGCCAGAAGGAGGATGGACAATACCCCGGAGGCCATGGGGCAAGAGCAGAGGCACATGACCTTGAAGATGATGATGAAAAGCAGGAGGTGGCAGCATGGAGCCGGCCCAAAAGCGCATTGGGAGCAGTGCCCACAGCTACACTGACTGGGTGCCTTCTGTGCCCGGTGTGGCTGACTTCAGTGGGCTCCAGACTAGTCCTGACCACAAGTCTAGGAAGTGTGTACCACCTCCGGCCTCCTCTCCCCTTGCAGCTGCTAGGAATCACGTTCACAGACCCTGGTCAGCTTTCGTGGAAACCAAGCAGTGGCTCCCCCGCACGCTGCACCTCTGGTGGTGGTCCAGTGCGACCCTCGTTCCTGGCCAGACAGTGATGTCTACCTGTTTCCACACAAATCCACAGACAGGAGGGTGTCCCTGAATTGCACAGCACCTGACGAGACAGATCCACAGACCCAACACCCAGTGGGTCACCTGGGACCTCAAGTATGGTCATGGGGCTCACCATACCCTATTTCTGTCACTTCCCACAGAAAGCCTGGTTCTGATCCCCCACAATACCGTACATCCTGGTTGCTGACCTGGTTAAGCATCTGCCTTCGGCTAAGGGTGTGATCCTGGCATTATGGGATCGAACCCCACATCAGGCTCCTCCGTTATGAGCCTGCTTCTTCCTCTCCCACTCCCCTGCTTCTGTTCCCTCTCTCGCTGGATGTCTCTATCTCTGTTGAATGAAATAATAAAATCTCGAAAAAAATTAACAAGACAGAAATAAAAAAAAGTCAGAGAGGATGTGAAGAAAGGGGAGCCCTCTTACACTACTCGTGAGAATTCAAGCTGGTACAGCCACTTTTGAAAACAATATGGAGGATCCTCAAGACATTAAACACAGAGCTATCCTACGACCCACCAATTGTACTGCTGGGTATTTACCCCATCGACACAGAGTAATGAAAAGAAGGGGCACCTGTATCCCAATGTTCATAGCAGCAATGTCCATAATAGCCAAACTGTGGAAGGAGCCAAGATGTCCTTCAGCAGATGAATGGACAAAGAAGATGTGGTTCATCTATACAATGGAATATTACTCAGTCATCAGAAAGGATGAATACCCCCCATTTGCACCAACGTGGATGGACCAGGAGGGGATTATGCTAAGTGAAATTAAGTCAAACAGAGAAAGACAATTATCATATGGTTTCACTCCTATGTGGAATGGAAGGAATAGCATGGAGGACATTAGAAGAAGGAAGAGAAAAGTGAAGGGGGGGAATGAGAGGGGAAGATGAACCGTGAGAGACTACTGACACTGGGAAACAAACTGAAGGTTGCAGAAAGGGAGGGGAAGGGGAATGGGTTATGCTGGTGATGGGTATTAAGGAGGGCACGTGTTGGGGCGCCTGGGTGGCACAGAGGTTAAGCATCTGCCTTCGGCTCAGGGCGTGATCCCGGTGTTATGGGATCGAGCCCCACCACAGGCTCCTCCGCTGTCAGCCTGCTTCTTCCTCTCCCACTCCCCCTGCTTGTGTTCCCTCTCTCGCTGGCAGTCTCTATATCTGTCGAATAAATAAATAAATTCTTTTTTTAAAAAAAGGAGGGCACGTGTCATAATGAGCACTAGGTGTTATATGCAAACAATGAATCATGGAACACTACATCAAAAACAAATGAAGTACTGTAGGGTGACATCATTTTAAAAAAAGAAAGATATGAAATCCGTACTGGAAAACTGTCACTATTTGCAAATGACATGAAATCCCAAATGATTCCACAAAAAAAAAAAAAAAAAACACAAAAAACCACCACCACAACAACAACAAAAAAAAACACAACTGTTAGAATAAACAAATTCAAGAAAGCTGCAGGATATAAAGTCAATATACAGAGACCTGTTGTCTTTATTTATTTTCAAATTTTATTTATTTATTTGACAGGAAGAGAAAAAGCACGAGCAGGGGGAGTATGAGAAAGAGGGAGAAGCAGACTCTTGCTAAGCAGGGAGCCAAACACGGGGCTCGATCCCAGAACTCTGGGATCATGACCTGAGCTGAAGGCAGATGCTTCACCTATGGGGCCACCCAGATGACCCAACTTCTTGCATTTCTGTTAACTGATGACACACTTTCGCAAAGAGAAATTAAAAAAGCAATGCCATTTACAATTGCATCAAAAAAAATCTAGGAATGAAACTAACCAAGAATGAGAAAGACATAGTACACTCAACACATGGCAGAAAAGAAATGAAAAGCATGTGTGTCGAGGGGGGCAGGATGTATGGGTCAAAGATTTGGAAGGCAACACAAACAAATGGAAGCTTATGCCATGCTCCTTAAATGGAAGAGTTAATTATGTGAACATGTCCATCGTACCCAAAGCAATTGACAGATGTGATGAAATGCCTATCTGAATTCCAGTGGCATTATTCGAGCAAATAGAATACAGTCCTCAAACTTGTATGGAATCACAAAAGACCCCAAATACCCAAAGCAACCTGGAGAAAGAAAGGTGCAGTCAACACACTCCTGGATTTCAAGCTAGATTACAAAGCTGTTGTCATCAAAACAGGATGGTACTGGCAGAAACACAGACACCAGGTCAGTGGAACAGAACAGAAAGCTCAGAAACTTACCCACACGTAGATGATCCTAACTTACGACACAGCAGCAGAAGATATGCCATGAGGGAAGGACTGTCTCTTCAGTGAGCGGTAACAGGCAAACTGGACACTAAATGCAGAAGAATATAACTGGGTCACTTTCTTACACCACACACAAAATTTTTACTGGATGAATGATATGAACGTAAGAACTGAACCCATAAACCTCCAAGAAGACACAGGTACTAAGTCTCTCGACATTAGTTTTGGCAAAAAGTCTTCAGATCGGACACCAAATGCAAAGGCAACAAAAGCAAAAATAAACAAGTGGAACAACTTCAAACTGAAATCTTCCACATGGAAAAAGTAACCAGCAAAAACTTACAAGGCCACAGACCCAATAAGAAAAAAAATATCTGCGAATCATATGTGTGAGAAGAGGCTAATATCCAAAATACACACAACACTCATACAAATCAAAACCAAAAAAAAAAACTGTATAAAAAATGTGGGGAATATGTGAATAGATACTTTCCAAAGATGGCACACAGGTGCCAACAGACAGAAAAAGTTGTTCCACATCACTAAATATCGTCAGGGAAACATCAGTCAAACCCACAATTGGCTATTCCCCCACAACTGTTGGAACACCTATTGTCCCAGAGACAGACACCAGGTGGGGTCAAGGGTGTGCAGACGAGGAGACTCTGTGCACTGTTGGTGGGAATGGAAATTGGTGCAGCCACTGTGACAAATGGTATGGAGGTTCCTGAAAAAATAAAAGCAACTACAACATGACCCAGTAATGGCTCTACTGAGTATTGATTCGGAGAACACAAAAATACTGCCTCAAAAAGACAGATGCATTCCCACGGTCACTGCAGATTTATTCAAAAGAAACAGACATGGAAACACAGACCTTGGGGGCCTTATGCCAAGTAACTCAGACACAGAAAGACCAATACCAGATACTCTCGTGTACATTCCACGAGGAATAAACAAATACTGAACGCATAGAAACTGAGAGCAGATTGGTAGGTGCCAGATTTGGGAATGGGGTGGTAGAAATGGTTGAAGGTGGTCAAAGTCTCAATGTTTGAGTGAGAAAATCCGACAGTCATGAAATGTTCTGTCCAGCATGGAGACTAAAACTAACGCTGCAGCATGCGGTATAGTTTTCCCTGCCCTTTGAAAGTACAGGGCTTCTGAGAAACCTTGCACAGCAGAAATGGTGTCAAGAAGGAATGGCCATTAATTTACACGGAATAATTAGACAGTGTCCTCAGACTCCAAAATTCCTTCTCTTTGGCTTTTCTTAGGCCTCAGCACACAAGTTTCTAAGGGAGGCCCAGCATAAATGAAGATAAAGCACAGCAGAGGCTCACAGACACCATTCAAAGTGCTCTTGGCTGGATGCGGAGAGCAGTTCCCAGAGGAAGGAGCTGGTTGGGGTGCACGCTGCCTCTGTTGTGCTTCTTCCCAAAACAGATGCTGAACGCGATTCTCACTGTTCACCTTTTTTCATAAGAGGGAAATCCTCTTCAGGTCTCTTCCTCTTACTGAAGATGCGTAATAATATAGTTCTTTCAAGAAAGCCCAGTGTCTTACTGTGAACGTTGAAAAAGTGGGGGATACTTTTACTTGAGCATTTCTGAGGGAGGAGATGTGAAAGTTTCTCCCAGACACAAATCCAGCATATCCACCGGGAAAGGCACCTTCCTCAGCATGCGGAAGACGGACTACCTCCTACCCCACGAGAAACCCTCTCCTTCACCTCGATCAGGACAACCCACAACAGCTGGGAGTTACCCCAACTCCTCCGTTCTCCTGCTCCTACTAGCTAACCCATCAGCAAATCCTGTGTGCTCCATCTTCAAAATGGACCCAGAATAGGTCTAACCACTCCATCCAAGGCCACCTGTCTGGTCCACAGTGCCTGAGTTCCTGGAAAAGCTTCGTCATTGACGTGCCTTACCGTCTTCAACCCTCTGTCATCTGTTCTCAACACTGTAGCCAGGATGGCCCAGTGATACAGGGTTTCATGGGGTTATAGCCCTGGAATGGCTTTCTGTCACCTCTCTGAGGTCATGTCCTAAGCTGTCTCCTGTGGCCACAGGGCCTTCTTGCTGTTCCTGGACATACCTGGAATTCTCCTGCCCCAGAGCCATTGCACATGCTTTCCCTTCTGTTTTGAATGCTCTTGATGTGTTCTCACTCACCTTCTGAGAAGTCTGAATTGGCGTGACAGGGACAGATGATGAGGCTCTGTGTGTTGGGTGAGGCTGGTAGCCCAAAAGAAGGTTCTCTGCCAGCTCTCCGCCTGTGCCTCACTTGTCCTCAGCCAGGAACTTGCACACAGCCCTCACCTGTCACAACTCTCACCCAGGAGACCCACAGCCACCCTTGGAGCCCACCCTGTCCACACCCTGCTGCAGAATGCATTCAGCTCTCCTGTGGGACCCCTGTCAGTTTACCCAGTCCTGGAACTCCCCCGTCTCCTGCAAAGCTCCCGGATTCCCCCTCTTCTTTCAAAATCACACTGGCGCAAGGCTTTCATGAGAAAGCTATAACGCTAACTAATGAAAGGTTCATACCTACTTTCCCCTTCTGTTGCCTCTCTCTCCACCTTCTTTCCTACCTGTGCAAACTGTAACATATCAGTGGAACATGAACATGCTCTGAGACCTGAATCTTTCATTGCAGTTTTCTGAGGACTCTTTATGTGATAAGAAACTAGTGTATCTTACAACAGGGTGTTTTACAACTCTCATCTATAGAATAGTAGAGCCCAAATCACTACAATTTTACCTCACTCTTCATGAAGCAAAACACTTTTTCCTTTCTTCTTTTACTTAAATTCCAGTTAGTTCACATGCCATGGAATATTCACTTCAGGGGTAGGATTTAGTGATTCCTCACCTGCATACAGTACCCGGTGCTCATCACAAGTACCCTCCTTAATACCCCTCACCCGTTTAACTCTTCCCCCCACGCCCCTGTCCTGCAGCAACACTCAGTTTTTTCTCCTCAGTTGAGTCTATTTACTTGTTTGCATTTCTCATCACCCCTCAACTCTGTTCATCTGTTTTCTTTCTGAAATTCCACAAGCGTGAGAGGATAGGATATTTGTCTTTCCTCACTGATTTTGCTTAGCTTAATACACTCTAGGTCCATCCACATCCTTGCAAATGGTAAGATTTCATTCTTTTTGAAGCTGGGTCATATTCCATTATATATAGGTATCACACATCTGCTTTATCCATTCATCAGTGCATGGACTTTGGGATTCTCTCCATAGTTTGGCTACTGTGGACATTGCTGCTATAAACATCATGGTGCATGGACCCCCTTTGAATCCGCATTTTTTAATCCTTTGGGTAAATACCTAGGAGAGCAATTGCTGGATCATGGGGTTGTTCAATGTTTAACTTTTTAAGGAATCCCCACACTGTTTCCTAGACTGGCTGCACCACTTTGCATTGCCACCAACAGGATGGGAGGGTTCCCCTTTAATCAGAACATTATCTGCCGGCAATTTCATAAGAGGAAACAAAACCTCTGTGAGATGCACCCAGGGTCAGGCAAGCAGTTGCAGACTTCACCCTAAGGCTCCTGACGCCAAGCCCCTTGAAGCCACCAGCATGCCACTATCCAAAAGAATTCCCAGACTCTCCTTCTGACTCCACCACCAAAGAAACTACAGAGAGAATATGGCACCTCAAAATATCGAGATAATACTTTTAGTAAAACTAGAAAGTCAAGCTCAACTTTTAAACAGGAACAGGCCGCTTTGGATAATTTTGAATTTTCCCTCCACCCTAATTTTAACTCTTCTGATGAATAAACTAATCAATGATGAAACATCACCTTTGTCAAATGACATCATCCAAGTCTGTATCAGATGAAAAAAAGCCACCTAACTCTAGATGCTGGCCACTCAACCATATCTAAGGCATAATTGAATAAACAGTGTTAGATGAAGGAACAAATTAGATGTTACAAACAGGCACAGAGTGAATCTCACCTTCCCTTTCTAATAAAAGAGGGTTCCTAGGAAACAGATGGTCAAAATACATTTGTAAGCAATAAATGGACAGAGAAATTGTGATCCCCTGCAAAGTTCTACCTGCAGGGAAACTAAGTAATTCTTGCACCAAACCCAGAATGCTGACAGCTACTTCAATTTTACTTTGTGGCTCAACTAGAGAAAAGAGAAAAGCCCAGGAGGTTTTGGGATAATGAGAGGTTTTACCTCCAGCCCTGACATAGATAGGACATTTTGCCAAACATACCTGTGCTTTCTCTGAACACTGGCGTCCTGTGACAAGCTGCCTCGCTGACTCCGATGCTAACGTTCAAAACCTCGGGTGTCTTGGAGCCAGAGCAGAGAAGTGCTGTCAGCTGGGGAGAAGAAGGCACCTCTGACCTAAAGCCTGCACACCTGCTTCGGTTTCTGGGCAAGGGGCAACACATACTTGTTGTTTGTCAGTAATTATCTTCATTCTCAACAGACCAATGACCTTACCTTTTCTCTAAAGCAGACTTACTCTTCTAAAGAAACCGTCAATTCGTCTATTCCCAATGCAACTAGAGTGGGGTCTGGTTTACGCACGCCTCCAGGCCCCCACCTGGAGGATTTTCCTGCATGATTCTAATAGCCAATTACCACTAACCCGGGGGCACAGGGGGCATAATGCTGAAGTTGGGGGATGGCTCTGGGGCTTGCTACTGCCACACCTGTGCCTGGGGGACCAGGGCACACCCTGCTGAACTCGGGGTACTGCTCAAGAGGCATCACCTGCGCTGTGTCAGAGAACTGAAGGTGGGGATTATGTGAGGTCCTTTCCCGCACTCTTCCAGGGGAACAGGGGAAACCCTGAAATTCTGCAACCAATCCCACCAAAGCTCAGGGGAGCGGGCGCCCTGGAGTTCACGGGTATGGAGAATAAGGCCAGTTGAGGACATGGGACAGAACAGACTTTAAAGGGAAAAAGAAAACTCATCTGAGTCCCCACAATGAACCCTCTCCTCGTGCCCTTCCAGAACCCTGCCTCCCACCTGGGGCGCACCCTACCCCCGGACCATCACCCCAGTGCAAGCTGCTCACTCACCAGCAGGGATCTCCACAGGGCAACTCTCTCTCTCTCAGTGCCCCTTCTTCTGCCCCAGGACTGCAACCCACTGCAAATCTGGGACCGCCCACAGTGATGGAGCTACACCCCCAAGTGGTGAATGGTCTGGGAGGGTGGTGCCTGAACTCCTTGAATGCTAGGCAACCTGCCCTCAAGCCCCTGGAACCCTGAAAGTACAGGGGGCCCAAGAGGAGCCTCCTCTACTCAACACCAGGCACAGGCATGGGTGGGCTCGTGGGCTGGGGCCCCCACACACACCTGGCCCCTTCCAGGGACCCCTCTAGCTGCAGACCACCCTCAAAGACCTGCCCCTTCCCTTTCTGCACCAGCCCTCCCTGCTGGGGTGTCCCTGGTTCTGGGCAAGGTCAGTGACTCTCAGACCCTCCAAGACTTGGGCTTTAGGAAATGCAATGTTTTCATGCATTTTCAGTATGTATATGTCAGTATGACTTTAATCTTATGGGAGCCAAAGAGGGTCTTTATTTTTTCTTATCTTTATGTTGGCATTTTTGGTTATTGTTTTCTTCTCGAAGCAGATGTACAACATGTGCTTGGGGCAGAAATAGGGCCCATGCACTGAGGTTTTGCCCAGTCATTTTGAGCCAGGTACAATGTTAAAGGATAGCTTCCCTGGGAGCCCAGGATCAGGGCCCAAAGATGATATAAAATAAAAATTACTTTTATCATTATAATTACTCCTAAATGGAGGAATGTGAGACAAAAGCACTTTCCCAAGAGTACCAAGAAATCAAAATGATGTCCACAGAAGGCGGCCTGCTCCATGGTCAGCACAGGTGACAGAAGTGTTCACAGTCTCTGAACTCCTGCCCTTCTCCTGCCCAAATCTCTGAAGCACACAGACCACTTAAAATCAGAATTGTAGAACTGCTAGACACCTTAGAGATGTCTGGCACCATTCCCTTGGACTGCAGAATAAAACACAGTAGCTCATTGTCACAAACTAATTTCAACATGAAGTGCTCCCTGGATGCACTAAGTTCTTTCTCTGCAAATGTTGACTAATGTAAGTCACAGTCATAACATATAAACACTACGATGGCTGGGAAGTCATCGTAGGTAAGGGAATATTTTAGCCATGTTTATAAGCATTGGCTCACGTTGTAGAAGAGGCTGAGCTGAGTGTTTTTAAATACTATTTCAGACCTGTTTTACAGCACCCTCTGAACATACCAGAGCCTGAATCGACTAAAAAAGATAGTTGGTTTCAGTAACTTTAATACCAGGAAAATATTACACTGTCTGTATTCCTAAGGATCTTTGAGTATCTTACCCAGAGGTCCTCCACTGAGATAATGATCTTAATGATCACCATTGGCAGAGGTGAAAAGGCCCACTGAATTTGTTCCAGTTGTCCACATGACAAGAAAATCCTGATACTTGATAGGTTTCCAGATCGAGAAGACCAGAGATAAGAGGGAAATAGTACCCTGTATGGAACAACAAGGGATTTGGAGTCAATTTGGGGATCCCACTTAGGTTTCTGACACTAAAATCCTCTGTGACTCATATCATCTGAGTCCCTGTCTAACCACCTGAACATGTGCCTAAAAATATCTACACCCTAGTTGAGAAGTTTAAGAGGCAGAATGCTACAAAGAGCCAGTATGATGTCTCTCAGGAACAGGTGCTCAGGAAGCCATAATTGCTATTGGGTCTATTTCTTTTCCAGAAGAAAGAACACATGTTGAATCCATATTCCTAATCGATGACTCACCAGATGTTTTTCAAACCTGAAGGAAGGCCAAGAAGTCGCTCTTGTGTCATATTTCACTCAGAAATCATGTTGTTGGACTGGTGAGGATGATACGATAGCGACGTCATCACTAAGAGTGGGGAGCTTCTAATTTCCATATGGCCATGTTGACCCCCTTAGCTCAGAGCAACCAGAAAGGGCAGCTGGGGAGGGGGCACTGCCATCACTATGAGTGGGGAGCTTCCCATTTCCATATGGCCATGTTGACCCCCTTAGCTCAGGGCCACCAGATAGGACAGCTGAGGGGGACCACAGGCCAAGGCTGCCAGGTGTGGCTGGGGCAGGCAGAACTCTGACTTAAGGCTCAAATCCTGTCTAGGTTATTATAATGCTCTTCACAAAGAAAGTGCCATTGTGTGTGAGCCCTCATGTAGAAAAGGTTCAGTATTTCCATTGAGATTCCCTCTCTGACCTTTAGGATATGTAGCAAAGTTCCATTTAATTTTTAAACATTGAAGGACTTCCTGGTTTTCTTTTCGCTATGACTGTGGCTCAATTCCCCTGTGGTCTAAGAATAGAATCTAGTTAATTTCAGGGTTTAACATTTGTAGACTTGATTCGTGGCCCCACCTATCATCTATTTGGGTAAAGAGTCTATGACCACTTGAAAATAATGTATTCTGCACTTATTATGGAATGTTCCCTATATGTCAATTAGGTCACATTTGTTACCAATGTTTTGTCTGCTTTTTCTTTCAGATATTGAGAAAGGTATATTAAAATCTTCAAACAATGCTGCTCTATTCAACGTTGCATCAGAGAATCTACCAGTGTTAGAAGGCAAGAGAAACAAAAAGTATAAGAATTGAGGGGATAATTGTGACTATTCACAGATAATACGATTGTGTACATAGAAAATCCTAAACAGTCTATAAATACCCTATTAAAATTAAAAATGCAATTTATAAATTTGAGATGGATTGTGCTTCCCATTGGACAATTTCTGAAAGAAAACGTAGAACCTGTCAATCTTGGGGTAGGACATAGGGTGCACTAACCATTTAAAAGAATTCAGTGGGACTTCATAAAAATGTGACATTTCTCCTTATCTTATGACCATAAGAAAATGAAAAAGTGAACCGCAGGCTGGGAAGTAAAGATTTGCAATACACACACTGACAAAGACTTGTCAATAAAGAATTCCTGCTCATCAACCATAGAAAGTCTATTTATAAATGAATACTTCACAAAAGATTGACTCATGGCCAATAAGAACAGGAAAGGGTGCTCTACAGTGTTATTTTCAGGAACAGCAAGGCTTTTCCTAAAATGAAAACATACACACAAACCAGTATTCCCTAGATGGATGACATCCTTATTTCTGAGGACAGCTTGAAGAACAGACTAGCATCAAAGTAGAGTGATGGAATTCCTGACACTCAGAGGATGTACAATTGACCTCAAACTACAGTACAATTTCTAGGCATCATTCGGTCCTCTGAAGGCAGACAACAACCACACCCCTTCCTACACCACACAGGTTGCTTCCCAACCCCTACCATAAAAGAAGAAGATGAGAAACAGATAGGACTGGTAGGAAATAGCAAAAATCACATGTGGGGATTATCCTGAAACACACTGATCACATAACTAGTGTAAGGAAGTGTAGGGAACTGACAAGGACAGAGACTCAAGAGGTACTTCTTTGGAAAATGCTGTCTGAAATTGTCACACCTTGGTACCAGCTAATGAGGGCTCTAAGCATACCCTAGGGTTTGCTCACAAGGGTCTGCAACACCATCGCTGAGGACTGAAACTCTTCAAGACCTCAAAGCTTGCCTGATTGACTATTGGACTAAGAGATTCCCATGTTCTGAAAACAGATACCAACTCATTGAAAGGTTCACCTGGGCTCTCTTGGAGGTCCTACAAGAAGCTGAACCATTCATTGAAAATCAATTACACACACACACACACACACACACACACACACACACACACACCTGTCATTTCCCCAATTACTTAAACATTCAAGGTTCTTCCTACCTTTTCTTTTTCACATTGATATTTATACTCACATGAAATGTCATCATTTCTAATGAACACTGATGTCAAAATAGAGATCCATTGACACAATATTCACAAAATGGAACTTCCCTGCTGTCATTTTCAATATAGCGTTTTTTAAAGTTCATACATATTTTAGGTTTTTGGTAACTTATACAGGAGAAGATCAGCACTGAAAAACTCTGAATACTGACAATGAGTTTTAAGCAGCAGAAGTAGCTTTATGGGGGACATTCATAGCAATTCAAGTCTTCATCATTCCATGAGAATGGTCTCCAATAAACAACCTGATTTATGTGGTAAAGAAGTAGAAAAAAAAAACAAACGAAGCCCCAAATTAGTAGAAATAAGGAAATAACAAAAAGGAATGCATAAATAAATACAATGGATACTAAAAAGACAAAAAAAAAAAACAATGAAAATGAGAGCGGCCTTTTTTGGAAAGATAAACAAAACTGACAAACTTAGCTAGACTCACCAAGAAAGACAGAGGACTCGAATACAATCAGGAAAATAAGATAATGGATTCCTGTCTCATATCAAAATCAAAAGAACTCTTCAACCTTGGACACAACAACTTCTTGCAAGCCACGTCTCTAAAGGCAAAGGAAATAAAAGCAAAAATGAACTATTGGCACTTCATCAGGATAAAAAGCTTCTGCTTGGCAAAGCAAATGATCAAAAAACAAAAAGGCAACCTATGGAATCGAAGAAGATATCTGCAAATGATATTACAGATAAAGGGCTGGTTTCCAAGATCTATAAAGAACTCCTCAAACTCGACACCCAAAAAATGGGCAGAAGACACAAAGAGATACTTCTCCAGAGAAGACATACAAATGGCCAACAGAGACATGAAAAAATGCTCCACATCACTTGCCATCAGGCAAATACAAATCAAAACGACAATGAGATACCACCTTACACCAGTTAGAATGGTTAAAATTAACCAGGCAGGGGGCACCTGGGTGGCACAGCGGTTAAGCGTCTGACTTCGGCTCATGGCATGATCCTGGCATTTTGGGATCGAGCCCCACATCAGGCTCCTCCGTTATGATGCTGCTTCTTCCTCTCCCACTCCCCCTGCTTGTGTTCCCTCTCTCGCTGGCTGTCTCTATCTCTGTGGAATAAATAAATAAAATCTTGAAAAAAAAATTAACAAGACAGAAATAAAAAAATGTCAGAGAGGATGTGGAGAAAGAGGAGCCCTCTTACACTACTCGTGAGAATTCAAGCTGGTACAGCCACTTTTGAAAACAATATGGATGTTCCTCACGACGTTAACCACAGAGATATCCTACGACCCACCAATTGCACTACTGGGTATTTACCCCATAGACACAGAGTAATGAAAAGAAGCGGCACCTGTATCCCAATGTTCATAGCTGCAATGTCCATATAGCCAAACTGTGGAAGGAGCCAAGATGTCCTTCAGCAGATGAATGGACAAAGAAGATGTGGTTCATCTATACAATGGAATATTACTCAGTCGTCAGAAGGATGAATACCCACCAGTTGCACAAACGTGCATGGACCAGGAGGGGATTATGCTAAGTGAAATTAAAGCAAGCAGAGAAAGACAATTATCATATGGTTTCACTCCTATGTGGAATGGAAGGAATAGCATGGAGGACATTAGAAGAAGGAAGGGAAAAGTGAAGTGAGGTAATGAGAGGGGAAATGAAACATGAGAGACTACTGACACTGGGAAACAAACTGAAGGTTGCAGAAAGGGAGGGTAGGGGAATGGGTTATCCTGGTGATGGGTATTAAGGAGGGCACGTGTTGGGGCACCTGGGTGGCACAGCGGTTAAGCATCTGCCTTCGGCTCAGGGCGTGATCCCGGCATTAGGGGATCGAACTCCACAACAGGCTCCTCCGCTGTGAGCCTGCTTCTTCCTCTCCCACTCCCCCTGCTTGAGTTCCCTCTCTCTCTGGCTGTCTCTATCTGTCGAATAAATAAATAAATTCTTTTTAAAAAGAAGAAGGGCACGTGTCATAATGAGCACTAGGTGTTATATGCAAACAATGAATCATGGAACACTTCATCAAAAACAAATGAAGTACTGTAGGGTGATTAACATCATTTTAAAAAAAATAGAAGGATATGAAATTCATACAGGAAAACTGTCACTATTTGCAAATGACATGAAATCCCGAAAGATTCCACACACACACACACACACAAAAAAACTGTTAGAATAAACAAATTCTAGAAAGCTACAGGATATAAAGTCAATATACAGAGACCTGTTCTCTTTTTTTTTTCATATTTTATTTATTTATTTGAGAGGAAGTGAAAAAGCAAGGGCAGGGGGAGTGTCCGAAAGAGGGAGAAGCAGACCCTCGCTAAACGGGGAGCCCAACACAGGGCTCAATGTCAGAACTCTGAGTTCATGACCTGAGATGAAGGCAGAAGCTTCACCTATGGGGCCACCCAGGTGACCCAACTTCTTGCATTTCTGCATACTGATGACGCACTTTTGCAAAGAGAAATTCAAAAAGCAATGCCATTTATAATTGCATCAAAAAAAAATCTAGGAATAAAAGTAACCAAAAATGAGAAAGACATAGTACACTCAACACATGGCAGAAAAGAAATGAAAAACATGTGTGTCAAGGGGGGCAGGATGTATGGGTCAAAGATTTGGAAGGCAACACAAACAAATGGAAGCTTACGCCATGCTCCTTAACTGGAAGAGTTAATTATGTGAACATGTCCATCGTACCCAAAGCAATCGACAGATATGATGAAATCCCTATCTGAATTCCAGCGGCATTATTCGAGCAAATAGAAAACAGTCCACAAACTTGTATGGAATCACAAAAGACCCCAAATACCCAAAGCAACCTGGAGAAAGAAATGTGCAGTCAACACACTCCTGGATTTCAAGCTAGATTACAAAGCTGTTGTCATCAAAACAGGATGGTACTGGCAGAAACACAGACACCAGGTCAGTGGAACAGAACAGAAAGCTCAGAAACTTACCCACACGTAGATGATCCTAACTTACGACACAGCAGCAGAAGATATGCCATGAGGGAAGGACTGTCTCTTCAGTGAGCGGTAACAGGCAAACTGGACACTAAATGCAGAAGAATATAACTGGTCCACTTTCTTACACCACACACAAAATTTTTAATGGATGAATGATTTGAACATAAGACCTGAATCCATAAACCTCCAAGAAGACACAGGTACTAAGTCTCTCGACATTAGTTTTGGCAAAGTGTCTTCAGATCGGACACCAAATGCAAAGGCAACAAAAGCAAAAATAAACAAGTGGAACAACATCAAACTGAAATCTTCCACACGGCAAAAGAAACCAGCAAAAACTTAAAAGGCCACTGACCCAATAAGAAAAAAAATATCTGCGAATCATATGTGTGAGAAGAGGCTAATATCCAAAATACACACAACACTCATACAAATCAAAACAAAAAAAATTGTATAAAAAATGTGGGGAATATGTGAATAGATACTTTCTAAAGATGGCACACAGGTGCCAACAGACAGAGAAAGTTGTTAGACATCACTCATCGTCATCAGGGAAACATCAGTCAAACCCACAATCGGCTATCCACTCACAACAGTTGGAACAGCAATTGTCCCAGAGACAGACACCAGGTGGGGTCAAGGGTGTGCAGACGAGGAGACACTGTGCAGTGTTGGTGGGAATGGAAATTGGTGCAGCCACTGTGACAAACGGTATGGAGGTTCCTGAAAAAATAAATGCGACTACCACATGACCCATTAATGGCTCTACTGAGTATTGATTTGGAGAACACAAAAATACTGCCTAAAAAAGACAGATGCACTTCCACGTTCACTGCAGCATTATTCACAAGAACCAGACATGGAAACACAGACCTTGGGGGCCTTATTCCAAGTAACTCAGACACAGAAAGACCAATCCCAGATGCTCTCATGTACATTCCACGTGGAATAAACAATTACTGAATGCATAGATACTGATAGCAGATTGGTAGGTGCCAGATTAGGGGATGGGGTGTTAGAAATGGGTGAAGGTGGTCAAAGTCTCAATGTTTGAGTGAGAAAATCCGACAGTCATGAAATGTTCCGTCCAGTATGGAGACTAAAACTAACCCCGCAGCAAGGGGTATAGGTTTCCCTGCTCTTTGAAAGTACAGGGCTTCTGAGAAACCTTGCACAGCAGAAATGGTGTTCAAGAAGGAATGGCCATTAATTTACACGGCACAATTAGATAGTGTCCTCAGACTCCAAAATTCCTTCTCTTTGGCTTTTCTTAGGCCTCAGGACACAAGTTTCTAATGGAGGCCCAGCATAAATGAAGACAAAGCACAGCAGAGGCTCACAGACACCATTCAAAGTGCTGGTGGCTGGATGCGGAGAGCAGTTCCCAGCGGAAGGAGCAGGTTGGGGTGCACGACGCCTCTGTCGTGCTTCTCCCAAAAACAGATGCTGAACGCGATTCTCACTGTTCACCTTTTTTCATAAGAGGGAAATCCTCTTCAGGTCTCTTCCTCTACTGAAGCTGGGTAATAACGTAGTTCTTTCAAGAAAGCCCAGTGTCTTACTGTGAACGTTTAAAAAGTGGGGGATACTTGTACTTGAGCATTGCTGAGGGAGGAGATGTGAAAGGTTCTCCCAGACACAAACCTCAGCAGATCCACTGGGAAAGGCACCTTCCTCAGCATGTGGAACACGGACTACCTCCTACCACCTGAGAAACCCTCTCCTTCCCCTCGATCAGGACAACCCACAACAGCTGGGAGTTACCCCAGTTCCTCTGTTCTCCTGCTCCTAATAGCTAACCCATCAGCAAATCCTGTGAGCTCCATCTTCAAAATGGACCCAGAATAGGTCTAACCACTCCATCCAAGGCCACCTGTCTGGACCACAGTGCCTGAGTTCCTGGAAAAGCTTTGTCATTGACCTGCCTTGCCATCTTCAACCCTCTGTCATCTGTTCTCAACACTGTAGCCAGGATGGCCCAGTGAAACAGGGTCTCATGGGGTTATAGCCCTGGAATGGCTTTCTGTCACCTCTCTGAGGTCATGTCCTAAGCTGTCTCCTGTGGCCACAGGGCCATCTTGCTACTCCAGGACATAGCTGGAATTTTCCTGCCCCAGAGCTATGCACATGCTTTCCCTTCTGTTCAGAATGCTCCTGATGTGTTCTCACTCACCTTCGGAGAAGTCTGAATTGGAGTGACAGGGACAGAAGATGAGGCTGTGTGTGTTAGGTGAGGCTGGTGGCCCAGAAGAAGGTTTTCTGCCAGCTCTCCACCTGTGCCTCACTTGTCCTCAGCCAGGAACTTGCACACAGCCCTCACCTGTCACAACTCTCACCCAGGAGACCCACAGCCACCCCTGGAGCCCACCCTGCCCACACCCTGCTGCAGAATGCATTCAGCTCTCCTCTGGAACCCCTGTCAGCTTTACCCAGTCCTGGAACTCCGCCATCTCCTGCAAAGCTCCCGGAATACCTCTCTGCTTCCAAAATCACACTGGCGCAAGGCTTTCATGAGAAAGCTATAACGCTAACTAATGAAAGGTTCACACCTACTTTCCCCTTCTGTTGCCTTTCTCTCCACCTTCTTTCCTACCTGTGCAAATTGTAACATATCAGTGGAACATGAACATGCTCTGAGACCTGAATCTTTCATTGCAGCTTTCTGAGGACTCCTTATGTGATAAGAAACTAGTGTATCCTACAACAGGGTGATTTACAACTCTCATTTATAGAATAGTACAGCCCAAATCACTACAATTTTACCTCACTCTTCATGAAGCAGAACACTTTTACCTTTCTCCTCTTACTTAAATTCCAGTTAGTTCACATGGCATGGAATATTCGCTTCAGGGGTAGGATTTAGTGATTCCTCAGCTGCATACAGAACTCGGTGCTCATCACAAGTGCCCTCCTTAATACCTCTCACCCATTTAACTCTTCCCCCCATGCCCCTGTCCTGCAGCAACACTCAGTTTGTTCTCCAAGGTTGAGTCTATTTCCTTGTTTGCCTCTCTCATCACTCCTCAACTCTGTTCATCTGTTTTCTTTCTGAAGTTCCACAGGCATGAGAGCATGGGATATTTGTCTTTCCTCAATGATTTTGCTTAGCTTAATACACTCTAGGTCCATCCACATCCTTGCAAATGGTAAGTTTTCATTCTTTTTGAATCTGGGTCATATTCCAGTGTATATCTATGTATCCCACATCTGTTTTACCCATTCATCAGTGCATGGACGTTGGGATTCTCTCTATAATTTGGCTACTGTGGACATTTCTGCTATAAACATCATGGTGCATGTACCCATTTCGAATCCACATTTTTGTATCCTTTGGGTAAATACCTAGGAGAGCAATTGCTGGATCATGGGGTTGTTCAATGTTTAACTTTTTGAGGAACCCCCACACTGTTTCCCAGACTGGCTGCACCACTTTGCATTCCCACCAACAGGATGGGAGGCTTCCCCTTAAGGAGAACATTATCTGCCAGCAATTTCATAAGAGGAAACAAAACCTCTAGGAGATGCACCTAGGGTCAGACAAGCAGTTGCAGAGTTCACCCTAAGGCTCCTGACGCCAAGCCCCTTGAAGCCACCAGCATGCCACTATCCAAAAGAATTCCCAGACTCTCCTTCTGACTCCACCACCAAAGAAACTACAGAGAGAATATGGCACCTCAAAATATCGAGATAATACATTTAGTAAAACTAGAAAGACAAGCTCAACTTTTAAACAGGAACAGGCCGCTTTGGATAATTTTGAATTTTCCCTCCACCCTAATTTTAACTCTTCTGATGGATAAACTAATCAATGATGAAACATCACCTTTGTCAAAGGACATCACCCAAGTCTGTATCAGATGAATAAAGCCACATAACTCTAGATGCTGGCCACTCAACCATATCTTAGGCCCAATTGAATAAACACTGTTAGATGAAGGAACAAATTAGGTGTTACAAACAGGCACAGAGTGAATCTCACCTTCCCTTTCTAATAAAAGAGGGTTCCTAGGAAACAGATGGTCAAAATACATTTGTAAGCAATAAATGGACAGAGAAATTGTGATCCCCTGCAAAGTTCTACCTGCAGGGAAACTAAGTAATTCTTGCACCAAACCCAGAATGCTGACAGCTACTTCAATTTTACTTTGTGGCTCAACTAGAGAAAAGAGAAAAGCCCAGGAGGTTTTGGGATAATGAGAGGTTTTACCTCCAGCCCTGACATAGTTAGGACATTTTGCCAAACATACCTGCGCTTTCTCTGAACACTGGCGTCCTGTGACAAGCTGCCTCACTGACTCAGATGGTGATGTTCAAAACCTCGGGTTTCTTGGAGCCAGAGCAGAGAAGTGCTGTCAGGTGGGGAGAAGAAGGCACCTCTGACCTAAAGCCTGCACACCTGCTTCGGTTTCTGGGCGAAGGGGTAACACATATATGTTGTTTAGCAGTAATTATCTTCATTCTCAATAGACCAATGACCTTGCCTTTTCTGGAAAGCAGACTTACTCTTCTAAAGAAACCCTCAATTCATCTATTCCCAATGCAACTAGAGTGGAACATTTATTTCTCACTTAAATAGAAAACACTGTTATTGTCGACATTGCGTGAATGAACTTTTAAAAACATTTTAGAGAGAAAGGAAGAGACCTTTATTCAAACCCAAGTCAGGACAGCTGCCTGGCAGACACAATCTTCACCAAGAAGGGAGTGCTCCGGGGAAGGAATTTTTGGGGCAGGCTTATATATTTTTTTCTGTTTTGTTTTACATACAGAGTTACACACCACAATGAGGATCTTCTTAGATTCCAGAAAGTGACAGACTCTTTCTTATGTTTTCACTATGTACATGTCAGTATGACTTTAATCTTATGGGAGCCAGAGAGGTTCTTTATTTTTTCTTATCTTTATGTTGGCATTTTTGGTTATTGTTTTCTTCTCAAAGCAGATGTACAACGTGCTTGGGGCAGAAACAAGGCCCATGCTTTGAGGTGTTGCCTAGTCATTTTGAGCCAGGTAAAATGTTAAAGGACAGCTTCCCTGGGATCCCAGGATCAGGGCCCACAGATGATATAAGATAAAAATTACTTTCATCATTATAATTACTCCTAAAAAGGAGGAATTTGAGACAAAAGCACCTTTCACAAGAGTACCAAGAAATCAAATTGATGCCCACAGAAGGCTACCTGCTCCATGGTCAGCACAGGTAACAGAAGTGTTCACAGTCTCTGGACTCCTGCCCTTTTCCTGCCCAAATCTCTGAAGCACATAGAACACTTAAAATCGGAATTGTAGAACTGCTAGACACCTTAGAGATGTCTGGCACCATTCCCTTGGACTGCAGAATAAAACACAGTAGCTCGTTGTCACAAACTAATTTCAACATGAAGTGCCCCCTGGATGCACTAAGTTCTTTCTCTGCAAATGTTGACTAATGGAAGTCACAGTCATACCATATAAACACTAGGATGGCTGGGAAGTCATCGTAGGTAAGGGAATATTTTAGCCATGTTTATAAGCATTGGCTCACGTTGTAGAAGAGGCTGAGCTGAGTGTTTTTAAATACTATTTCAGACCTGTTTTACAGCACCCTCTGAACATACCAGAGCCTGAACGGACTAAAAAAGATAGTTGGTTTCAGGAACTTTAATACCAGAAAAATATTATACTGTCTCTATTCCTAAGGATCTTTGAGTATCTTACCCAGAGGTCCTCCACTGAGATAATGATCCTAATGATCACCATGGGCAGAGGTGAAAAGGCCCGCTGAATTCGTTCCAGTTGTCCACATGACAAGAAAATCCTGATACTTGATAGGTTTCCAGATCGAGAAGACCAGAGATAAGAGGGAAATAGTACCCTGTATGGAACAACAAGGGATTTGGAGTCAATTTGGGGATCCCACTTAGGTTTCTGACACTAAAATCCTCTGTGACTCATATCATCCGAGTCCCTGTCTAACCACCTGAACATGTGCCTAAAAATATCTACACCCTAGTTGAGAAGTTTAAGAGGCAGAATGCTACAAAGAGCCAGTATGATGTCTCTCAAGAACAGGTGCTCAGGAAGCCATAATTGCTATTGGGTCTATTTCTTTTCCAGAAGAAAGAACACATGTTGAATCCATATTTCTAATAGATGACTCACCAGATGATTTTCAAACCTGAAGGAAGGCCAAAAAGTCGCTCTTGTGTCATAGTTCACTCAGAAATCATGTTGTTGGACTGGTGAGGACGATACAATAGCAACGTCATCACTAACAGTGGGGAGCTTCTAATTTCCATACGGCCATGTTGACCCCATTAGCTCAGAGCCACCAGAAAGGGCAGCTGGGGAGGGGGCACTGCCATCACTATGAGTGGGGAGCTTCCCATTTCCATATGGCCATGTTGACCCCCTTAGCTCAGGGCCACCAGAAAGGACAGCTGAGGGGGACCACAGGCCAAGGCTGCCAGGTGTGGCTGGGGCAGGCAGAACTCTGACTTAAGGCTCAACTCCTGTCTAGGTTATTATTATGCTCTTCACAAAGAAAGTGCCATTGTGTGTGAGCCCTCCTGTAGAAAAGGTTCAGAATTTCCATTGAGATTCCCTCTCTGACCTTTAGGATATGTAGCAAAGTTCCATTTAATTTTTAAACATTGAAAGACTTCCTGGTTTTCTTTTCGCTAAGACTGTGGCTCAATTCCCCTGTGGTCTAGGAATAGAACCTAGTTAATTTCAGGGTTTAACATTTGTAGACTTGATTCATGGCCCCACCTATCATCTATTTGGGTAAAGAGTCTATGACCACTTGAAAATAATATATTCTGCACTTATTATGGAATGTTCCCTACATGTCAATTAGGTCACATTTGTTACCAATGTTTTGTCTGCTTTTTCTGTCAGATATTGAGAAAGGTATATTAAAATCTTCAAACAATGCTGCTCTATTCATCGTTGCATCGGAGAGTCTACCAGTGTTAGAAGGCAAGAGAAACAAAAAGTATAAGAATTGAGGGGATAATTGTGACTATTCACAGATAATACGATTGTATACATAGAAAATCCAAAACAGTCTATATACCCTATTAGAATTAAAAATGCAATTTATAAATTTGAGATGGATTGTGCTTCCCATTGGACAGTTTCTGAAAGAAAATGTAGAACCTGTCAATCTTGGGGTAGGACATAGGGTGCACTAACCATTTAAAAGAATTCAGTGGGACTTCATAAAAATGTGACATTTCTCCTTATCTTATGACCACAAGAAAATGAAAAGGTGAACCGCAGGCTGGGAAGTACAGATTTGCAATACACACACTGACAAAGACTTGTCAATAAAGAATTCCTGCTCATCAACCATAAAAAGTCTATTTATAAACAAATACTTCACAAAAGATCGACTGATGGCCAATATGAACAGGAAAGGGTGCTCTACAGTATTATTTTCAGGAACAGCAAGGCCTTTCCTAAAATGAAAACATACACACAAACCAGTATTCCCTAGATGGATGACGTCCTTATTTCTGAGGAAAGCTTGAAGAACAGACTAGCATCAAAGTAAAGTGATGGAATTCCTGACACTCAGAGGATGGATGGACAATTGACCTCAAACTACAGTACAATTTCTAGGCATCATTCGGTCCTCTGAAGGCAGACAACTACCACACCCCTTCCTCCACCACACAGGTTGCTTCCCAACCCCTATCATAAAAGAAGAAGATGAGAAACAGATAGGACTAGTAGGAAATAGCAAAAATCACATGTGGGGATTATCCTGAAACACACTGATCACATAACTAGTGTAAGGAAGTGTAAGGAACTGAGAAGGACAGAGACTCAAGAGGTACTTCTTTGGGAAATGTTGTCTGAAATCGTCACACGTTGGTACCAGCTAATGAGGGCTCTGAGCATATCCTAGGGTTTGCTCACAAGGGTCTGCAACACCATCGCTGAGGACTGAAACTCTTCAAGACCTCAAAGCTTGCCTGATTGACTATTGGACTAAGAGATTCCCATGTTCTGAAAACAGATACCAACTCATTGAAAGGTTCACCTGGGCTCTCTCGGAGGCCCTACAAGTAGCTGAACCATTCACTGAAAATAAATTACACACACACACACACACACACACACACACACACACACACCTGTCATTTCACCAATTACTTAAACATTCAAGGTTCTTCCTACCTTTTCTTTTTCACATTGATATTTATACTCACATGAAATGTCATCATTTCTAATGAACACTGATGGCAAAATAGAGATCCATTGACACAATATTCACAAAATGGAACTTCCCTGCTGTCATTTTCAATATAGCGTTTTTTAAAGTTCATACATATTTTAGGTTTTTGGTAACTTATACAGGAGAAGATCAGCATTGAAAAACTCTAAATACTGACAATGAGGTTTAAGCCTAGATAACAAGAATTGTCCAATTTCATAGATAATAAGGAACCAAAGGGAAAGCATGGAAGCTGTAGTCGAATACTTTTACACATATGCATCCCCTATTATTCTACTACTGAGGGGCGTGTTTTATTACCACTCTGCATTCATCAATTGTCTTCCACGTGCACCTGCACAGGTATAATGAATTACTACAGTAGAATGAAATGTCTGGGAACTACGTGGTGGCATCTATAATGAACAATTCAATTTCGATCTTATATTTGGTGAACTTCCACTGTTTGTCCCTTTAGACAATGGACCCTAAACAGAAGGGGGAATGAACCACGAGAGACTATGGACTCTGGGAAACAAACTGAGGGCTTCAGAGGGGAGAGGGGTGGGGGCTTGGGATGGGCCAGTGATGGGTATTAAGGAAGGTACATATTGCATGGAGAACTGGGTATTATATGCAAATAATGAATCACGGAACACTACATCAAAAACTAAGGAAATACTATATAGTGACTAACATATCATAATAAAAAATTATTAGAAAAAAATTAAAGGTAAAAAAAAATACAGCTGTTCTGTTTCAAGAACAATCACAATTGAGAAAAAACTAACTTCCAATCCCTAAAGCCAAACACAGACCAAGTTCCATTTCACTCCCCTTTATTCACATTCTCTGTGGGTTCTAAGCTATTTCCCAACCTCCTTTCCTGCTGAGCAGGGAGCCCGGGCTCGATCCCAGAACCCTGGGATCATAACCTGAGCCAAAGGCACATGTTTAACTGGTGAGACAGCCAGGAGCCCCAGCCATGTTTTTCTTAACCAAAAGGACAATTTCTCACAATGCCTTCACATGACTTCACATGGTACCAGAGATCTGAATTTGCCTCTAGGAGGTTGCAGATGAAGGCAATTGCAAACTCTCACAGTGGTTTATCAAATACAATGACCTGCCTGGTGACAGTGAAACTCTTATGAGCCCACGAGAGGGTGCTGTGACACTCAGCTGTGGCTGGGCTGGCACAGAGAACCAAATCCATTTCCCTGCCTGATGTCTGTGAGGAACAGATGCCCCCACTGTGAATGAGACCCTGCCACTGAGCTGTCCAGAGATGGCCATCCTCACAGAGGATGAGGATAAAGGACAATGCCTGAGGAGACCTCATCTGTCTCTTTTATCTTTTCATATTTTTGACAGTGGACAAATCACTGCCTAGGAGTCCCCAACTACCTTAGTCTTATCTGTGAATGGCCAAGAAGTTTTACAAAACACTTAAGATTTTGACCTCACAAATGCCCACAACCACTTACCATAGGGATTCAACATTAAGCAAAGATAATATTCCTTGGAAGAGAGGTCCTGCCCACTGTTGTTTCTCACTTATATGCTCATCTTCCTTACCTCATGGTAACATAACCACCTTGATTCCTGCTTCCGTCTTCAGGAAGGCTGAGGTGACTTGAAGGGCATTACCCTGACATCGTTCTTTCTTAGCAATAAGATGTGGACATTTCCCTAGTCCTACACACCCAAAGTTGAATCGGAATCAGGATTGAGGAGGTGATGAGAGTTGAAGGTGTTTTCCTGTACACGGTGGTTTATTACCAATAAGGATGGGTCAGAGTCCTCGAAATTCCAGAACCTTTTCATTAATGCTTCCTACTCGTGAAAGATGATGTACATTGGTCTTTCCCTGTATAGTGTGGTGACTCAGAGAAAAGTGCTTAGCCTTTTCGTCAGACTTCCACGACCACTTTGGGGCTGGCTTCCATATTCACAAAGGATGATGTTAGGGCTATGAGGGTTCCTGTACACTGTTATTTCTTACAGATAAGTGTATGGCATTTTTGTTACATTGCCAGAACCACTTAGCGTTGGGCTTGCCGGCCTCCTGGGAACGAACCCTAACCCTAGTCGGCCCCCTAGGGGCCCCTCCAAGGGGCCTGGTGCCACAACACCGGGGATTGGGGACCCCCGATCCAGCGCCGGAGTCACCCTGCCGCCCTGCAGCAACCCAGGCTGCTAGGGGCGCCGCCAGTCTTTCAGGGCGAGAGAATGGGCAGGGCCCTCCAAGCCCCCGGTGACCTTCGAAGGCCCCCCGCGCCAAAATGCTTGGGCCCACACTCCCTCTCGCCAGCGCCCTCACCTCGGCCTGCCCCTCCGCCTGCCGCAGAGCTGGCAGAAGGGGCCTGCTGGACTCCTGGGGCCTAAAACTTAACCTAGGTCGGCCCCCGAGGGGCCCCTCCCAAGGATCCTGGCAGCGCAATGCCGGGGAATTTTGAACCCCCGTGCCCCAGTGCTGGACTCACTCTGCCACCCCACAAGCACCCAGGATGCTAGGGGTGTTGCCAGTGATTCAAGAAGGGAGAACAGGCAGGGCCCTCTGATTCCCCTGCTACCTTCAAAGGCCCCCCGCGCAAAAACTCTGGCTCCCACGCTCCTGCTCCCCAGCGCCCTAACCTCGGCCCACCCCTCCTCTCGCTGCAGAGCTGGTGGATCGGGCCTGCTGCCTTCCTGGGGGCTAAAACTATCCCTAGGTCGCCCCTAAGGGGACTCTCCCAAGTGGCCTGGCGCCGCATGCCAGGGATTGGGGACCCCCAAGTCCCAGCACTGGAAGCACCCTGCCGCCCGGCCGCCACATGGGGCGCTAGGGGCGTCACCAGTCCTTCAGGGCGACAGAACTGGCAGGACGCTCCAAGCCACCTGCGACCTTCAAATGCACCCCGAGCCAAAGCCAAAATATTCTGGCCCACGCCCCTGCTTGCCAGCTATCTCACCTCGACCCACACCTCCATTCACCGCACATGGGCGGCACGAGCCTGCCAGCCTACTGGGGGCTAACCCTAACCCTAAGTCGGCCCCCAAGGGGCCCGTCCCAACGGGCCTGAGGCCGCAACACCGGGTATTAGGGAGCCCCGATCCCCAGCGCCGTACTCACCCTGCCGCCCCGCCGCCACCCGGGATGCTAGGGGTGCCACTGGTCATTCAGGGCGGGAGAATGGGCAGGGGCCTCCGAGCCCGCGGGACCTTCGAAGGCCCCCCCATCCAAAATGCTTGATCCCATGCTCCCGCTCCTCAGCACCCTCACCTCGGCCCGCCCCTCCACTCGCCGCAGAGCCTGCGGATGAGGCCTGCCCTCCTCCTGGGGGCTACCCAGAACCCTAGGTTGTCCCCTGAGGGGCCCCTCCGAAGGGGCCTGGCACTGCAATGCCTGGGATTGGGGACCCCCGAGCCCCAGCGCCGGACTCACCTTATCGCCCCACTGCCACCCGGGCCGCCAGGAGCACCGTCGGTCATTCAGGGAGGGAGAATGGGCAGATCCCTCCAAGCCCCTGGTGACCATCGAAGGCCCCCCGCGCCAAAACGCTTGGGCCCATGCTCCCGCTCACCTGCGCCCTCATCTCGGTCCGCCCCTCTGCTCACTGTAGAGCCAGTGGATCGGGACTGCAGGCTTCCTGGGTGTTACCCTAACTTTTGGTGGGCCCCCAAGGGGCCCATCCCAGGTTCCTATTGCCGCAACACTGGGGATTGGGGACTCTGGAGCCTCAGCGCCAGACTCATCCTCCCGCCCTACTGCCACCTGGGCCGCTAGGGGCACCGCCGTTCATTCAGGAAGGGAGAACGGGCAGGGCCCTCCCAGCGACCGGCGACTTCGAAGGCCCCCCGCACCAAAATGCTTGGGCCCATGCTCCCGCTGGCCAGCGCCCTTACCTCGGCCCTCCCCTCCGCTCGCCGCACAGCTGACGGATCGGGCCTGGGGGCCTTCTGGGGGCTAACCCTAAAGCTAGGTTGGCCCCCTCGTGGCCCCTCCCAAGGGGCCTGGCGCTGCAACGACGGGGAAAGGGGACTCCTGAGCCCCAGCGCTGGACTCACCATGCCCCCCGCCGCCACCCGGGCCACTAGGGGCACCGCCGGTCATTCAGGGCGGGAGAACGCGCAAGACCCTCCCAGCGAACGGCGACCTTCGAAGGCCCCCTGCACCAAAGCACTAGGGGCAATGCTCCCGCTCCCATCACCCTTACCTCGGCCTGCCCCTCCGCTCGCCACACAGCCGGCGAATCAGGCATCCTAGCCTCCTTGTGGCTAACCCTAACCCTAGGTAGGCCCCCTAGGGGCCCATCCCAAAGGGCCTGGCGCTGCAACACCGGGGATTGGGGACCCCCGAGCCCCAACGCCAGACTCTCCCTGCCGCCCCGCTGCTAAACGGGCCGCGAGGGGCGCTGTCGGTCATTCAGGGCAGGAGAACAGGCAGGGCCCTCCGAGCCCCTGGCAACCTTTGAAGTCCCCTTACGCCAAAATGCTTGGGCCCACCTTCCCGCTCGCCAGCGCCCTCATCTCATCCCACCCGTCCGCTCGTGCACAGCCGGAGGATCGGGCCTGCCGGCCTCCTGGGGGCTAACCGTAACCCTAGGTCAGACCCAAGGGGCCCCTGCCAAGGGGCCTGGCGCCGCAACGCGGGGATTGGGGACACCCAAGCTGCAGCGCTGGACTCACCCTGCCGCCCCGCCGCCATTCAGGCCGCTAGGGGTACAGCCTGTCATTCAGGGCGGGAGAATGGGCAGGGCCCTCCTAGCCCCCGGCGACATTCGAAGTCCCCCTGCACCAAAACATTTGGGCCCAGGCTCCCGGGCCTGCCGGCCTCCTGGGGGCTAACACTAACCCTAGGTTAGTGTTAGCCTACTAAGGGGCCTGGCCCCACAACGCCAGGGATTGGGGACCCCAGAGCCCCAGCCAGGACTCATTTTGTCGTCCCGTCGCCACCCGGGCTGCTAGGGGAGCCGCCGTTCATTCAGTGTGGGAGAACAGGCAGGGCCCTTCGAGCCCAAGGCGACATTCGAAAGTGCCCCGCCCCAAAATGCTCCCATGGTCCCCCTCGCCAGCGCCCTCACCTCAGAACACCGATCCGCTCGCCACACAACTGACATTTCGGGATTGCCAGCCTCCTGCGGTCTAACCCTAACCCTAGGACAGCCCCCGAGGCGTACATCCCAAGGGGCCTGGCACTGCACGCTGGAGATTGGTGACCCCCGAGCCGCAGCGCCGGACTCACCTTGCTGCCCCACTGTACCCGGGCCGCTAGGGGCACCGCCAGTCATTCAGTGTGGGAGAATGGGCAGGGCCCTCTGAGCCCCCGGAGACCTTTGAAGGCCCCCAGCGACAAAATGCTTCGGCCCACGCTCCCGCTTGCCAGTGCCCTTACCTCGGCCCGCCCCTCCACTCACCTCACAGCTGGTGGATCAGGCCTGCCAGCCTCCTGGGGGCTAACCCTAACCGTAGGTCGGCCCCCGAGGGGCCCGTCCGATGGGGCCTGGTGCCAAAACGCCTGGGATTGCTGACACCCAAGCCCCAGCGCCGGACTCACCCTGCTGCCCCGCCGCCAACCCGGCCGCTGGGGGCGCCGCTGGTCATTCAGGGCGGGAGAATGGGCAGGGCCCTCCGAGCCCATGGCAATCTTCGAAGGCCCCCCATCCTAAACACTTGAGCCCTCGCTCCGGCTCCTCAGCGCCCTCACCTCGGCCCTCCCCTCCGCTCGCCGCAGAGCCGGCGGATGAGGCCTGCCCTCCTAGGGTGTCCCCTGAGGGGCCTAGGTTGTCCCCTGAGGGGCCCCTCCGAAGGGGCCTGGCACCGCAATGCCGGGGATTTGGGACCCCCGAGCCCCAGTGCTGGACTCACTCTGCCACCTCGCAAGCACCCAGGGCGCTAGGGGCGTTGCCAGTCATTCAGGAAGGGAGAACGGGCAGGGCCCTCCGATCCCCCTGCGACCTTCGAAGGCCCCCCGTGCAAAAACTATGGCTCCCATGCTCCTGCTCGCCAGCGCCCTAACCTCGGCCCATGCCTAAGCTTGCTGCAGAGCTGGCGGATCAGGCCTGCTGGCTTGCTGGGGGCTAACCCTATCCCTAGGTCGCCCCCGAGGGGCCCCTCCCAAGTGGCCTGGCGCTGCATGCCATTGATTGGGGACCCCCAAGTCCCAGCGCCAGACGCACCCTGCCACCCCGCCGCCACCTGGGGTGCTAGGGGCGTCGCCAGTCCTTCAGGGCGACAGAATGGGCAGGACCCTCTGAGCCACCTGCAATCTTCGAAGGCACCCCGAGCCAAAGCCAAATGCTATGGCCTACGCTCCCGATCACCAGCCACCTCACCTCGACCCACACCTCCATTCACTGCACATGGGCGGAACGAGCCTGCCAGTCTCCTGGGGGCTAACCCTAACCCTAGGTCAGTCCCCGAGGGGCCCGTCCCAAGGGGCCTGGCGCCGCAGCGCCGGGTATCAGGGACTGCCGAGCCCCAGCGCCGGACTCACCGTGCTGCCCCACCACCACCCGGGCCGCTAGGGTGTCCCTGGTCATTCAGTGCAGGAGAATGGCAGGGCCCTCCGAGCCCACGGCGACCTTCGAAGGCCCCCACATCCAAAACGCTTGAGCCTATGCTCCCCATCCTCAGCACCCTCACCTTGGCCCACTCCTCCACTCCCTGCAGAGCTGGGGGATGAGGACTGCCCTCCTCCTGGGGCTACACATAACCCTAGGTTGGCCCCTGAGGGGCCCCTCCGAAGGGGCCTGGCACCGCAATGCCTGGGATTGGGGACCCTCGAGCCCCAGTGCCAGACTCACTATGTTGCCCCGCCACCACCCGGGCCCCTAGGAGCACCGTCGGTCATTCAGGGAGGGAGAATGGGCAGATCCCTCTGAGCCCCTGGCGACCTTCGAAGGCCCCCCCGTGCCAAAGCGCTTGGGCCCATGCTCCCGCTCGCCTGCACCCTCACCTCGGTCTACCCCTCCGCTCGCTGCACAGCCGGTGGATCTGAACTGCCAGCCTCCTGGGTGTTACCCTAACCGTTGGTGGGCCCCCGAGGGGCCCATCCCAGGTTCCTATTGCCGCAACACCGGGGATTGGGGACTCCCGAGCCCCAGCGCCCAACTCACCCTCCTGCCCTACTGCCACCTGGGCCGCTAGGGGCGCCGCTTTCATTCAGGGAGGGAGAATGGCAAGGGCCCTCCAAGTCACCGGCGACTTTCGAAGGCCCCCCAACCAAAACGCTTGGGCCCACGCTCCCGCTGGCCAGCGCCCTTACCTCGGCCCTCCCCCCCGCTCGCCGCACAGCTGGCTGATTGGGCCTGCGGGCCTTCTGGGGGCTAACCCAAACCCTAGGTCGGCCCCCTAGTGGCCCCTCCCAAGGTGCCTGGAGCCTCAACGACAGGGATTGGGGACTCCTGAGCCCCAGCGCCGGACTCACCATGCCCCCCACCGCCACCTGGGCCACAAGGGGCACCCCCGGTCATTCAGGGCGGGAGAACAGGCAGGACCCTCTGAGCCCCTGGTGACCTTCGATGGCCCCTCGCTCCAAAACTTTGGGCCCACTTTCCCGCTCGCCAATACCCTCATCTCAACCCGCCCCTCCGCTCACCGCACAGCCGGGAGATTGGGTCTCCTGGCCTCCTGGGGGTAACCCTAACCCTAGGTCAGCACCTGAGGGGGCCCTCCCAAGGGGCCTCGCGCCACAACGCCGGGGATTGGGGACCCCGAACGCCAGCACCTGACTCACCTGCCACCCAGCCGCCACTCGGAGGCTTGGGGTGCTGCCGTTCATTCAGGGCGGGAGAACGGGCAGGGCCCTCGGAGACACAGTGAACTTCAAAGGCCTCCCGCGCCAAAACGCCCAGGCCCACCCTCCCACTCACCAGCGCCCTCACGTAGGTCTGCCACTCCTCTCTTCACACAGCTGGCGAATAGGGCCTGCTGGCCTCCTAGGGGCTAAACCTAACCCTAGGTTGGGCCCCGAAGGGCCCCTCCCAAGGGGCCTGGTGCCACAACGCCGGGGATTGGGGACCCCCAAGCCCCAGTGCCGGATGCACCCTGCCGCCCCTCCCCACCCAGGCCGCTAGGGGCGCCGCCATTCATTCACCATGGGAGGATGGACAGGGCCCTCCGAATCCCCGCCAACTTTCGAAGGCACCCCAAACCAAAATGCTTGGGCCCAGGCTCATATTCACCAGAACCCTCACCTCAGCCCAACTCTCCACTCAACGCCCAGGTGGTGTATCGGGCCTGCCGGCCTCCTGGGGGCTAACCCTAACCATAGTTCCGCCCCCGAGGGGCACTTCCCAGGGGCCTGGCATCACAACGCTGGGGATGGGGACCCCGAGTCCAAGTGCTAGACTCACCCTGCTGCCCTTCAGCCACCTGAGCTGCTAGAGACCACTGGTCAATCAGGGCGGGAGAATGGGCAGGGCCCTCGGAGCCCCTGCTGACCTTCGAAGCCCCCCCCGTGCAAAAACATTGGTTCCCATCCTCCTGCTCGCCAGCGCCCTCACCTCAGCCCGCCCCTCCGCTTGCTGCAGAGCCAGTGGATAGTGCCTGCCAGGATCCTGGGGGCTAACTGAAATCCTAGGTCGGCCCCGTGGGGCACAACCCAAGGGGCCTAGCTCTGCAACGCTGGGGATTGGTGACTCAGAGCCCCAGAGCCAGACTCACCCTGCCGCACTGTTCCCACCCAGGCCGCTAGGGGCGCCGCCGCTCATTCAGGGTGGGAGAACGGACAGGGCCCTGGAGAAACCATCGACATTTGAAGCCTCCTGCGCCAAAATGCAGGGGCCCACGCTCCTGCTCGCCAGAGCCTTTACCTCGGCCCGTGCACCTCTCGCCGTCCAGCCAGAGGATTGGGCCTGCCGGCCTCCTGGGTGCTAACTCTAACCCTAGGTCCGCCCATGAGGAGCCCCTCCCAAGGGGCCTGGCCCCTCAATGCTGGGGATTGGGGATCCCTGAGCTGCAGTGCGGAACTCACGCTGCCGCCCCACCTCCAACGGAGCCACAAAGCGCGCCGCTGGTTATTCAGGGCAGGAGAATGGGCAGGGCCCTCTGAGACATGGCAACATTCAAAAGCCCAGGGTGCAAAAACGCTGGGGACCACGCTCCCACTCTGCATCACCCTCAACTTGGCCCGCACCTCCGCTCTTCGCAGAGCCAGCGACTCGGGCCTGCCGGCCTCCTGGGCGCTAACCCTAACCCTAGGACAGCCCTTGAAGGTCCCTTCCTAAGGGGCCTGGCGACGCAACACCAGGGATTGGGGACCCCCAAGCCCCAGTGCCAGATGCATGCTGCCGCCCGCCCCACACATGCTGCTAGGGGCGCCGCCATTCATTCAGGGTGGGAGAACTGGAGGACCCTCCGAACCCCTGCCGACATTCGAAGGCGCACCGAACCAAAAAGCTTGGACCCAGGCTCATGTTCACCACCACCCTCACCTCGCCTCAATTCTCTGCTCGACGCACAGGTGGTGTATCGGGCCTGTGGGGCTCCTTGAGGCTAACCCTAACCATAGGTCGGCCCCCGAGGGGCTCTACCCAAGGGGCCTGGCACCACAACGCTGGGGATGGGGATCATGAGCCCATGTGCCGGACTCACCCTGCTGCCCTTCAGCCACTGGAGCCGCTAGAGGCCCCGCCGGTCCATCAGGGCAGATCGGGCAGGGCCCTCCGAGCCCACACTGACCTTTGAAGGCTCCCTGCACAAAAACGTTGGCTCCCAGGATCCTGCTCACCAGCGCCCTCGCCTCGTCCCGCCCCTCTGCTTGCTTCAGAGCTGGTGGATAGGGCCTGCTGGGCTTCTGGCAGCTAACCAAAACCCTAGGATGGCCCTGTGGGGACATCCCCAGAGGCCTGGCTCTGCAATGCTGGGGATTGGTGACTCAGAGCCCCAGAGCCAGACTCACCCTGCCGCACTGTCCCCACCCTGGCCGCTAGGGGCGCCGCAGGTCATAGAGGGCGAGAGAAGGGCAGGGCTTTCTGAGCCACCAGTGACATTCAAAGGCTCCCCGTGCCAAAACACTGGTGCCCACGCTCCCCCTCCCCAGCGCCCTCACCTCGGCCTGCACCTCCGCTCGCCGCACAGTGTGCGGATTGGGCCTGAAGGTCTCCTTGGGGCTAACCCTAACCCTAGGTCGGCGCCCCAGGGGCTCCTCCCAAAGGTCCTGGTGCCACTACACCGGGGATCTGGGACCCCAAGCCCCAGAGCCAGACTCACCCTCCCACAACGCTGCCTCCCAGGCCGCGAGGGGCGCCGCCGGTCATTCAGGGCGGGAGAATGGACAGAGCCCTGGAGAAACCGGGACATTTGAAGCCTCCAGCGCCAAAATGCAGGGGCCCACAATCCCGCTCCCCAGCGCCTTTAGCTCGGCCCACCCACCTCTCGCCACCCAGCCAGAGGATCAGGCCTGCCATCCTCATGGGGGCTAACTCTAACCCTAAGTCGGCCCAGGAGGAGCCCCTCCCAAGGGGCCTGGCACCGCATCACCGGGGATTGGGGATCCCCGAGCCACAGCGTGGGATTCACCCTGCCACCCCACTGCCAACAGAGCCGCTAGGGGTGTCACTGGTTATTCAGAGCAGGAGAATGGGCAGGGCCCTCCGAGACATGGCACATTCGAAGGCCCAGGGCGCCAAAACGCTGGGGCCCACGCTCCCGCTCTGCATCCCCCTCAACTCAGCCCACACCTCCGCTACTCGCACAGTCGGCGACTCGGGCCTGCCGGCCTCCTGGGCGCTAACCCTAACCCTAGGACGGCCCCTGAGGGTCCCTTCCTAAGGAGCCTTGCGGTGCAACGCCAGGGATTGGCGACCCCCAAGCCCCAGCGCCGGGTGCACCCTGCAATCCCGCCCCACACGGGCCGCTAGGGGCGCCGCCATTCATTCTCGGCGGGAGAACTGGCAGGGGCCTCCAAACCCCCACCCACCTTCAATGGCTCCCAGAACCAACATGCTTGTGCCCAGGCTCATGTTCACCAGCACCCTCACCTCGGCCCAACTCTCCGCTCCACGCACAGGCGGTGTATAGGGCCTGCCGGCCTCCTGGGGGCTAACCCTAACTGTAGGTCGGCCCCTGAGGGGCCCTTCTCAAGTGGCCTGGCGCCCCAACGCCGGGGATGGGGCAACCGAGCCCAAGTGCCAGACTCACCCTGCTGCCCTTCAGCCACCTGAGCCACTAGGGACCCCGCTGGTCATTCAGAGCGGGAGAACGGGCAGGTCCCTCCGAGCCCCCACTGACCTTCGAAAGCCCCCCACGCTAAAACGCTTGGGCTCATGCTTAGGCTCGTCAGCGCCCTCACCTCGGCCCACCCTGCTGCGTGCCGCACAGACGCTGATCGGGTCCACCGGCATCCGGGGGGCTAACCGTAACCCTAGATCGACCCTTGAGGGGCCCCTCCCAAGGGGCCTGGCGCTGCAACACAGGGGATTGGGGACCCTGAGCCTCAGCACCTGACTCACCCTGCCACCCAGCCGCCACCCAGGGGCTTGGGGTGCTGCCGTTCATTCAGGGCGGGAGAACGGGCAGGGCCCTCCGATACACGGTGTCCTTTGAATCCCCCCCGCGCCAAAATGCCTGGGCCCACGCTCCCAAACACCAGCACCCTCACCTAGGTCCGCCACTCCACTCTCCACACAGCTGGCGAATAGGAACTGCCGAGTTCCTAGGGGCTAAACCTAACCCTAAGTTGTCATCCGAGGGGCCCCTCCCAAGGGGCCTGGTGCCGCATCGCTGGGGATTGGAGATACCTGAGCCTCAGGGCCTGACTCACCCTGCCACCCCTCACCACCCGGGCCGCTAGGGGCACCGCCGTTCATGCAGGGTGGGAGAACAGGCAGGGCCCTCGAGACCCCGGCGACCTTTGAAAGCCCCAAGTCAAAACGCTGGTGCCCAGGCTCCTGCTCGCCAGCACCTTTACTTTGGCCCGCCCCTCCTCTCACAGTCTAGCTGGCATATCGGGCCTGCCGGCCTCCTGGGGGCTAACCCTAACCCTAGGTTGGCCCAGAGGGGCCCCTCCCAAGGGGACTTGTGACCAAAGCTGGGGATTGGGGACAGCCGAGCCGCAGCGCTGGACTCACCCTGCCGTCCTGTCGACATCAGGCTCTCTGGGGCATCACTGGTCCTTCAGGGTGGGAGAATGGGCAGGGCCCTCGAGACTCCGGTGAATATTGAAGGCCATCCGCGCCAAAATGCTGGGGCCCACGCTGGAGCTCGCCAGCGCCTTCACCTCAGCCTGCCCCTCCGCCCTCTGCACAGCTGGCAGATCAGGCCTGCCGGCCTCCTGGGGGCTAACTCTAATCCTAGGTTGGCCCCAGAGGGGCCCCTCTGAAGGGGCCTGCCGCCACAACGCCGGGGATTGGGGACCCTCGAGTCGTAATGCCGGACTCACCCTGCTGCCCCGCTGACACCAGTGGTGCTAGGGCGCCACAGATCGTTTTGGGCGGGAGAACGGGCAGGGCCCTCTGAGCCTCGGTGAACTTTGAAGGCCCCAGCACCAAAACGCTGGGGCCCACGCTCCGCTCGCCAGCGGCCTCACCTCGGACCGCGACTCCATTCACCTCAAGATGGTGGATCGAGCCTGATGGCCTCCTGAGGGCTAACTCTAACCCTACCTTGGCCCCAGAGGGGCCCTTCCCAAGGGGCCTCGCACTGCAACGTCGGGTATAGGGAAGCCCGAGCCTCAGCACTGGACTCACCCTGCCGCCCCGCCATCACCCGGGCCGCTAGGGGCGCCGCCGGTCATCCAGGTGAGGGAACGAGCAGGGCCCTCCGAGCCCCCAGTGACTTTCAAAGGCCCCCTGCTCCAAAACTCTTGGGACCACGCTCCCGCTCGCCAGCGCACTCACCTCGGCCCGCCCCACTGCTCGCCACTCAGCAGGTGGATCGGGCCTGCCGGGCTACTGGGGGCTAAACCTAACCCTAGGTTGGCCCCCAAGGGGCCCCTCCCAAGGGGCCTGTCGCCGCAACACCGGGGATTGATGACCCCTAAGCCCCAGCGCTGGACTCACCCTGCTGCCCCGCTGGCACCCAGGCCACTAGGGGCGCCACTGGTCATTCAGGGCGGGAGAATGGGCAGGGCCCTCTGAGTCCTGGTGAACTTCTAAGGGCCCATGTTCCAAAATGCTTGGGCCCATGCTCCCGCTAAGCAGCGCCCTCACTTCGACCCGCCCCTCTGCTCGACGCACAGCCAGCTGATCAGGTCTGCCAGCCTCCTGGGGGCTAACCCTAACCTTAGGTTGGCCCCCAAGGGGAACCTCCCAAGGGGCCTGGCACAGCAACGCCAGGGATTGGGGACCCCCGAGCCCCAGCACCATACTCTCCGTGCCGCCCCGCTGACACCGGGCACGCTGGGGCATTACTGTTCATTCAGGGTGGGAGAACAGGCAGGGCCCTCGAGACCCCAGCGACCTTCCAAGGCCCCCCGTGACAAAATGCTTGGGCCCACGCTCCAGTTCGCCGGCGCCCTCACCTCGGCCTGGCCCTCCGCTACCGCACAGCTGGCAGATAATGTCTACTGGAATCCTGGGTGCTAACAGTAACCCTAGGATGGCCCCAAAGGGGCCCCTCCCAAGGGGCCTTGCGCTGCAATGCATGGCATTGGGGACCCCCAAACCGCAAAGCCAGACTCACACTGCCAAACTGCCACCACCCAGGCGCTAGGGGCGCCGCCGCTCATTCAGGGCGGGAGAACGGACAGGGCCCTCCGAGCCTCTAGCGACTTTCAAAGGCCCCCTGTGCCAAAACGCTAGATACCATACTCCTGCTCGCCAGCGCACTCACCTCATCCCACTCCTCCACTCCCCGCACAACTGGCACATGGGTCCTGCTGGCCTACTGGGTCTAACCCTAACCCTAAACCCTAACCCCTAACCTTAAACCCTAAACCTTAACCCCTAAACCTAACCCTAACTCTAACTTCTAACCCTTACCCTAACCATAACCCTACTCTAAACATAACAATAAACCCTAATCCTTAAACCCTAAACCCTAACATTAACACTAAACCCTAAACCCTAACCCCTAACCCTAATCACGAAACCTTAAACTCTAAACCCTAACCTTAACCACTAACTCCAAACCCCAAACCCTAACCCTAAACCCTAACCCTACCCGGCCCTACCATACCCCTAACCCTACCCCTAAACCATAACCTAACCCTAAACCTAACCCTAATCCTACCCTAACCTGTACCCTAACCCTAAACGTAACCCTAACACATACTCTAATCTGTACCTTAACCCGTACCCTAACCCTAACCCTAACCCGTACCCTAAGCCATACCCAAATCCGTACACCAACACTTACCCTAAACCGTACCCTAACCCGTACCCTAAACTGTACCCTAATGTGTCCCCTAACCCATACCCTAACCCTAACCCGTATCCTAAACCTAACCCATACTCCAACCCTAACCCTAACCCTAAACCCTAACCCTTACCCTAAACCCTAATCTGTACCCTAACTCGTAACCTCTAAACTGTAACCCCTAAACCCAACCCTAACACGTACCCTCTCCTTACCCTAACCCTAACCCTTACCCTCAATCATACCCTAACCGAAACCCATACCCTAACCTTAACCCATACCCTAAACCGTACCCTAACCCCGGGGATTAGTAAACCTGAGCCCCACCATGGGACTCAGCCTGCCACCCCTCAGGAAACCATGCCCCTTGGGGCGCCAGAGAACATCCCGTGCAGGAAAACTGGTAGGGCCCCCCTGAGCCCCCAGCGATCCTCGGCGGCCCCATACACCCCAACCCTGAGGCCCACGCTCATCCCGCCCCACACCTTCCCTTCAGCTTGCCACCGAGCTCGTCGCAGAGCCAGCAGATCAGGCCTGCCGGGTTCCTGGGGCCTAGAACTGACCCTAGGTCAGCTGGGTAGGGCCCCTCCCCTGGGGCCCGGTGCCGCAGCCCCAGGGACTGGGGACACCTGAGCCCCACTGCAGGACAAAGCCTGCCAGCCCGCAGGAAACCGTGCCCCTTGGGAGGCTGTAGAGCATTCAGGGCGGGAGAACCAGGAGGGCCCCCAGAGCCCCCAGCGAACATCGGCAATCCCTAAACCCAACCTTGAAGCCCATGCTCACCCCACCCCACACCCTCACCTCAGCCCATGGCGGAGCTCGCCACATAGTGGGCAGATCTGGCCTGCGGGGTTCCTGGGCGCCAAACCTAACCCTCATTCATCTGTGGAGGGGCCCCTCCCCAGGAGCCTGGAGCCGCAGCTGTGGGCATTTGGGACACCTGAGCCCCACAGCAGCACTCAGTCTGCCACCCCGCAGGAAACCGTGCCCCTTGGGAGGCCATAGAGCATTCAGGGCGGGAGAACCAGGAGGGCCCTCCTGAGCCACCAGTGAACTTCGGCGGCCTCCCGCACCGGAACCCTGAGGCCCATGCTCACCCTCCCCACACCCTCACCTCAGCCCGTGTAGCTCGCCATACAGCCAGCAAATCGGGCCTGCGGGGCTCCTGGGCCTAACCCTAGCCCTAGGTTGGCCGTGGGTATGGGGGCCTCCCCAGGAGCCTTACACCGCAGCCCCGGGGAATTGGGATACCTGTGCCCCACTGCAGGACTCAGCTTGCCACCCGACAGGAAACATTGCCCCTTGGGGCTCTAAGGAGCCTACAGGGCACGAGAACTTGGGGAGGCCCCTGGAGCCCATCCCCATCCTTTGGCAGCCCCCCATGCCCCAACCCTGAGGCCCATGCTCACCCTCCCCCATGGCCTCCTCTCAGCCCTCCACAGAGCTCGCCTAACAGCCTGCAGATTATCCCTGCTGGGCTCCGGGACCCTAACCCTTACCCTAGGTTGGGCAGAGAGGGGCCCCTCCCCAGGGTCCTGGCAACCAACTCCAGGGGATGGGGACACCAAAGCCCCACCGCAGGACTCAGCCTGCAACCCACAGTAAACTGTACCATTTTGGGACACAACAGAGCATTCAGGGCAAGAGATTTGGGGCACCCCCTGAGAGCCCCTTCTGGTGAACCCCGACCTTTGTGGGCCCTTCCAGATGAAACCCCAAGGCTCACACTCACCCGCCCTTGTGCCCTCATCTCACTCGGCATGAGAGTTCTCTGAGCACTGGGCAGTTCAGATCTGCTGTCTCTTGAGGCCTAACCTAACCCTGGGTCTTCTGGTGAGGGTCCCTCCCCGTTTGCCTGCCTCCAAGGCACCAGGCATTGGGCTCACCACAGCACGACTAGAGGACTCAGCCTGCCCCACAGCAGGAAACTGTCCATTTTGGGCTGCAGCAAGAATTCATAGGAAAATAGGAGGGCCCCCTTCAGCCCATCCCAGGCAACCCCCACTTTCAGAGATCTCCCCGGATCCAATTAGTAGCTTCACACTGACCTTTAAACTTGCTCTCCACAGAGATCTTTTGAAATTCTCCACACTTCCAACCGATGGCATCATCCAGCTTCAGTGCCTTACCCAGCTTTAGGTCTTGAGATGGATTAAAATGGGAAGTCACTTCACTGATGACGACGTACTGGTGACCAAAAGATACATGCATAAATGCTTCATATCACTTGGCTTTAGGGAAATGCAAATCTAAACCCCTATAGATGCCATATCACACGAGGCTGAATATCTAAAAATAAGAAGACATGAAACTATACATGTTGGAGAGGATGTGGTGAAACAGGAACCCTCTTACACCCCTGTACGAATGCAGTCCGGTACAGCCACTCTTGAAAATGGTACGGAGTTTCCTCAAGAAGTTATAAATAAAGTTACCCTATGTCCCAGCAATTGCACTACTGGCTATTTACCCCCAAAGAGACAGAGGTAGTGAAGACGGGACACATGCACCCCAGTGTTCATAGCAGCAATAACCATAATAGACAAGCTGTGGAAGAAGTGCAGATGACCATGGATAGATGAATGGATAAAGAAGATGTGGATCATATATATAATGGAATATTACTCAGCCATCAGAAAGGATGAGTACTTACCATCACACCGACCTGGGTGGAGCTGGAGGGTATTATGCTGAGTGGAATAAGCCAATGAAAGAAAGACAATGATCATATGCTTTCACTCCTATGTGGAATATCAGAAACAAGGAAGAAGACCATAGGACAAGGAAGGGAAAATAGAATGGGAAGTCATCAGAGAGGGAGAAAACCCATAATGGACGCTTAACTATCACAAGAAACTGATGATTGTTGGAGGAGAAGTTTGGGGGGGTAACTGGGTGAGTAGCATTAAGGAGGTCACACGATACAATGAGCACTGGGTGTTACACATGACTGAAAATTTATTGAAGACTACGTCTGAAACGAATGATGTACTGTAAGTTGGCTAATTGAATTTAAATTAAAGAACAAAAGACCTCGAATAAACAATCCTACACATTTGTATGGAACCACTAAAGATTCCGAACAGCCAGTGCAATGTGGAAAAGAAAAACAAAGCTGGAGGACTGACAATTTCAGATTTCAGGTTATACTACAAAGCTGCAGTCATCCTAACAAGACAGTACGGCACAAAAATAGACACAGCGACCAAAGGAACAGGATACAAGTTCAGACAGAAACCCACAATTATGTGGTTCGTGAATCTTCCACAAAGCAAGCAACGATATCAAAAGGGAAATGGACAGTCTCTACAACAAATGGTGTTGGGAAAACTAGACAGCTATGCACAAAAGAATGAAATTAGACTGCTTTCTTACACAATACAGACAAACAGAAAACAGTTTCAAGACCTCAATATGAGACCTGAATCCATAAAAATCCTACAGGAGGGAAGACAGTAACTTCTTGACATGGACCATACCAACATTTTTCTAGACTGTGTCCTGAGGCAAAGGAAATGAAAGCAAAAATAAACTATTGGGAATACAGCAAAATAAAAAGTTTCCACATGGCAGAAGAACAATGAAAACGTAAAAATAATAAGACAACTTACTCAAAGGGAGAAGATATTTGCAAAGATCATATGCAATAAAGGGATAGTGTCCAAAACATATACAACTGATACTACTCGACCCCCAAAAAAACAAATACTCCAGTTAAAAAATAGGCAGAAGCCATGGACAGACATTTCTCCAAAGAAGAAATACAAATGGCCAACAGTCCCATGAAAAGATGTTCACCATCACCCATCATCAGGAAAATGTAAATCCAAAGGACAATGAGGTAATACCTCAAACCTGTCAGAATGGCTAACATCAAAAGCACAACAAAGAGCAGGTGTTGGGAGGATGTGGATAAAGGGGAATCCTCGCGAACTGTGGGTGGGAATGCAAACTGTGGTGGCCACCGTGGAAAACAGTACGAAGGTTCCTCAAAAAATTAAATATAGAACTACCCTATGATCCAACAATCACACTACTCGTATTTACCCAAAGAATAGGAAAACAGTAACATAAAAGGATACGTGCACCCCTATGTTTCTTGCACCATTATTTACAATATCACCATATGGAAGCAACCCAAGTGTCTGTAGAAAAATTGACAAATGCGATGATAGGTGTGTGTATTCACACACACACACACACACACACACACACACACACAGACACACACAATGGAGTATTACTCGGCTTGAAAAAGAATGAAACCTTGCTATTTGCAGACACATGGATGGAGCTAGAGAGTATTATCCTAACTAAAATCAGTCAGTCAGAGAAAGAAAATCCCATACGATGTCATTCTAATGGGGAATTTACAAAACAAACAAAATAAGTAACTAAAAGAGAAAAAGGAGACACACCGAAATACAAACTCTTAACAATAGAGAACAAACGGATGGTTACCAGAGAGGAGCTGGATAGAGGGATGAGTGAAATAGATGAAGGGGATTAAGAGGACGCTTTTCTTGATGACCACTGAGTAATATATAGAATTACTAAAGCACTCTCTTGTACACCTGAAATGAATGTAACACTGTATGTTAGCTCTACTGGGATTAAAATAAATTTTAAAAAAGATTTTTCTTTCAGGAACCTCTTTGAAAAAGCTTTTCCTGTGCACTATGCATAAGCCCTACTTGGGAGGATTCACTCTACAGTAATTATTCACTCCATGCCTCAAATTCATATTTCACTGAGTTCTTACCGTGGATTCCAGCCCACGGGAGCCATGGTCCTTTTCTGATAAGGCTCAGCACCTATGCATTCAAGATTGGAAGTAGAGACACATGTCACTTCACATTCCAGAAAGCTATTATTGTTTCTGTTTCAGTGTGAGAGTCACAGACTTTGGGACAGGTTTCAGAGCAGGTTTATTATGGATCCTGGATCTCTACTTCAATGTTCATTGCCTGGATCCATTTGGCTAATAGGTTCCCTGTGGATGGGCTTGCTTCCAAGCACTTACATGGAAGATGCAAAGGTGGGTGGGCTTGGTGCGGGACAGGAAGAAGACCAAAAACAGACAAGGGTCCGACCCCTCCCCTGATCCAGGAACTGCTATGGGAGAGGGTACAGGTGGGAGAATTCATGCGAAACTCCAAGGTCACCAGCTGAACACAGGAGGCACAGGTCAAGGGATCTGGAGATGCAGCGGTTGAAGGCTGCTCTGAGCTACCTCTGGGAGGAAGGGAGGGATGGAATGAGAAGGAGACACTGCCTGCTCCTGGCCCATGCCAGCTGCCCACCGCTCCGACACGCATCAGTCGACACAGCTGACACAGCCTGGGCTCAGGATGGGCTGGCTCGCGTCCCTCAATCCTCAGTGGGACAGCTGTCCCCCAGGGCTCAGAGACATGCTGAGGGAGATGAGAGGGAAAGCTGCCCCACCCTGGTCACCCCCTCTTTGAGCAAACAGCCCTTCAGAACTGCTAAAAAAACCCACTAACTGGGTTGAAAGACTTGCCATGGATGAACTAAAGCATAGAGATATGTAAAATAACATTCATTTTTAAGTTCAGAGCTGTCATCTCAGGAAGTGGGGAGAGCTTCCCTGAAGAAGACTGAGGGGAGGGCAGGCCATGCTGAAAAGGGAGACATGGCTCTCCTGATTGGGGACCTGCAGCCCCCTTCCAGGGCAGGGCATCATCCTCACATCAAAAGAGATCCATGGAAGTGTTCCATCAGGGCCAGATGTTTGTCTCGAGAAGGCTACCCTGGCATTGGACTGCACAGGGCACCAGGGACGAGGGCCAGATGGAGGACGGACAATACCCCGGAGGCCATGGGTAAGAGCAGAGGCACAGGACCTTGAAGATGATGATGAAAAGCAGGAGGTGGCAGCATGGAGCCGTCCCGAAAGTATCATGGGAGCAGCGCCCACAGCTTCACTGAATGGGTGTCTTCTGTGCCAGGTGTGGCTGACGTCGGTGGGCTCCAGACTAGTCCTGACCACAACTCTAGGAAGTGTGCACCACCCCCGTCCTCCTCTCCCCTTGCAGCTGCTAGGAATCACGTTCACAGACAATGGTCAGCTTTCGTGGAAAGCAAGCAGTGGCTCCCGCACACGCTGCACCTCTGGTGTTGGTCCAGTGCGACCCTTGTGCCTGGCAAGACACTGATGTCTACCTGTCTCCATACAAATCCACAGACAGGAGGGTGTCCCTGAATTCCACAGGACCTGATGAGACAGATCCACAGAAACCAACACCCAGTGGATCACTCGGGACCTCACCTATGGTCATGGAGCTCACCATACCCTATTTCTGTCACTTACTACAGAAAGCCTGGTTATGATCCCCCACAATACCATACATCCTGGTTGCTGACCTGGGGTCATGCCATGAACCCACATAGCACCTTTCTTTAAGTGAAGGCTATGCCTACACCTCCTAGAAAATATTTCTAATGAAGTACAAGTCCATCAGGACTATGGTGTGAACGGTAGCACACAGCTTTTATGGTAGTAGTCAGTAATTCTAACAAGGGTTAACCCCACCCCCCGTCTCACAAAACCTTCCTCCATCCCCACTGAACTCATTGTCTGCCCTCAGAAAACGCTCCAGGAAACAAACCTTTCATCTGAATGCTCTTTTCACCTTCTGCTTCAAATCTTGTCCAACCACAATGATATGAAACTAGAAATCAGTCTAAAGAAAAAAATGGGACAGTCAAAAATAGGTGGAGATTTTTGGGGCCTGGGTGGCTCAGTCGTTAAGGATCTGCTTTCAGCTCTGGTCTTGATCCCAGGATCCTGGGATCTAGCCTCATATCACGCTCCTTGCTCAGTGGGAAGCCCACTTTTCCCTCTCCCACCCCCTTGCTTGTGTTCACTCTCTCGCTGTCTCACTCTCTGTCAGATACTTAAATAATCTTAAAAAAATATGTGGAGATTTAACAACATGCTACTGAACAACCAACAGTCAAAGAAGAAATCAAAAAAATTTTAGAAGTACCTTGACACTGATGAAAAAGACAACCTACAAAAACTTATGGGATGCAGCAGAAGTAGCTTTATGGGGGACATTCATAGCAATTCAAGTCTTCATCATTCCATGAGAATGGTCTCCAATAAACAACCTGATTTATGTGGTAAAGAAGTAGAAAAAAAAAAACAACAAACAAAGCCCCAAATTAGTAGAAATAAGGAAATAACAAAAAGGAATGCATAAATAAATCCAATGGATACTAAAAAGACAAAAAAAAAAACAATGAAAATTAGAGCGGCCTTTTTTGGAAAGATAAACAAAACTGACAAACTTAGCTAGACTCACCAAGAAAGACAGAGGACTCGAATACAATCAGGAAAATAAGATAATGGATTCCTGTCTCATATCAAAATCAAAAGAACTCTTCAACCTTGGACACAACAACTTCTTGCAAGCCACGTCTCTAAAGGCAAAGGAAATAAAAGCAAAAATGAACTATTGGCACTTCATCAGGATAAAAAGCTTCTGCTTGGCAAAGCAAATGATCAAAAAACAAAAAGTCAACCTATGGAATCGAAGAAGATATCTGCAAATGATATTACAGATAAAGGGCTGGTTTCCAAGATCTATAAAGAACTCCTCAAACTCGACACCCAAAAAATGGGCAGAAGGCACAAAGAGATACTTCTCCAGAGAAGACATACAAATGGCCAACAGACACATGAAAAAATGCTCCACATCACTTGCCATCAGGCAAATACAAATCAAAACGACAATGAGATAACACCTTACACCAGATAGAATGGTTAAAATTAACCAGGCAGGGGGCACCTGGGTGGCACAGCGGTTAAGCGCCTGACTTCGGCTCAGGGCATGATCCTGGCATTATGGGATCGAGCCCCACATCAGGCTCCTCCGTTATGATGCTGCTTCTTCCTCTCCCACTCCCCCTGCTTGTGTTCCCTCTCTCGCTGGCTGTCTCTATCTCTGTGGAATAAATAAATAAAATCTTGAAAAAAAAATTAACAAGACAGAAATAAAAAAAATGTCAGAGAGGATGTGGAGAAAGAGGAGCCCTCTTACACTACTCGTGAGAATTCAAGCTGGTACAGCCACTTTTGAAAACAATATGGATGTCCCTCACTACGTTAACCACAGAGATATCCTACGACCCACCAATTGCACTACTGGGTATTTACCCCATAGACACAGAGTAATGAAAAGAAGCGGCACCTGTATCCCAATGTTCATAGCTGCAATGTCCATAATAGCCAAACTGTGGAAGGAGCCAAGATGTCCTTCAGCAGATGAATGGACAAAGAAGATGTGGTTCATCTATACAATGGACTATTACTCAGTCGTCAGAAGGATGAATACCCACCACTTGCACAAACGTGCATGGACCAGGAGGGGATTATGCTAAGTGAAATTAAAGCAAGCAGAGAAAGACAATTATCATATGGTTTCACTCCTATGTGGAATGGAAGGAATAGCATGGAGGACATTAGAAGAAGGAAGGGAAAAGTGAAGTGAGGTAATGAGAGGGGAAATGAAACATGAGAGACTACTGACACTGGGAAACAAACTGAAGGTTGCAGAAAGGGAGGGTAGGGGAATGGGTTATCCTGGTGATGGGTATTAAGGAGGGCACGTGTTGGGGCACCTGGGTGGCACAGCGGTTAAGCATCTGCCTTCGGCTCAGGGCGTGATCCCGGCATTAGGGGATCGAACTCCACAACAGGCTCCTCCGCTGTGAGCCTGCTTCTTCCTCTCCCACTCCCCCTGCTTGAGTTCCCTCTCTCGCTGGCTGTCTCTATCTGTCGAATAAATAAATAAATTCTTTTTAAAAAGAAGGAGGGCACATGTCATAATGAGCACTAGGTGTTATATGCAAACAATGAATCATGGAACACTTCATCAAAAACAAATGAAGTACTGTAGGGTGATTAACATCATTTTAAAAAAATAGAAGGATATGAAATTCATACAGGAAAACTGTCACTATTTGCAAATGACATGAAATCCTGAAAGATTACACACACACACACACACACAAAAACTGTTAGAATAAACAAATTCTAGAAAGCTGCAGGATATAAAGTCAATATACAGAGACCTGTTCTCTTTTTTTTTTCATATTTTATTTATTTATTTGAGAGGAAGAGAAAAAGCAAGGGCAGGGGGAGTGTCCGAAAGAGGGAGAAGCAGACCCTCGCTAAACGGGGAGCCCAACACAGGGCTCAATGTCAGAACTCTGAGTTCATGACCTGAGATGAAGGCAGAAGCTTCACCTATGGGGCCACCCAGGTGACCCAACTTCTTGCATTTCTGCATACTGATGACGCACTTTTGCAAAGAGAAATTCAAAAAGCAATGCCATTTATAATTGCATCAAAAAAAAATCTAGGAATAAAAGTAACCAAAAATGAGAAAGACATAGTACACTCAACACAAGGCAGAAAAGAAATGAAAAACATGTGTGTCGAGGGGGGCAGGATGTATGGGTCAAAGATTTGGAAGGCAACACAAACAAATGGAAGCTTACGCCATGCTCCTTAACTGGAAGATTTAATTATGTGAACATGTCCATCGTACCCAAAGCAATCGACAGATATGATGAAATCCCTATCTGAATTCCAGCGGCATTATTCGAGCAAATAGAAAACAGTCCTCAAACTTGTATGGAATCACAAAAGACCCCAATTACCCAAAGCAACCTGGAGAAAGAAAGGTGCAGTCAACACACTCCTGGATTTCAAGCTAGATTACAAAGCTGCTGTCATCAAAACAGGATGGTACTGGCAGAAACACAGACACCAGGTCAGTGGAACAGAACAGAAAGCTCAGAAACTTACCCACACGTAGATGATCCTAACTTACGACACAGCAGCAGAAGATATGCCATGAGGGAAGGACTGTGTCTTCAGTGAGCGGTAACAGGCAAACTGGACACTAAATGCAGAAGAATATAACTGGTCCACTTTCTTACACCACACACAAAATTTTTAATGGATGAATGATTTGAACATAAGACCTGAATCCATAAACCTCCAAGAAGACACAGGTACTAAGTCTCTCGACATTAGTTTTGGCAAAGTGTCTTCAGATCGGACACCAAATGCAAAGGCAACAAAAGCAAAAATAAACAAGTGGAACAACATCAAACTGAAATCTTCCACACGGCAAAAGAAACCAGCAAAAACTTAAAAGGCCACTGACCCAATAAGAAAAAAAATATCTGCGAATCATATGTGTGAGAAGAGGCTAATATCCAAAATACACACAACACTCATACAAATCAAAACAAAAAAATTGTATAAAAAATGTGGGGAATATGTGAATAGATACTTTCTAAAGATGGCACACAGGTGCCAACAGACAGAGAAAGTTGTTAGACATCACTCATCATCATCAGGGAAACATCAGTCAAACCCACAATCGGCTATCCACTCACAACAGTTGGAACAGCATGTCCCAGAGACAGACACCAGTTGGGGTCAAGGGTGTGCAGACGAGGAGACACTGTGCAGTGTTGGTGGGAATGGAAATTGGTGCAGCCACTGTGACAAACGGTATGGAGGTTCCTGAAAAAATAAATGCGACTACCACATGACCCATTAATGGCTCTACTGAGTATTGATTTGGAGAACACAAAAATACTGCCTAAAAAAGACAGATGCACTTCCACGTTCACTGCAGCATTATTCACAAGAACCAGACATGGAAACACAGACCTTGGGGGCCTTATGCCAAGTAACTCAGACACAGAAAGACCAATCTCAGATGCTCTCATGTACATTCCACGTGGAATAAACAATTACTGAATGCATAGATACTGATAGCAGATTGGTAGGTGCCAGATTAGGGGATGGGGTGTTAGAAATGGGTGAAGGTGGTCAAAGTCTCAATGTTTGAGTGAGAAAATCCGACAGTCATGAAATGTTCTGTCCAGTATGGAGACTAAAACTAAACCCGCAGCATGGGGTATAGGTTTCCCTGCTCTTTGAAAGTACAGGTCTTCTGAGAAACCTTGCAGAGCAGAAATGGTGTTCAAGAAGGAATGGCCATTAATTTACACGGCACAATTAGATAGTGTCCTCAGACTCCAAAATTCCTTCTCTTTGGCTTTTCTTAGGCCTCAGGACACAAGTTTCTAATGGAGGCCCAGCATAAATGAAGACAAAGCACAGCAGAGGCTCACAGACACCATTCAAAGTGCTGGTGGCTGGATGCGGAGAGCAGTTCCCAGCGGAAGGAGCAGGTTGGGGTGCACGACGCTTCTGTCGTGCTTCTCCCCAAAACAGATGCTGAACGCGATTCTCACTGTTCACCTTTTTTCATAAGAGGGAAATCCTCTTCAGGTCTCTTCCTCTTACTGAAGCTGGGTAATAACGTAGTTCTTTCAAGAAAGCCCAGTGTCTTACTGTGAACGTTTAAAAAGTGGGGGATACTTGTACTTGAGCATTGCTGAGGGAGGAGATGTGAAAGGTTCTCCCAGACACAAACCTCAGCAGATCCACTGGGAAAGGCACCTTCCTCAGCATGTGGAACACGGACTACCTCCTACCACCCGAGAAACCCTCTCCTTCCCCTCGATCAGGACAACCCACAACAGCTGGGAGTTACCCCAGTTCCTCTGTTCTCCTGCTCCTAATAGCTAACCCATCAGCAAATCCTGTGAGCTCCATCTTCAAAATGGACCCAGAATAGGTCTAACCACTCCATCCAAGGCCACCTGTCTGGACCACAGTGCCTGAGTTCCTGGAAAAGCTTCGTCATTGACCTGCCTTGCCATCTTCAACCCTCTGTCATCTGTTCTCAACACTGTAGCCAGGATGGCCCAGTGAAACAGGGTCTCATGGGGTTATAGCCCTGGAATGGCTTTCTGTCACCTCTCTGAGGTCATGTCCTAAGCTGTCTCCTGTGGCCACAGGGCCATCTTGCTACTCCAGGACATAGCTGGAATTTTCCTGCCCCAGAGCTATGCACATGCTTTCCCTTCTGTTCAGAATGCTCCTGATGTGTTCTCACTCACCTTCGGAGAAGTCTGAATTGGAGTGACAGGGACAGAAGATGAGGCTGTGTGTGTTGGGTGAGGCTGGTGGCCCAGAAGAAGGTTCTCTGCCAGCTCTCCGCCTGTGCCTCACTTGTCCTCAGCCAGGAACTTGCACACAGCCCTCACCTGTCACAACTCTCACCCAGGAGACCCACAGCCACCCCTGGAGCCCACCCTGCCCACACCCTGCTGCAGAATGCATTCAGCTCTCCTCTGGAACCCCTGTCAGCTTTACCCAGTCCTGGAACTCCCCCATCTGAAAAGCTCCCGGATTACCTCTCTGCTTCCAAAATCACACTGGCGCAAGGCTTTCATGAGAAAGCTATAACGCTAACTAATGAAAGGTTCACACCTACTTTCCCCTTCTGTTGCCTTTCTCTCCACCTTCTTTCCTACCTGTGCAAACTGTAACATATCAGTGGAACATGAACATGCTCTGAGACCTGAATCTTTCATTGCAGCTTTCTGAGGACTCCTTATGTGATAAGAAACTAGTGTATCCTACAACAGGGTGATTTACAACTCTCATCTATAGAATAGTACAGCCCAAATCACTACAATTTTACCTCACTCTTCATGAAGCAGAACACTTTTACCTTTCTCCTCTTACTTAAATTCCAGTTAGTTCACATGGCATGGAATATTCGCTTCAGGGGTAGGATTTAGTGATTCCTCACCTGCATACAGAACTCGGTGCTCATCACAAGTGCCCTCCTTAATACCCCTCACCCATTTAACTCTTCCCCCCATGCCCCTGTCCTGCAGCAACACTCAGTTTGTTCTCCAAGGTTGAGTCTATTTCCTTGTTTGCCTCTCTCATCACTCCTCAACTCTGTTCATCTGTTTTCTTTCTGAAGTTCCACAGGCATGAGAGCATAGGATATTTGTCTTTCCTCAATGATTTTGCTTAGCTTAATACACTCTAGGTCCATCCACATCCTTGCAAATGGTAAGTTTTCATTCTTTTTGAATCTGGGTCATATTCCAGTGTATATATATGTATCCCACAGCTGTTTTACCCATTCATCAGTGCATGGACGTTGGGATTCTCTCTATAGTTTGGCTACTGTGGACATTTCTGCTATAAACATCATGGTGCATGTACCCATTTCGAATCCACATTTTTGTATCTTTTGGGTAAATACCTAGGAGAGCAATTGCTGGATCATGGGGTTGTTCAATTTTTAACTTTTTGAGGAACCCCCACACTGTTTCCCAGACTGGCTGCACCACTTTGCATTCCCACCAACAGGATGGGAGAGTTCCCCTTTAAGCAGAACATTATCTGCCAGCAATTTCATAAGAGGAAACAAAACCTCTAGGAGATGCACCTAGGGTCAGACAAGCAGTTGCAGAGTTCACCCCAAGGCTCCTGACGCCAAGCCCCTTGAAGCCACCAGCATGCCACTATCCAAAAGAATTCCCAGACTCTCCTTCTGACTCCACCACCAAAGAAACTACAGAGAGAATATGGCACCTCAAAATATCGAGATAATACATTTAGTAAAACTAGAAAGTCAAGCTCAACTTTTAAACAGGAACAGGCCGCTTTGGAAAATTTTCAATTTTCCCTCCACCCTAATTTTAACTCTTCTGATGAATAAACTAATCAATGATGAAACATCACCTTTGTCAAATGACATCATCCAAGTCTGTATCAGATGAAAAAAGCCACCTAACTCTAGATACTGGCCACTAAACCATATCTTAGGCCCAATTGAATAAACACTGTTAGATGAAGGAACAAATTAGATGATACAAACAGGCACAGAGTGAATCTCACCTTCCCTTTCTAATAAAAGAGGGTTCCTAGGAAACAGATGGTCAAAATACATTTGTAAGCAGTAAATGGACAGAGAAATTGTGATCCCCTGCAACGTTCTACCTCCAGGGAAACTAAGTAATTCCTGCACCAAACCCAGAATGCTGACAGCTACTTCAATTTTACTTTGTGGCTCAACTAGAGAAAAGAGAAAAGCCCAGGAGGTTTTGGGATAATGAGAGGTTTTACCTCCAGCCCTGACATAGATAGGACATTTTGCCAAACATACCTTTGCTTTCTGTGAACACTGGCGTCCTGTGACAAGCTGCCTCGCTGACTCTGATGCTGACGTTCAAAACCTCGGGTTTCTTGGAGCCAGAGCAGAGAATTGCTGTCAGGTGGGGAGAAGAAGGCACCTCTGACCTAAAGCCTGCACACCTGCTTCGGTTTCTGGGCGAAGGGGCAACACATACTTGTTGTTTATCAGTAATTATCTTCATTCTCAATAGACCAATGACCTTGCCTTTTCTGGAAAGCAGACTTACTCTTCTAAAGAAACCCTCAATTCGTCTATTCCCAATGCAACTAGAGTGGGGTCTGGTTTACGCACGCCTCCAGGCCCCCACCTGGAGGATATTCCTGCATGATTCTAATAGCCAATTACCACTACCCAGGGGCACACGGGGCATAATGCTGAAGTTGGGGGATGGCTCTGGGGCTTGATACTGCCACACCTGTGCCTGGGGGACCAGGACACACCCTGCTGAACTCAGGGTACTTCTCAAGATGCATCACCTGCACTGTGTCAGAGAACTGAAAGTGGGGATTGTGTGAGGTCGTTACCCGCACTCTTCCAGGGGAACAGGGGAAACCCTGAAATTCTGCAACCCATCCCACAAAAGCTCAGGTGAGTGGGTGCCCTGGAGTTCCCGCGTATGGGGAATAAGGTCAGTTGAGGACATGGGGCAGAAGAGACTTTAAAGGGAAAAAGAAAACTCACCTGAGTACCCACAATGAACCCTCTCCACGTGCCCTTCCAAAACCTTGCCTCCCACCTGGGGCACACCCTACCCCCAGACCCCCACCCCAGTGCAAGCTGCTCACTCACCAGCAGGGATCTCCACAGGGCAACTCTCTCTCTCTCAGTGCCCCTTCTTCTGCCCCAATTCTGCAACCCACTGCAAATCTGGGACTGCCCACAGAGACATCTCCACCCCCAAGCAGTGAATGGTTGGGGAGGTTGGTGCCTGAGCCCCTTGGATGCTGGGCAACCCGCCCTCAAGCCCCTGGAACCCTGAAAGTGCAGGGGGCCCAAGAGGTGCCTCCTCTACCCAACACCCGGCACAGGAATGGGTGGGGTCGTGGGCCAGGGCACCCACACACACCTGGTCCCTTCTAGGGACCCCTCTAGCTGCAGACCACCCTCAGAGTCCTGCCCCTTCCCTTTCTGCACCAGCCCTCCCTGCTGGGGTGTGCCTGGTTCTGGGCAAGGTCAGTGGCTCTCAGACCCTCCAAGGCTTTGGCTTTAGGAAATGCAATGGTTTCATGCATTTTCAGTATGTACATGTCAGTATGACCTTAATCTTATGGGAGCCAAAGAGGTTCTTTATTTTTTCTTATCTTCATGTTGGCATTTTTGGTTGTTTTCTTCTCAAAGCAGATGTACAACATGTGCTTGGGGCAGAAATAGGGCCCATGCTTTGAGTTTTTGCCCAATCATTTTGAGCCAGTTAAAATGTTAAAGGATAGCTTCCCTGGGAGCCCAGGATCAGGGCCCACAGATGGTATAAGATAAAAATTACTTTCATCATTATAATGACTACTAAATGGAGGAATTTGAGACAAAAGCACCTTTCACAAGAGTACCAAGAAATCAAAATGATGCCCACAGAAGGCTACCTGCTCCATGGTCAGCACAGGTAACAGAAGTGTTCACAGTCTCTGGACTCCTGCCCTTCTCCTGCCCAAATCTCTGAAGCACACAGACCACTTAAAATCAGAATTGTAGAACTGCTAGACACCTTAGAGATGTCTGGCACCATTCCCTTGGACTGCAGAATAAAACACAGTAGCTCGTTGTCACAAACTAATTTCAACATGAAGTGCCCCCTGGATGCACTAAGTTCTTTCTCTGCAAATGTTGACTAATGTAAGTCACAGTCACACCATTTAAACACTAGGATGGCTGGGAAGTCAACGTAGGTAAGGCAATATTTTTGCCAGGTTTATAAGCATTGGCTCACTTTGTAGAAGAGGCTGAGCTGAGTGTTTTTAAATACTATTTCAGGTACAAGAGAGGAGTTAAGATGGTGGAGGAGTAGGGGACTCCTTTTTCCGCAGATCCCCTGAGTCCTGCTGGATAGGTAGCAGGCCAGCCTAAACAACCACGGAATCAGCCTGAGAGGCAGGAAGATATATCTGGATCTCTACAAATGAACATCTCCAGCGCTGCGTATTGAGGTAGGAAGCGGGGAGTCCTGAAACCTGGCACAGATACTGGAAGATAAAAGGAAGGGGGAGGGAGCCACCGCATTTGGGCGCCAGGAAGTAGCAGCCACCTGCACAGGGGAGCTGGCAGATTCACAGAAGGCACCCCTAGAGAGAGGACTGAGACTGGTGAGCCCAGAGAGCACACCACTAGGCATCTCCCAGAACACAGGAATCCCAGTGTGCTCATGGGATCCAGAATGAGAATGAGAGCTCCTGGAGCGCGTGCGGGTCCACTGGAGGCTGGCAGGCCACCTGCACAGGGGAGAGGGCAGATTCATGGTCAGAACCCAGGAAACAGCAGACTGAGACCCTGAACCAGGTGCGCCCACCACCAGGCTTCTCACGGAACTCCGGAATCCCAGTGTGCTCACCGGGAATAGACAGACCCAGAGACCCGAGAGCACGCGGGGCGGCTGGCGGCTGGTGGGCCACCTGCATGGGGCAGCGGGCGAACTCGTGGTTGGCACCCAGGAAACAGCAGACTGAGACCCTGAAGGAGGTGGTATGCCACCAGGCTTCTCAGGAAACTCCGTAATCCTGGTGTGCTCACGGGATCCAGACCGAGACCTGGAGATCTGGGAGCTCCAGGGGGCGGCTGGTGGCTGGTGGCCTTAGAAACACAAAGGACAGAGATGCACCTGCCCTGGAAGTGAGGACAGGGACACCAGGTGTGGGGCACACATCCAGGGACGCTATGGGGTTGAGCAGCACCAACAGTAACGGAGTTAAAGTGGCCAGAACATCCGTGAAGAACATGCCGCAATCCCTCTGTTCTGTGACAATTCAGCCTCTGCTGCTCTGACTCTCAGAAGAGGCACAGCAGACCGCCAGAGAAAGATGCCAGGGAACAAAAGCCTGGAAATACTGGCTCACAGCGTTCCCACACCCATCCCCCCTCGCAGGGGACAGGGCAACTCTACCCAAACAGGGTTGCCTGAGTATGGGTGTGGCAAAATACAAACTCTTAACAATAGAGAACAAACGGATGGATACCAGAGAGGAGGATGATAGAGGGATGAGTCAAATAGATGAAGCGGATTAAGAGGACACTTTTCTTGATGACCACTGAGTAATATATAGAATTACTGAATCACTCTATTGTACACCTGAAACGAATGTAACACTGTAGGTTAGCTCTACTGGAATTAAAATAAATTTTTAAAAAAGATTTTTCTTTCAGAAACCTCTTTGAAAAAGCTTTTCCTGTGCATTGTTCATAAGCCCTACTTGGGAGGATTCACTCTACAATAATTATTCACTCTATGCCTTGAATTCAGATTTCACTGAGTTCTTACTGTGGATCCCAGCCCACGGGAGCCATGGTCCTTTTCAGTCCAGGCTCAGCACCTATGCATTTAAGATTAGAAGTAGAGACACATGTCACTTCACAGTCCAGAAAGCTATTATTGTTTCTGTTACATTGTGAGAGAGTCACAGACTTTGGGACAAGTTTCCGAGCAGGTTTATTATGGATCCTGGATCTCTACTTCAATGTTCTTTGCCTGGATCCATTGGCTAATAGGTTCCCTGTGGATGGGCTTGCTTCCAAGCACATACATGGAAGATGCAAAGGTGGGTGGGCTTGGTGCGGGACAGGAAGAAGATCAAAAGCAGACAAGAGTCCCACCACTCCCCTGATCCAGGAACTGCTACAGGAGAGGGTATGGGAGGTAGAATCAATGCAAAACTCCAAGGTCACCAGCTGAACACAGGAGGCACAGGTCAAGGGATCTGGAGATGCAGGGGTTGAAGGCTGCTCTGAGCTATATCTGTGAGGAAGGGAGGGAAGGAATGAGGAGACACTGCCTGCCCCTGGCCCATGCCGCTGCCCACCACTCTGACACGCATCCCTCTACACAGCTGACACATCCTGGGCTCAGGATGAGCTGGCTCGGGTCCCTCAATCCTCAGTGGCACAGTTGGCCCCAGGGCTCAGAGACATGCTGAGGGAGATGAGAGGGAAAGCTGCCCCACCCAGGTCATCCCCTCCTTGAGCAGACAGCCCTTCAGAACTGCTAAAAAAAAAAAAAACCCACTAACGGGGTTGAAAGACATGCCATGGATGAACTAAGGCATAGAGATATGTAAAATAACATTCATTTTTAAGTTCAGAGCTGTCATCTCAGGAAGTGGGGAGAGCTTCCCTGAAGAAGACTGAGGGGAGGGCAGGCCATGCTGAAAAGGGAGACATGGCTCTCCTGATTGGGGACCTGCAGCCCCCTTCCAGGGCAGGGCTTCATCCTTGCATCACACGAGATCCATGGAAGTGTTCCATCAGGGCCAGATGATTGTCTCGAGAAGGCTATCCTGGCATCGGACTGCACAGGGCAACAGGGACGAGGGCCAGATGGAGGACTGACAATACCCCGGAGGCCATGGGGCAAGAGCAGAGGCACATGACTTTGAAGGTGATGATGAAAAGCAGGAGGTGGCAGCATGGAGCCGGCCCGAAAGTACCATGGGAGCAGTGCCCACAGCTACACTGACTGGGGGCCTTCTGTGCCCAGTGTGGCTGACTTCAGTGGGTTCCAGACTAGTCCTGACCACAACTCTAGGAAGTGTGCACCACCCCCGGCCTCCTCTCCCCTTGCAGCTGCTAGAAATCACAGTCAAAGACCCTGGTCAGCTTTCGTGGAAAGCAAGCAGTGGCTCCTGCACACGCTGCACCTCTGGTGGTGGTCCAGTGTGACCCTTGTGCCTGGCCAAACACTGATGTCTACCTGTCTCCACACAAATCCACAGACAGGAGGGTGTCCCTGAATTCCACAGCACCTGATGAGACAGATCCACAGAACCCAACACCCAGTGGGTCACTCAGGACCTCACCTATGGTCATGGAGCTCACCATAAACTATTTCTGTCACTTCCCACAGAAAGCCTGTTTCTCATCCCCCACAATACCATACATCCTGGTTGCTGACCTGGGGTCATGCCATGAACTCACATGGCACCTTTCTTTAAGAGAAGGCTATGCCTAAACCTCCTAGAAAATGTTCCTAATGAAGTACAAGTCCATCAGGACTACGGTGTGAACAGTAGCACACAGCCTGCATGGTAGTAGTCAGTAATTCTAACAAGGGTTAACCCCACCCCCGTCTCACAAAACCTTCCTCCGTCCCCACAGAACTCATGGTCTGCCCTCAGAAATCCCTCCAGGAAACAAACTTTTAATCTGAATGCTCTTCACCTTCTGCTTCAAATCTTGTCCAACCACAAAGATATGAAACTAGAAATCAGTCTCAAGAAAAAAATGGGACAGTCAAAAATAGGTGGAGATTGGGGAGCCTGGGTGGATCAGTTGTTAAGGATCTGCCTTCAGCTCAGGTCCTCATCCCAGGATCCTGGGATTTAGGTTGGAATCAGGCTCCTTGCTCAGTGGGAAGCCCGCTTCTCTCTCTCTCACCCCCCCTGCTTGCGTTCCCTCTCTCACTGTCTCACTCTCTGTCAGATACTTAAATAATCTCAAAAAATAATGTGGAGAATTAAAAACATGCTACCGAACAACCAACAGTCAAAGAAGAAATCAAAAAAGATTTTAGAAGTACCTTGACACTGATGAAAAAGACAACTTACAAAAACTTATGGGATGCAGCAAAAGTAGCTCTATGGGGGACATTCATAGAAACTCAAGTCTTCATCAATCCATGAGAAGGGTCTCCATTAACAACCTGATTTATGTGGTAAAGAAGTAAAAAATAAAACAACAAAGACCCAATATAGTAGAAATAAGGAAATAACAAAAAGGAATGCATAAATAAATCCAACAGAGACTAAAAAGACCAAAAAAAAAAAAAACAACAAAAACAATGAAATTGAAAGGTGCCTTTTTTGGAAAGATAAATAAAACTGACAAACTTAGCTAGACTCACCAAGAAAGACAGAGGAATCGAATACAATCAGGAAAGAAAGATAATGGATTCCTGTATCATATCCAAATCAAAAGAACTCTTCAACCTTGGACACAACAACTTCTTGCAAGCCATGTCTCTAAAGGCAAAGGAAATAAAAGCAAAAATGAACTATTGGCACTTCATCAAGATAAAAACCTTCTGCACAGGAAAGCAAACGATCAACAAAACACAAAGGCAATCTATGGAAAAGAAGAAGATATCTGCAAATGATATTACAGATAAAGGGCTGGTATCCAAGATCTATAAAGAACTCCTCAAACTCGACACACAAAAAATGGGCAGAAGACACAAAGAGATACTTCTAGAGAAGACATACAAATGGCCAACAGACACATGAAAAAATGCTCCACATCACTTGCCATCAGGCAAATACAAATCAAAACGACAATGAGATACCACCTTACACCAGTTAGAATGGTTAAAATTAACAAGGCAGGGGGCACCTGGGTGGCACAGAGGTTAAGGATCTGCCTTCGGCTAAGGGCGTGATCCTGGCATTATGGGATCGAGCCCCACATCAGGCTCCTCCGCTATGAGCCTGCTTCTTCCTCTCCCACTTCCCCTGCTTGTGTTCCCTCTCTCGCTGGCTGTCTCTATCTCTATCAAATAAATAAATAAAATCTTGAGAAAAAAATTAACAAGACAGGAAATTACAAAAAGTCAGAGATGATGTGGAGAAAGGGGAGCCCTCTTACACTACTCGTGAGAATTCAACTGGTATAACCACTTTTGAACAATATGGATGTTCCGCAAGACATTAAACACAGAGCTATCCTATGACCCAACAATTGCACTACTGGGTATTTACCCCATAGACACAGAGTAATGAAAAGAAGGGGCACCTGTATCTCAATGTTCATAGCAGCAATGTCCATAATAGCCAAACTGTGGAAGGAGCCAAGATGTCCTTCAGCAGATGAATGGACAAAGAAGATGTGGTTCATCTATACAGTGGAATATTACTCAGTCATCAGAAAGGATGAATACCCACCATTTGCACCAATGTGAATTGACCAGGAGGGGATTATGCTAAGTGAAATTAAGGCAAGCACAGAAAGAGAATTATCATAAGGTTTGACTCCTATGTGGAATGGAAGGAATAGCATGGAGGACATTAGAAGAAGGAAGGGAAAAGTGAAGGGGGGGAATGAGAGGGGGAGAGGAACCATGAGAGACTGTTGACACTGGGAAACAAACTGAAGGTTGCAGTAAGGGAGGGGTAGGGGAATGGGTTATCCTGGTGATGGGTATTAAGGAGGGCACGTGTCATAATGAGCACTAGGTGTTATATACAAACAATGAATCATGGAACACTTCATCAAAAACAAATGAAGTACTGTAGGGTGACTAACATCATTTTAAAAAAAGAGAAAGATATGAAATCCATACAGGAAAACTGTCACTATTTGCAAATGACATGAAATCCCGAAAGATTACACACACACACAAAAAAAAAAAACAGTTAGTTTAAACAAATGCAAGAAAGCTGCAGGATATAAAGTCAATATACAGAGACCTGTTGTCTTTATTTTTTCAGATTTTATTTATTTATTTGAGAGGAAGAGAAAAAGCACATGCAGGGGGAGTGTAGGAAAGAGGGAGAAGCAGACCCTCGATAAGCGGGGAGCCCAACATGGGGCTCGATCCAGGACTCTGGGATCATGACCTGAGCTGAAGGCAGACGCTTCACCTATGGGGCCACCCAGATGACCCAAGTTCTTGCATTTCTGTATACTGATGACACACGTTCACAAAGAGAAATTAAAAAAGCAATGCCATTTACAATTGCATCAAAAAAACATCTAGGAATAAAAGTAACCAAAAATGCGAAAGACATAGTACACTCAACACATGGCAGAAAAGAAATGAAAAACATGTGTGTCGAGGGGGGGCAGAATGTATGGGTCAAAGATTTGGAAGGCAACACAAACAAATGGAAGCATACGCCATACTCCTTAACTGGAAGATTTAATTATGTGAACATGTCCATCGTACCCAAAGCAATCGACAGATGTGATGAAATCCCTATCTGAATTCCACTGGCATTATTCGAGCAAATAGAAAACAGTCCTCAAACTTGTATGGAATCACAAAAGACCCCAAATACCCAAAGCAACCTGGAGAAAGAAAGGTGCAGTCAACACACTCCTGGATTTCAAGCTAGATTATAGAGCTGTTGTCATCAAAACAGGATTTTACTGGCATAAACACAGACACCAGTTCAGTGGAACAGAACAGAAAGCTCAGAAACTTACCCACACGTAGATGATCCTAACTTACGACACAGCAGCAGAAGATATGCCATGAGGGAAGGACCGTCTCTTCAGTGAGCGGTAACATGCAAACTGGACAGTAAATGCAGAAGAATATAACTGGTCCACTTTCTTACACCACACACAAAATTTTTAATGGATGAATGATTTGAACATAAGACCTGAATCCATAAACCTCCAAGAAGACACAGGTACTAAGTCTCTCGACATTGGTTTTGGCAAAGAGTCTTCAGATCGGACACCAAATGCAAAGGCAACAAAAGCAAAAATAAACAAGTGGAACAATATCAAACTGAAATCTTCCACACGGCAAAAGAAACCAGCAAAAACTTAAAAGGCCACTGACCCAATAAGAAAAAAATATCTGCGAATCATATGTGTGAGAAGAGGCTAATATCAAAAATACACACAACACTCATACAAATCAAAAGAAACAAAAAAAACTGTATAAAAAAACGTGGGGAATATGTGAATAGATACTTTCCAAAGATGGCACACAGGTGCCAACAGACAGAGAAAGTTGTTAGACATCACTAAAAATCGTCAGGGAAACATCAGTCAAACCCACAATCGGCTATCCCCTCACAACAGTTGGATCACCAATTGTCCAGAGACAGACACCAGTTGGGGTCAAGGGTTTGCAGAGGAGGAGACACTGTGCACTGTTGGTGGGAATGGAAATTGGTGCAGCCACTGTGACAAATGGTATGGAGGTTCCTGAAAAAATAAATGCAACTACCACATGGCACAGTAATGGCTCTACTGAGTATTTATTCGGAGAACACAAAAATACTGCCTCAAAAAGACAGATGCACTCCCACGTTCACTGCAGCATTATTCACAAGAATCAGACCTGGAAACACAGACCTTGGGGACTTATTCCAAGTAACTCAGACAGAGAAAGACCAATCCCAGATGCTCTCATGTACATTCCACGTGGAATAAACAAATACTGAATGCATAGATACTGATAGCAGATTGGTAGGTGCCAGATTCGGGGATGGGGTGGTAGAAATGGGTGAAGGTGGTCAAAGTCTCAATGTTTGAGTGAGAAAATCTGACAGTCATGAAATGTTCTGTCCAGCATGGAGACTAAAACTAACCCCGCAGCATGGGGTATAGGTTTCCCTGCTCTTTGAAAGTGCAGGGCTTCGGAGAAACCTTGCACAGCAGAAATGGTGTCAAGAAGGAATGGCCATTAATTTACACGGAACAATTAGACAGTGTGCTCAGACCCCAAAATTCCTTCTTTTGGCTTTTCTTAGGCCTCAGGACACAAGTACCTAACGGAGGCCCAGCATAAATGAAGATAAAGCACAATAGAGGCTCACAGACACCATTCAAAGTGCTGGTGGCTGGATGCGGAGAGCGGTTCCCAACGGAAGGAGCTTCTCCCCAAAACAGATGATGAACGCGATTCTCACAGTTCACCTTTTTTCATAAGAGGGAAATCCTCTTCAGGTCTCTTCCTCTTACTGAAGATGGGTAATTACGTAGTTATTTCAAGAAAACCAAGTGTCTTACTGTGAACGTTTAAAAAGTGGGGGGTACTTGTACTTGAGCATTGCTGAGGGAGGAGAAGTGAAAGGTTCTCTCAGACACAAACCTCAGCAGATCCACTGGGAAAGGCACCTTCCTCAGCATGCAGAACACGGACTACCTCCTACCACCTGAAAAACCCACTCCTTCCCCTCGATCAGGACAACCCACAACAGCTGGGAGTTACCCCAATTCCTCTGTTCTCCTGCTCCTAATAGCTAACCCATCAGCAAATCCTGTGAGCTCCATCTTCAAAATGGACCCAGAATAGGTCTAACCACTCCATCCAAGGCCACCTGTCTGGACCACAGTGCCTGAGTTCCTGGAAAAGCTTCGTCATTGACCTGCCTTGCCATCTTCAACCCTCTGTCATCTGTTCTCAACACTGTAGCCAGGATGGCCCAGTGAAACAGGGTCTCATGGGGTTATAGCCCTGGAATGGCTTTCTGTCACCATCTGTCACCTCTCTGAGCTCATGTCCTAAGCTGTCTCCTGTGGCCACAGGGCCTTCTTGCTGCTCCTGGACATACCTGGAATTCTCCTGCCCCAGAGCCTTTCCACATGCTTTCCCTTCTGTTTCGAATGCTCTTGATGTGTTCTCACTCACCTTCTGAGAAGTCTGAATTGGAGTGAAAGGGACAGAAGATGAAGCTGTGTGTTGGGTGAGGCTGGTGGCCCAGAAGAAGGTTCTCTGCCAGCTCTCCACCTGTGCCTCACTTGTCCTCAGCCAGGAACTTGCACACAGTCCTCACCTGTTACAACTCTCACCCAGGAGACCCACAGCCACCCCTGGAGCCCACCCCGCCCACACCCTGCTGCAGAATGCATTCAGCTCTCCTCTGGGACCCTTGGCAGCTTTACCCAGATCTGGAACTCCCCCGTCTCCTGCAAATTTCCCGGATTCCCCTCTGCTTCCATAATCACACTGGCGCAAGGTTTTCATGAGAAAGCTATAATGCTAAGTAATGAAAGGTTCACACCTACTTTCCCCTTCTGTTGCCTTTCTCTCCATCTTCTTTCCTACCTGTGCAAACTGTAACAAATCAGTGGAACATGAACATACTCTGACACCTGAATCTTTCATTGCAGCTTTCTGAAGACTCCTTATGTGATAAGCAACTAGTGTATCCTACAACAGGGTGTTTAACAACTCTCATCTATAGAATAGTACAGCCCAAATTACTACGAGTTTACCTCACTCTTCATGAAGCAGAACACTTTTTCCTTTCTTCTCTTACTTAAATTCCAGTTAGTCACATGCCGTGGAACCTTTGCTTCAGGGGTAGGATTTAGCGATTCCTCACCTGCATACAGTACCCGATGCTCATCACAAATGCCCTCCTTAATACCTCTCACCCATTTAACTCTTCCCCCCATGCCCCTGTCCTGCAGTAACACTCAGTTTGTTCTCCAAGGTTGAGTCTATTTCCTTCTTTGCCTCTCTCATCGCCCCTCCACTCTGTTCATCTGTTTTCTTTCCGAAGTTCCACAAGCGTAAGAGCATAGGATATTTGTCTTTCCTCACTGATTTTGCTTACCTTAATACACTCTAGATCCATCCGCATCCTTGCAAATGGTAAGATTTCATTCTTTTTGAAGCTGGGTCATATTCCATTATATATATGTATCCCACATCTGCTTTATCCATTCATCAGTGCATGGATGTTGGGATTCTCTCCATAGTTTGGCTACTGTGGACATTTCTGCTATAAACATCATGGTTCAGGTTCCCCCTTTAAATCTGCATTTTTGTATCCTTTGGGTAAATACCTAGGAGAGCAATTGCTGGATCATGGGGTTGTTCAATGTTTAACTTTTTGAGGAACCCCCACACTGTTTCCCAGACTGGCTGCACCACTTTGCATTGCCACCAACAGGATGGGAGTGTTCCCCTTTAATCAGAACATTATCTGCCGGCAATTTCATAAGAGGAAACAAAACCTCTAGGAGATGCTCCTAGGGTCAGACAAGCAGTTGCAGACTTCACCCAAGGCTCCTGACGCCAAGCCCCTTGAAGCCACCAGCATGCCACTATCCAAAAGAATTCCCAGACTCTCCTTCTGACTCCACCACCAAAGAAACTACAGAGAGAATATGGCACCTCAAAATATCGAGATAATACATTTAGTAAAACTAGAAAGTCAAGCTCAACTTTTAAACAGGAACAGGCCGCTTTGGATAATTTTCAATTTTCCCTCCACCCTAAATTTAACTCTTCTGATGAATAAACTAATCAATGATGAAACATCACCTTTGTCAAATGACATCATCCTAGTCTGTATCAGATGAAAAAAGCCACCTAACTCTAGATGCTGGCCACTCAAACATGTCTTAGGCCCAATTGAATAAACATTGTTAGATGAAGGAACAAATTAGATGTTACAAACAGGCACAGAGTGAATCTCACCTTCCCTTTCTAATAAAAGAGGGTTCCTAGGAAACAGATGGTCAAAATACATTTGTAAGCAATAAATGGACAGAGAAATTGTGATCCCCTGCAATGTTCTACCAGCAGGGAAAATTGTAATTCTTGCACCAAACCCAGAATGCTGACAGTTACTTCAATTTTACTTTGTGGCTCAACTAGAGAAAAGAGAAAAGCCCAGGAGGTTTTGGGATAATGAGAGGTTTTACCTCTAGCCCTGACATAGATAGGACATTTTGCCAAACATACCTGTGCTTTCTCTGAACACTGGCGTCCTGTGACAAGCTGCTTCGCTGACTCCGATACTGACGTTCAAAACCTCGGGTGTCTTGGAGTCAGAGCAGAGAAGTGCTGTCAGCTGTGGAGAAGAAGGCACCTCTGACCTAAAGCCTGCACACCTGCTTCGGTTTCTGGGCAAAGGGGCAACACATACTTCTTGTTTAGCAGTAATTATATTCATTCTCAATAGACCAATGACCTTGCCTTTTCTGGAAAGCAGACTTACTCTTCTAAGGAAACCCTCAGTTTGTCTATTCCCAGTGCAACTAGAGTGGGGTCTGGTTTACACCCACTTCCAGGCCCCCACCTGGAGAATTTTCCTGTATGATTCCAACAGCCAATGACCACTAACCTGGGGGCACACGGGGCATAATGCTGAAGTTGGGTATGGCTCTGGGGCTTGCTACTGCCACACCTGTGCCTGGGGGACCAGGGCACACCCTGCTGAACTCGGGGTACTGCTCAAGATGCATCACCTGCACTGTGTCAGAGAACAGGGGGACACATCACTGAAGGTGGGGACTCTGTGAGGTCCTTACCCACACTTTTCCAGGGAACAGGGGAAACCCTGAAATTCTGCAACCCATCCCACAAAAGCGCAGGTGATTGGGTGCCCTGGAGTTCACGGGTATGGGGAATAAGGCCAGTTGAGGACATGGGGCAGAAGAGACTTTAAAGAGGAAAAGAAAACTCACCTGAGTCCCCACAATGAACCCTCTCCAAGTGCCCTTCGAGAACCCTGCCTCCCACCTGGGTCGCACCCTACCCCCGAACCCCCCCGCCCCTGGTGCATTCTGCTCACTCAGCAGCTGGGACCTCCACAGGGCAACTCTCTCTCTCCCAGTGCCCCTTCTTCCGCCCCAGGTCTGCACCCCACTGCAACTCTGGAACAGCCCACAGAGATGTAGCTCCACCCCCAAGGGGTGATTGGTCAGGGAGGGTGGTGCCCCAGCCCCTGGGATGCCAGGCAACCCGCCCTCAAGCCCCTGGAACCCTGAAAGTGCAGGGAGTCCAAGAGGCGCCTCCTCTACCCAACACCCAGCACAAGCATGGTTGGGGTCCTGGGCCAGGCTCCCCACACACACCTGGCCCCTTCCAGGGACCCCTCTAGCTGCAGACCTCCCTCAGAGTCCTGCCCCTTCCCTTTCTGCACCACCCCTCCCTGCTGGGGTGTGCCTGGTTCTGGGCAATGTCAGTGGTTCTCAGACCCTCCAAGGCTTGGGCTTTAGGAAATGCAATGATTTCATGCATTTTCAGTATGTACATGTCAGTATGACTTTAATCTTATGGGAGCCAAAGAGGTTCTTTATTTTTTCTTATTTTCATGTTGTCATTTTTGGTTATTGTTTTATTCATGAAGCAGATGTACAACATGTACTTGGGGCAGAAATAGGGCTCATGCTTTGAGTTTTTGCCCAATCATTTTGAGCCAGTTAAAATGTTAAAGGATAGCTTCCCTGGGAGCCCAGGATCAGGGCCCACAGATGATATAAGATAAAAATTACTTTCATCATTATAATTACTCCTAAAAAGGAGGAATTTGAGACAAAAGCACCTTTCACAAGAGTACCAAGAAATCAAAATGATGCCCACAGAAGGCTACCTGCTCCATGGTCAGCACAGGTAACAGAAGTGTTCACAGTCTCTGGACTCCTGCCCTTCTCCTGCCCAAATCGCTGAAGCACACAGACCACTTAAATCAGAATTGTAAAACTGCTAGACACCTTAGAGATGTCTGGCACCATTCCCTTGGACTGCAGAAGAAAACACAGTAGCTCGTTGTCACAAACTAATTTCAACATGAAGTGCTCCCTGGATGCACTAAGTTCTTTCTCTGCAAATGTTGACTAATGTAAGTCACAGTCATACCATATAAACACTATGATGGCTGGGAAGTCATCGTAGGTAAGGCAATATTTTAGCCATGTTTATAAGCATTGGCTCACTTTGTAGAAGAGGCTGAGCTGAGTGTTTTTAAATACTATTTCAGACCTGTTTTACAGCACCCTCTGAACATACCAGAGCCTGAATGGACTAAAAAAGATAGTTGGTTTCAGGAACTTTAATACCAGAAAAATATTATACTGTCTGTATCCCTAAGGATCTTTGAGTATCTTACCCAGAGGTCCTCCACTGAGATAATGATCTTAATGATCACCATGGGCAGAGGTGAAAAGGCCCGCTGAATTCGTTCCAGTTGTCCACATGACAAGAAAATCCTGATACTTGATAGGTTTCCAGATCGAGAAGACCAGAGATAAGAGGGAAATAGTACCCTGTATGGAACAACAAGGGATTTGGAGTCAATTTGGGGATCCCACTTAGGTTTCTGACACTAAAATCCTCTGTGACTCATATCATCCGAGTCCCTGTCTAACCACCTGAAAATGTGCCTAAAAATATCTACACCCTAGTTGAGAAGTTTAAGAGGCAGAATGCTACAAAGAGCCAGTATGATGTCTCTCAAGAACAGGTGCTCAGGAAGCCATAATTGCTATTGGGTCTATTTCTTTTCCAGAAGAAAGAACACATGTTGAATCCATATTCCTAATAGATGACTCACCAGATGATTTTCAAACCTGAAGGAAGACCAAGAAGTCGCTCTTGTGTCATATTTCACTCAAAAATCATGTTGTTGGACTGGTGAGGACGATACGATAGCAATGTCATCACTAAGAGTGGGGAGCTTCTAATTTCCATACGGCCATGTTGACCCCCTTAGCTCAGAGCCACCAGAAAGGGCAGCTGGGGAGGGGGCACTGCCATCACTATGAGAGGGGAGCTTCCCATTTCCATATGGCCATGTTGACCCCCTTAGCTCAGGGCCACCAGAAAGGACAGCTGAGGGGGATCACAGGCCAAGCCTGCCAGGTGTGGCTGGGGCAGGCAGAACTCTGACTTAAGGCTCAACTCCTGTCTAGGTTATTATTATGCTCTTCACAAAGAAAGTGCCATTGTGTGTGAGCCCTCATGTATAAAAGGTTCAGAATTTCCAATGAGATTCCTTCTCTGACCTTTAGGATATGTAGCAAAGTTCCATTTAATTTTTAAACATTGAAGGACTTCCTGGTTTTCTTTTCGCTATGACTGTGACACAATTCCCCTGTGGTCTAAGAATAGAATCTAGGTAATTTCAGGGTTTAACATTTGTAGCCTTGATTCGTGGCCCCACCTATCATCTATTTGGGTAAAGAGTCTATGATCACTTGAAAATAACGTATTCTGCACTTATTATGGAATGTTCCCTATATGTCAATTTGGTCACATTTGTTACCAATGTTTTGTCTGCTTTTTCTGTCAGATATTGAGAAAGGCATATGAAAATCTTTAAACAATGCTGCTCTATTCAACGTGGCATCGGAGAATCTACCAGTGTTTTAAGGCAAGAGAAACAAAAAGTATAAGAATTGAGGGGATAATAGTGACTATTCACAGATAACGCGATTGTGTACATAGAAAATTCAAAACAGTCTATAAATACCCTTTTAGAATTAAAAATGCAATTTAAAATAATAATAATAATAATAATAATAATAATAATAATAATAACAAAAGAGGTTTACTAGGAAGCAGATGGTCAAATTACATTTGTAAGCAATAAATGGACAGAGAAATTGGATTGTAGCTTCCCATTGGACAGTTTCTGAAAGAAAACGTAGAACCTGTCAATCTTGGGGTAGGACATAGGGTGCACTAACCATTTAAAAGAATTCAGTGGGACTTCATAAAAATGTGAAATTTGTAAGCAATAAATGGACAGAGAAAATGGATTGTAGCTTCCCATTGGACAGTTTCTGAAAGAAAACGTAGAACCTGTCAATCTTGGGGTAAGACATAGGGTGCACAAACCATTTAAAAGAATTCAGTGGGACTTCATAAAAATGTGACATTTCTCCTTATCTTATGACCATAAGAAAATGAAAAAGTGAACCGCAGGCTGGGAAGTAAAGATTTGCAATACACACACTGACAAAGACTTGTCAATTAAGAATTCCTGCTCATCAACCATAGAAATTCTATTTATAAACGAATACTTCACAAAAGATTGACTGATGGCCAATAAGAACAGGAAAGGGTGCTCTACAGTATTATTTTCAGGCACAGCAAGGCCTTTTCTAAAATGAAAACATACACACAAACCAGTATTCCCTAGATGGATGACGTCCTTATTTCTGAGGACAGCTTGAAGAACAGACTAGCATCAAAGTAAAGTGATGGAATTCCTGACACTCAGAGGATGGACAATTGACCTCAAACTACAGTACAATTTCTAGGCAGCATTCGGTCCTCTGAAGGCAGACAACTACCACACCCCTTCCTACACCACACAGGTTGCTTCCCAACCCCTACCATAAAAGAAGAAGATGAGAAACAGATAGAACTAGTAGGAAATAGCAAAAATCACATGTGGGGATTATCCTGAAACACACTGATCACATAACTAGTGTAAGGAAGTGTAGGGAACTGACAAGAACAGAGACTCAAGAGGTACTTCTTTGGGAAATGCTGTCTGAAATCGTCACACGTTGGTACCAGCTAATGAGGGCTCTGAGCATACCTAGGGTTTGCTCACAAGGGTCTGCAACACCATCGCTGAGGACTGAAACTCTTCAAGACCTCAAAGCTTGCCGGATTGACTATTGGACTAAGAGATTCCCATGTTCTGAAAACAGATACCAACTCATTGAAAGGTTCACCTGGGCTCTCTCGGAGGCCCTACAAGGACCTAAACCATTCACTGAAAATCAATTACACACACACACACACACACACACACACACACACCTGTCATTTCACCAATTACTTAAACATTCAAGGTTCTTCCTACCTTTTCTTTTTCACATTGATATTTATACTCACATGAAATGTCATCATTTCTAATGAACACTGATGGCAAAATAGAGATCCATTGACACAATATTCACAAAATGGAACTTCCCTGCTATAATTTTCAATATAGCATTTTTTAAAGTTCATACATATTTTAGGTTTTTAGTAACTTATACAGGAGAAGATCAGCATTGAAAAACTCTGAATACTGACAATGAGTTTTAAGCCTAGAGAACAAAAATTGTCCAATTTCATAGATAACAAGGAACCAAAGGGAAAGCATGGAAGCCGTAGCCGAATAATTTTACACATGTGCATTCTCTATTATTCTACTACTGTGGGGCGTGTTTTATTACCAGTATACATTCATCAGTTATCTTTCACGTGCACCTGCACAGGTATAATCAATTACTAGAGTAGAATGAAATGTCTGGGAACTACTTGGCGGCATCTATAATGAACAATGAAATTTCGATCTTATATTTGGTGAACTTCCACTGTCTGTCCCTTTAGACAATGGACCCTAAACAGAAGGGGGAATGAACCAGGAGAGACTATGGACTCTGGGAAACAAACTGAGGGCTTCAGAGGGGAGAGGGGTGGGGGATTGGGATGGGCCAGTGATGGGTATTAAGGAAGGTACATATTGCATGGAGCACTGGGTGTTATATGCAAATAATGAATCACGGAACACTACATCAAAATCTAAGGAAATACTGTATAGTGACTAACATATAATAATAAAAAATTGTTACTAGAAAAAAATTAAAGGTAAAAAAAAAAAAACAATACAGCTGTTCTGTTTCAAGAACAATCACAATTGAGAAAAAACTAACTTCCAATCCCTAAAGCAAAACACAGACCAAGTTCCATTTCACTCCCCTTTATTCACATTCTCTGTGGGTTCTAAGCTATTTCCCTACTCCTTTCCTGCTGAGCAGGGACCCTTGGCTCGATTCCAGAACCCTGGGATCATAACCTGAGCCAAAGGCACATGCTTAACTGGCTGAGCCAGCCAGGAGCCCCAGCCATGTTTTTCTTAAGCAAAAGGACACTTTCTCACAAAGCCTTCACATGACTTCACATGGTACCAGAGATCTGCATTTGCCTCTGGAGGTTGCAGGTGAAGGCAATTGCAAACTCTCACAGTGGTTTATCAAATACAATGACCTGCCTGGTGACAGTGAAACTCTTATGAGCCCACGAGAGGGTGCTGTGACACTCAGCTGTGGCTGGGCTGGCACAGAGAACCAAATCCATTTCCCTGCCTGATGTCTGTGAGGAACAGATGCCCCCAATGTGAATGAGACTCTGACACTGAGCTGTCCAGAGATGGCCATCCTCATGGAGGATGAGGATAAAGGACAATGCCTGAGGAGACCTCATCTGTCTTTTATCTTTTCATATTTTTGACAGTGGACAAATCACTGCCTAGGAGTCCCCAACTACCTTAGTCTCATCTGTGAATGACCAAGAGGTTTTACAAAACACTTCAGATTTTGACCTCACAAATGCCCACAACCATTTACCATAGGGATTCAACATTAAGCAAAGATACTGTTCGTTGGAAGAGAGGTCCTGCCAACTGTTGTTTCTCACTTATATGCTCATCTTCCTTACCTCATGGTAACATAACCAGCTTGATTCCTGCTTCCGTCTTCAGGAAGGCTGAGGTGACTTGAAGGGCATTACCCTGACATCGTTCTTTCTTAGCAATAAGATGTGGACATTTCCCTAGTCCTACACACCAAAAGTTGAATCGGAATCAGGATTGAGGAGGCTGATGAGAGTTGAAGGTGTTTTCCTGTACACGGTGGTTTATTACCAATAAGGATGGGTCAGAGTCCTCGAAATTCCAGAACCTTCCATTCATGCTTCCTACTCGTGAATGATGATCTACATTGGTCTTTCCCTGTACAGTGTGGTGACTCAGAGAAAAGTGCTTAGCCCTTTCGTCAGACTTCCACGACCACTTTGGGGCTGGCTTCCATATTCACAAAGGATGATGTTAGGGCTAAGAGGGTTCCTGTACAGGGTTATTTCTTTCAGATAAGTGTATGGCATTTTTGTTACATTGTCAGAGCCACTTAGCGCCGGGCTTGACGGCCTCCTGTGGAAGAACCCTAACCCGAGGTCGGCCCCCGAGGGGCCCCTCCCAAGGAGCCTGGCACCACAATGCTGGGGATTTGGGACCCCCGAGCCCCAGTGCTGGACTCACTCTGCCACCCCGCAAGCACCCAGGGCGCTACGGGCGTTGCCAGTCATTCAAGAAGGGAGAACGGGCAAGGCCCTCCAATCCCCCTGCGACCTTCAAAGGCCCCCCGTGCAAAAACTCTGGATCCCTCGCTCCTGCTCCCCAGCGCCCTAACCTCGGCCCACCCCTCCTCTCGCTGCAGAGCTGGCGGATCGGGCCTGCTGGCTTCCTGGGGGCTAACCCTATGCCTAGGTCGCACCCGAGGGGCCCCTCCCAAGTGGCCTGGCGCCGCATGCCAGGGATTGGGGACCCCCGAGTCCCACCACCGGATGCACCCTGCCGCCCTGCCGCCACATGGGGCACTAGGGGCATCACCAGTCCTTCAGGGCGACAGAACGGGCAGGACCCTCTAAGCCTCCTGCAACCTTCGAAGGCACCCCAAGCCAAAGCCTAAATGCTCTGGCCCACGCCCCCACTCGCCAGCTACCTCACCTCAACCCACACCTCCATTCACCGCACATGGGCGGAACGAGCCTGCCAGCCTCCTGGTGGCTAACCCTAACCCTAGGTCGGCCCCCGAGGGTCCCGTCCCAAGGGACCTGAGGCCACAACGCCGGGTATTAAGGAGCCCCGATCCCCAGCGCCGGAGTCTCCCTGCCACCCCATCACCACCCGGGCCACTAGGGGTGCCGCTGGTCATTCAGGGCGGGAGAATGGGCAGGGCCCTCCGAGCCCCTGGCGAACGTCGAAGGCCCCCGCATCCAAAACACTTGAGACCACGCTCCTGCTCCTCAGTGCCCTCACCTCGGCCCGCCCCTCTGCTCGCCACAGAGCCAGCAGATGAGGCCTGCACTCCTCCAGAACCCTAGGTTGTCCCCTGAGATGCCCCTCCGAAGGGGCCTGGCACCGCAATGCCTGGGATTGGGGACTCCCGAGCCCCAGTGCCGGACTCACCCTCCTGCCCTACCGCCACCTGGGCCGCTAGGGGCGCCGCCATTCATTCAGGGAGGGAGAACGGGCAGGGCCCTCCGAGCGACCGGTGACCTTCGAAGGCCCCCCGCACCAAAACGCTTGGCCCCACGCTCCCGCTGGCCAGCGCCCTTACCTCGGCCCTCCCCTCCGCTCGCCTCACAGCTGGCGGATCGGGCCTGTGGGCCTTCTGGGGGCTAACCCTAAACCTAGGTCGGCCCTAGTGGCCCCTCCCAAGGGGCCTGGTGCCACAACGACGGGGAAAGGGGACTCCCGAGCCCCAGCGCCGGACTCACCATGCCCCCCGCCGCCACCCGGGCCACTAGGGGCACTGCCGGTCATTCAGTGCGGGAGAATGGGCAGGGCCCTCCGAGCCCCCAACGACCTTCGAAGGCCCCCTGCACCAAAGCACTAGGGCCCATGGTCCCGCTTGCCATCGCCCTTACCTCAGCCTGCCCCTCCGCTCGCCGCACAGCTGGCAGATCAGGCATCCTAGCCTCCTGGCGGCTAACCCTACCCTAGGTAGGCCCCCTAGGGGCCCATCCCAAAGGGCCTGGCGCTGCAACGCCGGGGATTGGGGACCCCCGAGCCCCAGCACCAGACTCTCCCTGCCGCCCCGCTGCTAAACGGGCCACGAAGGGCGCCGTCAGTCATTCAGGGCAGGAGAACAGGCAGGGCCCTCCGAGCCCCTGGCAACCTTTGAAGGCCCCTCGCGCCAAAATGCTTGGCCCCACCTTCCCGCTCGCCAGTGCCCTCATCTCATCCCACCCCTCTGCTCCTGCACAGCTGGAGGATTGGGCCTGCAGGCCTCCTGGGGGCTAACCCTAACCCTAGGTCAGACCCGAGGGGCCCCTGCCAAGGGGCCTGGCGCTGCAACGCCGGGGATTGGGGACCAAGCTGCAGTGCCGGAGTCACCCTGCCGCCCCGCTGCCATTCGGGCCGCTAGGGGTGCAGCCGGTCATTCAGGGCGGGAGAACTGGCAGGGCCCTCCTAGCCCCCGGCGACATTCAAAGGCCCCCTGCGCCAAAACGTTTGGGCCCAGCCTCCCGGGCCTGCCGGCCTCCTGGGGGCTGACCCTAACCCTAGGTCAGCCCCCGAGGGGCCCCTTCCAAGGGGCCTGGTGGCACAATGCTGGGGATTGGGAACCCCCGACCCCCAGCACCGGACTCAACCTGTAGCCCCGCCGCCACCAGGGCCGCTGCAGGTGACGCCGGTCATTCAGGGAGGGAGAACAGGCAGGGACCTCCCAGGCCCCTGCGGCCTTCGTAGGCCTCCCATGCCAAAACGCGTGGGCCCACGCTCCCGCTCACCAGCGCCCTCACCTTGGCCCGCCCATCTGCTTTATGCACAGCTGGCGTTTCAGGCCTGCCGGCCTTCTGAGGTCTAACCCTAACCCTAGGTCAGCCCCCGAGTCATTCCTGCCAAGGGGCTTGGCGCTGCAACGCCGGAAATTGGTCACCCCTGAGCCGCAGCGCCAGACTCACATTGCCACCCCACCGCCACCCGGGCCTCTAGGGCCACTGCCGGTCAGTCAGGGCGGGAGAACGGGGAGGGCCCTCCGAGCCACGGCGACCATTAGAGGCCCCCTGCGCCAAAATGCTTGGGCCCATGCTCCTGCTCACCAGCGCCCTCGCCAAGTCCCACCCCTCTGCTCGCTGCACAGCCGGCATACGGGCCTGCCGGATTCCTAGGAGCTAACCCTAACCCTAGGTCGGCCCCGAGGGGCCTCTCCCAAGGGGCCTGGCGCCACAAGCCAGGGATTCTGGACCCGCAAGCCTCAGCGCCGGACTCACACTTCCGCTCCGCCACCACCCGTGCCGCTAGGAGCGCTGTAGGTCATTCAGGCCGGAACAAAGGACAGGGCCCTCTGAGCCACTGGCGACCTTCGAAGGCCCCCTGCGCCACAACGCTTGCGCCCACGCTCCCGCTAGTCAGCGCCCTCACCTCGGCCGGCCCCTCTGCTCCCCACACAGCTGGCAGATCGGGCCTCCCGGCCTCCAGGGGGCTAACCCTAACCCTAGGTCGGCCGCTGAGGGGCCCCTCCCAAGGGGCCTGGGACCGCAACGCCGGGTTGGGGACCCCCGAGCCCCAGCGCCAGACTCACCCTGCTGCCCCTCCACCACCCGGGCTGCTAGGGGTGTCGCTGGTCATTCAGTGTGGGAGAACAGGCAGGGCCCTCCGAGCCCACGGCGACCTTCCAAGGCCCCCCCATCCAAAACGCTTGAGCCCACGCTCCTGATCCTCAGTGCCCTCAACTCGGCCCGTCCCTCCACTTGCTGCAGAGCTGGTGGATGAGGCCTGCCCGCCTCCTGGGGCTACCCATAACCCTAGGTTGGCCCCAGAGGGGCCCCTCCAAAGGGGCCTGGCACCGCAATGCCTGGGATTGGGGACCCCCGAACCCCAGCGCCGGACTCACCGTGTTGCTCCGCCACCACCCAGGCCACTAGGAACACCGTCGGTCATTCAGGGAGGGAGTACGGGCAGATCCCTCCGAGCCCCTGGCGACCTTCAAAGGCCCCCTGTGCCAAAATGCTTTGGCCCATGCTCCCACTCGCCTGCGCCCTCACCTCGTTCCGCCCCTCCGCTCGCTGCACAGCCGGTGGATCAGGACTGCCAGCCTCCTGGGTGTTACCCTAACCTTTGGTGGGCCCCGAGGGGCCCATCCCAGGTTCCTATTGCCTCAACACTGGGGACTGGGGACTCCTGAGCCCCAGCGCCCAGCTGACCCTCCCGCCCTACCGCCACCTGGGCCACTAGGGGCACCGCTGTTCATTCAGGGAGGGAGAATGGCCAGGGCCCTCCAAGCCACCGGCAACCTTCGAAGGCCCCCTGCACCAAAACGCTTGGGCCTACGCTCCCGCTCGCCAGCGCCCTTACCTCGGCCCTCCCTCCGCTCGCCACACAGATGGTGAATCGGGCCTGTGGGCCTTCTGGAGGCTAACCCAAACCCTTGGTCGGCCCGCTAGTGGTCCCTCCCAAGGGGCCTGGCGCCGCAACCATGGGGATTGGGGACTCCTGAGCCCCAGCGCCGGACTCACCATGCTCCCCCGCCGGCAACTGAGCCGCTAGGGGCACCGCCGGACATTCAGTGCGGGAGAACGGGCAGGGCTTCTTGAGCCCCGGCGACCTTCGAAGGCCCCCCGCGCCAAAACTCATGGGCCTACGCTACCGCTCGCCAGCGCCCTCACCTCGGCCCTCCCCTCTGCTCACCGCACAGCCGGTGGATTGGGCCTGCGGCCTCCTGGGGGCTAACCATAACCCTAGGTCAGCCTCCGAGGGGCCCCTGCAAAGGGGCCTGGTGCCGCAACACCGGGGATTGGGAACCCCCCAACCCCAGCGACGGACTCACCCTGTCGCCCTGCCGCCACCCGGGCCCCAGGGGCGCCGCAGGTCATTCAGGGCGGGAAAACGGGCAGGGTCCTCCCATCCCCCGGCGACCTTCGAAGGCTTCCCGCGCCAAAACGCTTCCGCCGAGCTCCCGCTCGCCCGCGCCCTCACCTCGGCCCTCCCCTCCGCTCGCCGCACAGCTGGCACATCGGGCCTGCCGGCCTCCTGGGGGCTAACTGTAACCTTAGGTCGGCCCCCGAGGGGCCACTACCAAGGGTCTGCCCCCGCAACGCCGGGGATTGGGGACCCCCAAGCCCCAGTGCCGGGCTCACCCTGCCGCCCCGCCCCCCCGGGCCGCTAGTAGCGCCGCTGGTCATTCAGGGCAGGAGGACGGGTTGGGCCCTCCGAACCCCCGATGACCTTCGAAGGCCCCCCGTGCCAAAACGCTTGGGTCCACATTCTTGCTCTCAAGCGCCCTCACCTGGGTCCACCCCTCCGCTCGCCTCACAGCCGGCGGATCTGGCCTGCTGGCCCCCTGGGGGCTAACAATAAGCCTTGGTCGGCCCCCTAGAGCCCTTCCAAAGGGGCCTGGCGCCCCAACGCCGAGGATTGGGGACCCCCAAGCCCCACCGCCCAAGTCACCCTAACACCCCTCCTCCACCCGGGCCGCTAGGGGAGCCGCCGGTCATTCAGGGCAGAAGAACATACAGGGCCCTCCAAGCCTCCAGCGACTTTCGAAGGACCCCCGCCCCAAAACGCCTGAGCCCACGCTCCCGCTCGCCAGCGGCCTCACCTCCGCCCGCCTCTCCGCTTGCCGCAGAGCTGGCGGATCGGGCTTCCGGCCTCCTGGGGGCTAAATCTAACCATAGGTCGGTCCCCTAGGGGCCCCAGCAAGGGGCCTAGAGCCGCAACACCGGGGATTGGAGAACCCCGAGCTCCAGCGCTGGACACAACCGGCTGCCCCGCTGCCACATGGGCCACTAGGGGCGCTGCCGGTCATTCAGGGCGGGACAAGGTGCAGGGCCCTCAGAGCCTCTGGCCACATTCGAAGGCCCCCCGCGCCCAAACGCTTGGGCCCACGCTCCTGCTCACAAGCGCCCTCACCTCGGCCTGCCCCTCTGCTCACCACACAGCCGGCGGATCGAGCCTGCCGGCCTCCTCGGAGCTAACCCTAACCCTAGGTGAGTCCCCGAGGGGCCCCTCCCAAGGGGCATGGCGCCAAAACGCCGGGGATTGGGAACCCCTGAGTCCCAGCGCCCGACTCACCCTACCGCCCCTCCTCCACCAGGGCTTTTAGGGGAGCCGCCCGTCATTCAGGGCGGGAGAACGGGCAGGGCCGTCCGAACCCCTGGCGACATTCGAAGGACCCCCGTGCCAAAATGACTGGGCCCACTCTCCAGATTGCCAGCGGCCTCACCTCCGACCACCCCTCCACTCACCGCAGAGCTGGCGGATCGGGCCTGCGGGCCTCCTGGGGGCTAACCCTTACCATATGTCGGCCCCCGAGGGGCCCCTAGCAAGGGGCCTGCAGTCGTAACACCGGGGATTGGGGACCCCTGAGCCCCAGTGCCGGACTCACCCGGCCGCCCCGCTGCCACCTGCACCACTAGGAGCGCCACCGGTCATTCAGTGCGGGAGAACGGGCAGGGTCCTCCGATCCCCCCACGACCTTCGAAGGGCCCCCCGCACCAAAACACTTGACCCACGCTCCCGCTAGCCAGCGCCCTCACCTCGGCCCGCCCCTCCGCTCGCCGCACAGCCGTAGGATCGGGCCTGTCAGCCCCCTGGGTGTAACCCTAACCCTAGGTCTGTCCCCACGGGGCCCCTCCCAAGGGGCCTGGCATCGCAATGCCGGGGATTGGGGACCCCCGAGCACCAGTGCTGGACTCTCCCTGCCACCCCACCACCACCCAGTCCGCTAGGGGCGCCGCCGGTCATTCAGTGCTGGAGAACAGGCAGGGCCCTCTGAGCCCCCGCGACCTTCGTAGGCCCCTCGCGCCAAAATGCTTGGGCCCACGCTCCCACTCGCCAGCGCCCTCTTCTCGGCCCGCCCCTCCACTCGATGAACAGCTAGCGGATCAGGCCTGCCTGTTTCCTGGGGGCTAACACTAACCCTAGGTCAGACCCCAAGGGGCCACTTCCAAAGGCCTGGTGCCACAACGCCGGGGATTGGTGACCCCCAAGCCTCAGCGCCGGAGTCACCCTTCCGCCCCACAGCTACCGGGCCAGTAGGGACGCCACCAGTCATTCAGAGCGGGAGAATGGGCAGGGCCCTCCGAGCCCCTGGCGACCTTTGAGGCCCCCCACGCCAAAACGCTTGGGCGCACGCTCCCGCTAGCAAGCGCCCTCACCTCGGTCCGCCCCCCCTCTCGCCGCACAGACAGCGGATTGGGCCTGCCAGCCTCCTGGGAACTAACCCTAACTCTAGGTCTGCTCACGAGGGGCCCCTCCCAAGGGGCCTGGCGATGCCACGCCGGGGATTGGGGACCCTCAAGCCCCAGCGCATTACTTACCCTGCCGCCCTGCCGCCACCCGGGCTGCTAGGGGCGCCACCGGTTATTTAGGGCGGGAGAACGGGCAGGGCCCTCCGAGCCCCCAGTGACCTTTGAAGGCCCCCCGTGACAAAACGCTTGGGCCTAGGCTCCTGCTCGCCAGCACCCTCTCCTCAGCCCGCCCCTCCGCTCGCCGCACAGCCGGCAGATCGGGACTGAGGGCCTCCTGGGGCTAACCCTAACCCTAGGTCGGCTCCCGAGGGGCCCATCCCAAGGGGCCTGGCACCGCCACGCGGGTGATTGGGGACCCCCGAGCACCAGGGCTGAACTCACCCTGTCGCCCCGCTGCGACCCAGATCGCTAGGGGCACCGTCCTCATTCGGGGCTGGGGAACGGGCAGGGCCCTCTGAGCCCCCGGTGACCTTCGAAGGCCCGACACGCCAAAAGGCTTGGGCTCACGCTCCCGCTCGCCAGCGCCCTCACCTCGCCCCGCCCCTCCGTTCTCTGCACAGCCGGCGGATCGGGCCCCGGCCTCCTTTGGGTTAACCTCAACCCTAGGTCGGCCCCCGAGGGACCCCTCCCAAGGGGCCAGGCGCCGCCACGCCGGGGCATTTGGACCCCTGAGCCCTACTCCAGACTCACCCTGCCGCCCCGCCGCCACCCGGGACGCTAGGGGCGCCACCGGTCATTCAGGGAGGGAGTACGGGCAGGACCCTCCGAGCCCCCGATGACCTTCGAAGGCCCCCCGCACCAAAACGCTTGGGCCTAAGCTCCCGCTCGCCAGCGCCCTCACCTCGGCTCACCCCTCCCCTCACCGCACAGCCGGCCAATCGGGCCTGCCGGCCTCCTTTGGGCTAACGAGAACCCTAGCTCGGCCCCCGAGGGACCCCTCTCAAGGGGCCTGGCAATGCCACGCCGGGTATTGGGGACCCCCGAGCCCGAGCTCCGGACTCACCCTGCCTCCCCGCCGCCACCCTGGCCGCTAGGGAGCCGCCGGGCATTCAGGGCGGGAGAACTTGCTGGGCCCTCCGAGCCCCCGGTGAGCTTCGAAGGCCCCCCATGCCAAAACGCTTGGGCCCACGCTCCCGCTTGCCAGCGCATTAACGTCGGCCCACCCCTCCGCTCGCTGCACAGCCGGCGGATTGGGCCCGCCGGCCTCCTTTGGGCTAACACTCACCATATGTTGGCCCCCGAGGGACCCCTCCCAAGTGCCTGGAGCCACCGCGCCGGGGATCGGGGACCACTGAGCCCCAGCTCCAGACTCATCCTGCCGACACGCCGCCACCCTGGCCGCTAGGGGCGCCACCGTTCATTTAGTGTGTGAGAATGGGCAGGGCCCTCCAAGCCCCCAGCGACAATCCAAGGCCCCCCGTGCCAAAACGCCTGGGCCCACGCTCCATCTCGCCAGAGCCCTCACCTCGGCCCGCCCCTCTGCTCGCCGCACAGCCGGCGGTTCGGGCCTGCCGGCCTCCTTTGGGCTAACCCTAAACCTAGGTCGGCCCAGAGGAGCCCCTCCCAAGGGGCCTGGCGCCGCCACGCTGGGGATTGGGGACACCCGAACCCCACCGCCGGACACACTCTGCCGCTCCTCACCACCCGGCCCGCTAGGGGCGCCGTCCTCATTCAGGGCGTTAGAATGGGCAGGGCCCCCCGGGCCCCTGGCGACCTTCGAAGGTCCCCCGCGACAAAACGCTTGGGGCCATGCTCCCGCTCGCCAGCGCCCTCACCTCGGCTAGCCCCTCCGCATGTGGCAGAGCAGGCGGATCGGGCCTGCCAGCCTCCTGGGGGCTAACCCGAACCCTAGGTCGGCCCCCAAGGGGCCCTTCCCAAGGGGCCTATCGCTGCAATGCCTGGGATTGGTGATCCCCGAGTCCCAGCGCCAGACGCACTGTGCCGCCCCGCCGCCACCCGGGCCGGTAGGAGAGCTGTCGGTCATTCAGGGCAGAACAACGGACAGGGCCCTCGGAGTCCCCAGCGCCGTTTGAAGGCCCTCCGCGCCAAAACCCTTGGGCCCACGCTCCCGCTCGCCAGCACCATCACTTCAGCCCACCCTCCGCTCCCTGCACAACCGGCGGATTGGGCCTGACGGTCCCCTGGGGGCTAAACCTAACCCTAGCTCGATCCCTCGAGGGGCCCCTCCCAAGGGGCCTGGTGCCGCAATGCCCGGGATTCCGGACCCACAAGCCCCAGCGCCAGACTCACCCTCCCGCCCCGCTGCCACCCGGGCCTCTAGGGGCACCGCCGGTCATCCAGGGCGGGAGAACGGGCAGGGTCCTCCGAGCCCCTGGTGACCTTCAAAGGCCCCCACACCAAAACGCTTGGGCCCACGCTCCTGCTCTTCAGCGCCCTCACCTCGGCCTGCCCCTCCGCTCGCCACACAGCTGGCAGATCGGGCCTGCTGGCCTCCTGGGGGCTAACCCTAACCCTAGCTTACCCTCGGAGGGGCTCATCCCAAGGTGCCTGGAGCGGCAATGCCGGGCATTGGAGACCCACGAGCCACAGTGCTGGACTCACCGTGCTGCCCCGCCGCCACACAGGCCGCTAGTGGCACCACCGGTCATTCAGGGCGGGAGAACGGGAAGGGCCCTTGGAGCCCCCGGCCTCTTTCGAAGGCCCCCCGCGCCAGAAAGCTTGCGCCCACTCTCCCGGTAGCCAGTGCCCTCACCTCGGCCCGCCCCTCCGCTCGCCGCACAGCCGGCGGATAGGGCCCGCCAGCCTCCTGGGGGATAACCCTATCCCTTCGTTGGCCCCCGAGAGGCCCCTCCCAACGGGCCTGGCACCGCAACACCTGGGTTTGCGGACCGCTAGCCCCAGCATCCGACTCACCATGCTCCCCCGCCGGCAACTGAGCCGCTAGGGGCACCGCCGGACATTCAGTGCGGGAGAACGGGCAGGGCTTCTTGAGCCCCGGCGACCTTCGAAGGCCCCCCGCGCCAAAACTCATGGGCCTACGCTACCGCTCGCCAGCGCCCTCACCTCGGCCCTCCCCTCTGCTCACCGCACAGCCGGTGGATTGGGCCTGCGGCCTCCTGGGGGCTAACCATAACCCTAGGTCAGCCTCCGAGGGGCCCCTGCAAAGGGGCCTGGTGCCGCAACACCGGGGATTGGGAACCCCCCAACCCCAGCGACGGACTCACCCTGTCGCCCTGCCGCCACCCGGGCCCCAGGGGCGCCGCAGGTCATTCAGGGCGGGAAAACGGGCAGGGTCCTCCGATCCCCCGGCGACCTTCGAAGGCTTACCGCGCCAAAACGCTTCGGCCAAGCTCCCGCTCGCCCGCGCCCTCACCTCGGCCCTCCCCTCCGCTCGCCGCACAGCTGGCACATCGGGCCTGCCGGCCTCCTGGGGGCTAACTGTAACCTTAGGTCGGCCCCCGAGGGGCCACTACCAAGGGTCTGCCCCCGCAACGCCGGGGATTGGGGACCCCCAAGCCCCAGTGCCGGGCTCACCCTGCTGCCCCGCCCCCCCGGGCCGCTAGTAGCGCCGCTGGTCATTCAGGGCAGGAGGACGGGTTGGGCCCTCCGAACCCCCGATGACCTTCGAAGGCCCCCCGTGCCAAAACGCTTGGGTCCACATTCTTGCTCTCAAGCGCCCTCACCTGGGTCCACCCCTCCGCTCGCCTCACAGCCGGCGGATCTGGCCTGCTGGCCCCCTGGGGGCTAACAATAACCCTTGGTCAGCCCCCTAGAGCCCTTCCAAAGGGGCCTGGCGCCCCAACGCCGAGGATTGGGGACCCCCAAGCCCCACCGCCCAAGTCACCCTAACACCCCTCCTCCACCCGGGCCGCTAGGGGAGCCGCCGGTCATTCAGGGCAGAAGAACATACAGGGCCCTCCAAGCCTCCAGCGACTTTCGAAGGACCCCCGCCCCAAAACGCCTGAGCCCACGCTCCCGCTCGCCAGCGGCCTCACCTCCGCCCGCCTCTCCGCTTGCCGCAGAGCTGGCGGATCGGGCTTCCGGCCTCCTGGGGGCTAAATCTAACCATAGGTCGGTCCCCTAGGGGCCCCAGCAAGGGGCCTAGAGCCGCAACACCGGGGATTGGAGAACCCCGAGCTCCAGCGCTGGACACAACCGGCTGCCCCGCTGCCACATGGGCCACTAGGGGCGCTGCCGGTCATTCAGGGCGGGACAAGGTGCAGGGCCCTCAGAGCCTCTGGCCACATTCGAAGGCCCCCCGCGCCCAAACGCTTGGGCCCACGCTCCTGCTCACAAGCGCCCTCACCTCGGCCTGCCCCTCTGCTCACCACACAGCCGGCGGATCGAGCCTGCCGGCCTCCTCGGAGCTAACCCTAACCCTAGGTGAGTCCCCGAGGGGCCCCTCCCAAGGGGCATGGCGCCAAAACGCCGGGGATTGGGAACCCCTGAGTCCCAGCGCCCGACTCACCCTACCGCCCCTCCTCCACCAGGGCTTTTAGGGGAGCCGCCCGTCATTCAGGGCGGGAGAACGGGCAGGGCCGTCCGAACCCCTGGCGACATTCGAAGGACCCCCGTGCCAAAATGACTGGGCCCACTCTCCAGATTGCCAGCGGCCTCACCTCCGACCACCCCTCCACTCACCGCAGAGCTGGCGGATCGGGCCTGCGGGCCTCCTGGGGGCTAACCCTTACCATATGTCGGCCCCCGAGGGGCCCCTAGCAAGGGGCCTGCAGTCGTAACACCGGGGATTGGGGACCCCTGAACCCCAGTGCCGGACTCACCCGGCCGCCCCGCTGCCACCTGCACCACTAGGAGCGCCACCGGTCATTCAGTGCGGGAGAACGGGCAGGGTCCTCCGATCCCCCCACGACCTTCGAAGGGCCCCCCGCACCAAAACACTTGACCCACGCTCCCGCTAGCCAGCGCCCTCACCTCGGCCCGCCCCTCCGCTCGCCGCACAGCCGTAGGATCGGGCCTGTCAGCCCCCTGGGTGTAACCCTAACCCTAGGTCTGTCCCCACGGGGCCCCTCCCAAGGGGCCTGGCATCGCAATGCCGGGGATTGGGGACCCCCGAGCACCAGTGCTGGACTCTCCCTGCCACCCCACCACCACCCAGTCCGCTAGGGGCGCCGCCGGTCATTCAGTGCTGGAGAACAGGCAGGGCCCTCTGAGCCCCCGCGACCTTCGTAGGCCCCTCGCGCCAAAATGCTTGGGCCCACGCTCCCACTCGCCAGCGCCCTCTTCTCGGCCCGCCCCTCCACTCGATGAACAGCTAGCGGATCAGGCCTGCCTGTTTCCTGGGGGCTAACACTAACCCTAGGTCAGACCCCAAGGGGCCACTTCCAAAGGCCTGGTGCCACAACGCCGGGGATTGGTGACCCCCAAGCCTCAGCGCCGGAGTCACCCTTCCGCCCCACAGCTACCGGGCCAGTAGGGACGCCACCAGTCATTCAGAGCGGGAGAATGGGCAGGGCCCTCCGAGCCCCTGGCGACCTTTGAGGCCCCCCACGCCAAAACGCTTGGGCGCACGCTCCCGCTAGCAAGCGCCCTCACCTCGGTCCGCCCCCCCTCTCGCCGCACAGACAGCGGATTGGGCCTGCCAGCCTCCTGGGAACTAACCCTAACTCTAGGTCTGCTCACGAGGGGCGCCTCCCAAGGGGCCTGGGGATGCCACGCCGGGGATTGGGGACCCTCAAGCCCCAGCGCATTACTTACCCTGCCGCCCTGCCGCCACCCGGGCTGCTAGGGGCGCCACCGGTTATTTAGGGCGGGAGAACGGGCAGGGCCCTCCGAGCCCCCAGTGACCTTTGAAGGCCCCCCGTGACAAAACGCTTGGGCCTAGGCTCCTGCTCGCCAGCACCCTCTCCTCAGCCCGCCCCTCCGCTCGCCGCACAGCCGGCAGATCGGGACTGAGGGCCTCCTGGGGCTAACCCTAACCCTAGGTCGGCTCCCGAGGGGCCCATCCCAAGGGGCCTGGCACCGCCACGCGGGTGATTGGGGACCCCCGAGCACCAGGGCTGAACTCACCCTGTCGCCCCGCTGCGACCCAGATCGCTAGGGGCACCGTCCTCATTCGGGGCTGGGGAACGGGCAGGGCCCTCTGAGCCCCCGGTGACCTTCGAAGGCCCAACACGCCAAAAGGCTTGGGCTCACGCTCCCGCTCGCCAGCGCCCTCACCTCGCCCCGCCCCTCCGTTCTCTGCACAGCCGGCGGATCGGGCCCCGGCCTCCTTTGGGTTAACCTCAACCCTAGGTCGGCCCCCGAGGGACCCCTCCCAAGGGGCCAGGCGCCGCCACGCCGGGGCATTTGGACCCCTGAGCCCTACTCCAGACTCACCCTGCCGCCCCGCCGCCACCCGGGACGCTAGGGGCGCCACCGGTCATTCAGGGAGGGAGTACGGGCAGGACCCTCCGAGCCCCCGATGACCTTCGAAGGCCCCCCGCACCAAAACGCTTGGGCCTAAGCTCCCGCTCGCCAGCGCCCTCACCTCGGCTCACCCCTCCCCTCACCGCACAGCCGGCCAATCGGGCCTGCCGGCCTCCTTTGGGCTAACGAGAACCCTAGCTCGGCCCCCGAGGGACCCCTCTCAAGGGGCCTGGCAATGCCACGCCGGGTATTGGGGACCCCCGAGCCCGAGCTCCGGACTCACCCTGCCTCCCCGCCGCCACCCTGGCCGCTAGGGAGCCGCCGGGCATTCAGGGCGGGAGAACTTGCTGGGCCCTCCGAGCCCCCGGTGAGCTTCGAAGGCCCCCCATGCCAAAACGCTTGGGCCCACGCTCCCGCTTGCCAGCGCATTAACGTCGGCCCACCCCTCCGCTCGCTGCACAGCCGGCGGATTGGGCCCGCCGGCCTCCTTTGGGCTAACACTCACCATATGTTGGCCCCCGAGGGACCCCTCCCAAGTGCCTGGAGCCACCGCGCCGGGGATCGGGGACCACTGAGCCCCAGCTCCAGACTCATCCTGCCGACACGCCGCCACCCTGGCCGCTAGGGGCGCCACCGTTCATTTAGTGTGTGAGAATGGGCAGGGCCCTCCAAGCCCCCAGCGACAATCCAAGGCCCCCCGTGCCAAAACGCCTGGGCCCACGCTCCATCTCGCCAGAGCCCTCACCTCGGCCCGCCCCTCTGCTCGCCGCACAGCCGGCGGTTCGGGCCTGCCGGCCTCCTTTGGGCTAACCCTAAACCTAGGTCGGCCCAGAGGAGCCCCTCCCAAGGGGCCTGGCGCCGCCACGCTGGGGATTGGGGACACCCGAACCCCACCGCCGGACACACTCTGCCGCTCCTCACCACCCGGCCCGCTAGGGGCGCCGTCCTCATTCAGGGCGTTAGAATGGGCAGGGCCCCCCGGGCCCCTGGCGACCTTCGAAGGTCCCCCGCGACAAAACGCTTGGGGCCATGCTCCCGCTCGCCAGCGCCCTCACCTCGGCTAGCCCCTCCGCATGTGGCAGAGCAGGCGGATCGGGCCTGCCAGCCTCCTGGGGGCTAACCCGAACCCTAGGTCGGCCCCCAAGGGGCCCTTCCCAAGGGGCCTATCGCTGCAATGCCTGGGATTGGTGATCCCCGAGTCCCAGCGCCAGACGCACTGTGCCGCCCCGCCGCCACCCGGGCCGGTAGGAGAGCTGTCGGTCATTCAGGGCAGAACAACGGACAGGGCCCTCGGAGTCCCCAGCGCCGTTTGAAGGCCCTCCGCGCCAAAACCCTTGGGCCCACGCTCCCGCTCGCCAGCACCATCACTTCAGCCCACCCTCCGCTCCCTGCACAACCGGCGGATTGGGCCTGACGGTCCCCTGGGGGCTAAACCTAACCCTAGCTCGATCCCTCGAGGGGCCCCTCCCAAGGGGCCTGGTGCCGCAATGCCCGGGATTCCGGACCCACAAGCCCCAGCGCCAGACTCACCCTCCCGCCCCGCTGCCACCCGGGCCTCTAGGGGCACCGCCGGTCATCCAGGGCGGGAGAACGGGCAGGGTCCTCCGAGCCCCTGGTGACCTTCAAAGGCCCCCACACCAAAACGCTTGGGCCCACGCTCCTGCTCTTCAGCGCCCTCACCTCGGCCTGCCCCTCCGCTCGCCACACAGCTGGCAGATCGGGCCTGCTGGCCTCCTGGGGGCTAACCCTAACCCTAGCTTACCCTCGGAGGGGCTCATCCCAAGGTGCCTGGAGCGGCAATGCCGGGCATTGGAGACCCACGAGCCACAGTGCTGGACTCACCGTGCTGCCCCGCCGCCACACAGGCCGCTAGTGGCACCACCGGTCATTCAGGGCGGGAGAACGGGAAGGGCCCTTGGAGCCCCCGGCCTCTTTCGAAGGCCCCCCGCGCCAGAAAGCTTGCGCCCACTCTCCCGGTAGCCAGTGCCCTCACCTCGGCCCGCCCCTCCGCTCGCCGCACAGCCGGCGGATAGGGCCCGCCAGCCTCCTGGGGGATAACCCTATCCCTTCGTTGGCCCCCGAGAGGCCCCTCCCAACGGGCCTGGCACCGCAACACCTGGGTTTGCGGACCGCTAGCCCCAGCATCCGACTCACCATGCTCCCCCGCCGGCAACTGAGCCGCTAGGGGCACCGCCGGACATTCAGTGCGGGAGAACGGGCAGGGCTTCTTGAGCCCCGGCGACCTTCGAAGGCCCCCCGCGCCAAAACTCATGGGCCTACGCTACCGCTCGCCAGCGCCCTCACCTCGGCCCTCCCCTCTGCTCACCGCACAGCCGGTGGATTGGGCCTGCGGCCTCCTGGGGGCTAACCATAACCCTAGGTCAGCCTCCGAGGGGCCCCTGCAAAGGGGCCTGGTGCCGCAACACCGGGGATTGGGAACCCCCCAACCCCAGCGACGGACTCACCCTGTCGCCCTGCCGCCACCCGGGCCCCAGGGGCGCCGCAGGTCATTCAGGGCGGGAAAACGGGCAGGGTCCTCCGATCCCCCGGCGACCTTCGAAGGCTTACCGCGCCAAAACGCTTCGGCCAAGCTCCCGCTCGCCCGCGCCCTCACCTCGGCCCTCCCCTCCGCTCGCCGCACAGCTGGCACATCGGGCCTGCCGGCCTCCTGGGGGCTAACTGTAACCTTAGGTCGGCCCCCGAGGGGCCACTACCAAGGGTCTGCCCCCGCAACGCCGGGGATTGGGGACCCCCAAGCCCCAGTGCCGGGCTCACCCTGCTGCCCCGCCCCCCCGGGCCGCTAGTAGCGCCGCTGGTCATTCAGGGCAGGAGGACGGGTTGGGCCCTCCGAACCCCCGATGACCTTCGAAGGCCCCCCGTGCCAAAACGCTTGGGTCCACATTCTTGCTCTCAAGCGCCCTCACCTGGGTCCACCCCTCCGCTCGCCTCACAGCCGGCGGATCTGGCCTGCTGGCCCCCTGGGGGCTAACAATAACCCTTGGTCAGCCCCCTAGAGCCCTTCCAAAGGGGCCTGGCGCCCCAACGCCGAGGATTGGGGACCCCCAAGCCCCACCGCCCAAGTCACCCTAACACCCCTCCTCCACCCGGGCCGCTAGGGGAGCCGCCGGTCATTCAGGGCAGAAGAACATACAGGGCCCTCCAAGCCTCCAGCGACTTTCGAAGGACCCCCGCCCCAAAACGCCTGAGCCCACGCTCCCGCTCGCCAGCGGCCTCACCTCCGCCCGCCTCTCCGCTTGCCGCAGAGCTGGCGGATCGGGCTTCCGGCCTCCTGGGGGCTAAATCTAACCATAGGTCGGTCCCCTAGGGGCCCCAGCAAGGGGCCTAGAGCCGCAACACCGGGGATTGGAGAACCCCGAGCTCCAGCGCTGGACACAACCGGCTGCCCCGCTGCCACATGGGCCACTAGGGGCGCTGCCGGTCATTCAGGGCGGGACAAGGTGCAGGGCCCTCAGAGCCTCTGGCCACATTCGAAGGCCCCCCGCGCCCAAACGCTTGGGCCCACGCTCCTGCTCACAAGCGCCCTCACCTCGGCCTGCCCCTCTGCTCACCACACAGCCGGCGGATCGAGCCTGCCGGCCTCCTCGGAGCTAACCCTAACCCTAGGTGAGTCCCCGAGGGGCCCCTCCCAAGGGGCATGGCGCCAAAACGCCGGGGATTGGGAACCCCTGAGTCCCAGCGCCCGACTCACCCTACCGCCCCTCCTCCACCAGGGCTTTTAGGGGAGCCGCCCGTCATTCAGGGCGGGAGAACGGGCAGGGCCGTCCGAACCCCTGGCGACATTCGAAGGACCCCCGTGCCAAAATGACTGGGCCCACTCTCCAGATTGCCAGCGGCCTCACCTCCGACCACCCCTCCACTCACCGCAGAGCTGGCGGATCGGGCCTGCGGGCCTCCTGGGGGCTAACCCTTACCATATGTCGGCCCCCGAGGGGCCCCTAGCAAGGGGCCTGCAGTCGTAACACCGGGGATTGGGGACCCCTGAACCCCAGTGCCGGACTCACCCGGCCGCCCCGCTGCCACCTGCACCACTAGGAGCGCCACCGGTCATTCAGTGCGGGAGAACGGGCAGGGTCCTCCGATCCCCCCACGACCTTCGAAGGGCCCCCCGCACCAAAACACTTGACCCACGCTCCCGCTAGCCAGCGCCCTCACCTCGGCCCGCCCCTCCGCTCGCCGCACAGCCGTAGGATCGGGCCTGTCAGCCCCCTGGGTGTAACCCTAACCCTAGGTCTGTCCCCACGGGGCCCCTCCCAAGGGGCCTGGCATCGCAATGCCGGGGATTGGGGACCCCCGAGCACCAGTGCTGGACTCTCCCTGCCACCCCACCACCACCCAGTCCGCTAGGGGCGCCGCCGGTCATTCAGTGCTGGAGAACAGGCAGGGCCCTCTGAGCCCCCGCGACCTTCGTAGGCCCCTCGCGCCAAAATGCTTGGGCCCACGCTCCCACTCGCCAGCGCCCTCTTCTCGGCCCGCCCCTCCACTCGATGAACAGCTAGCGGATCAGGCCTGCCTGTTTCCTGGGGGCTAACACTAACCCTAGGTCAGACCCCAAGGGGCCACTTCCAAAGGCCTGGTGCCACAACGCCGGGGATTGGTGACCCCCAAGCCTCAGCGCCGGAGTCACCCTTCCGCCCCACAGCTACCGGGCCAGTAGGGACGCCACCAGTCATTCAGAGCGGGAGAATGGGCAGGGCCCTCCGAGCCCCTGGCGACCTTTGAGGCCCCCCACGCCAAAACGCTTGGGCGCACGCTCCCGCTAGCAAGCGCCCTCACCTCGGTCCGCCCCCCCTCTCGCCGCACAGACAGCGGATTGGGCCTGCCAGCCTCCTGGGAACTAACCCTAACTCTAGGTCTGCTCACGAGGGGCGCCTCCCAAGGGGCCTGGGGATGCCACGCCGGGGATTGGGGACCCTCAAGCCCCAGCGCATTACTTACCCTGCCGCCCTGCCGCCACCCGGGCTGCTAGGGGCGCCACCGGTTATTTAGGGCGGGAGAACGGGCAGGGCCCTCCGAGCCCCCAGTGACCTTTGAAGGCCCCCCGTGACAAAACGCTTGGGCCTAGGCTCCTGCTCGCCAGCACCCTCTCCTCAGCCCGCCCCTCCGCTCGCCGCACAGCCGGCAGATCGGGACTGAGGGCCTCCTGGGGCTAACCCTAACCCTAGGTCGGCTCCCGAGGGGCCCATCCCAAGGGGCCTGGCACCGCCACGCGGGTGATTGGGGACCCCCGAGCACCAGGGCTGAACTCACCCTGTCGCCCCGCTGCGACCCAGATCGCTAGGGGCACCGTCCTCATTCGGGGCTGGGGAACGGGCAGGGCCCTCTGAGCCCCCGGTGACCTTCGAAGGCCCGACACGCCAAAAGGCTTGGGCTCACGCTCCCGCTCGCCAGCGCCCTCACCTCGCCCCGCCCCTCCGTTCTCTGCACAGCCGGCGGATCGGGCCCCGGCCTCCTTTGGGTTAACCTCAACCCTAGGTCGGCCCCCGAGGGACCCCTCCCAAGGGGCCAGGCGCCGCCACGCCGGGGCATTTGGACCCCTGAGCCCTACTCCAGACTCACCCTGCCGCCCCGCCGCCACCCGGGACGCTAGGGGCGCCACCGGTCATTCAGGGAGGGAGTACGGGCAGGACCCTCCGAGCCCCCGATGACCTTCGAAGGCCCCCCGCACCAAAAGGCTTGGGCCTAAGCTCCCGCTCGCCAGCGCCCTCACCTCGGCTCACCCCTCCCCTCACCGCACAGCCGGCCAATCGGGCCTGCCGGCCTCCTTTGGGCTAACGAGAACCCTAGCTCGGCCCCCGAGGGACCCCTCTCAAGGGGCCTGGCAATGCCACGCCGGGTATTGGGGACCCCCGAGCCCGAGCTCCGGACTCACCCTGCCTCCCCGCCGCCACCCTGGCCGCTAGGGAGCCGCCGGGCATTCAGGGCGGGAGAACTTGCTGGGCCCTCCGAGCCCCCGGTGAGCTTCGAAGGCCCCCCATGCCAAAACGCTTGGGCCCACGCTCCCGCTTGCCAGCGCATTAACGTCGGCCCACCCCTCCGCTCGCTGCACAGCCGGCGGATTGGGCCCGCCGGCCTCCTTTGGGCTAACACTCACCATATGTTGGCCCCCGAGGGACCCCTCCCAAGTGCCTGGAGCCACCGCGCCGGGGATCGGGGACCACTGAGCCCCAGCTCCAGACTCATCCTGCCGACACGCCGCCACCCTGGCCGCTAGGGGCGCCACCGTTCATTTAGTGTGTGAGAATGGGCAGGGCCCTCCAAGCCCCCAGCGACAATCCAAGGCCCCCCGTGCCAAAACGCCTGGGCCCACGCTCCATCTCGCCAGAGCCCTCACCTCGGCCCGCCCCTCTGCTCGCCGCACAGCCGGCGGTTCGGGCCTGCCGGCCTCCTTTGGGCTAACCCTAAACCTAGGTCGGCCCAGAGGAGCCCCTCCCAAGGGGCCTGGCGCCGCCACGCTGGGGATTGGGGACACCCGAACCCCACCGCCGGACACACTCTGCCGCTCCTCACCACCCGGCCCGCTAGGGGCGCCGTCCTCATTCAGGGCGTTAGAATGGGCAGGGCCCCCCGGGCCCCTGGCGACCTTCGAAGGTCCCCCGCGACAAAACGCTTGGGGCCATGCTCCCGCTCGCCAGCGCCCTCACCTCGGCTAGCCCCTCCGCATGTGGCAGAGCAGGCGGATCGGGCCTGCCAGCCTCCTGGGGGCTAACCCGAACCCTAGGTCGGCCCCCAAGGGGCCCTTCCCAAGGGGCCTATCGCTGCAATGCCTGGGATTGGTGATCCCCGAGTCCCAGCGCCAGACGCACTGTGCCGCCCCGCCGCCACCCGGGCCGGTAGGAGAGCTGTCGGTCATTCAGGGCAGAACAACGGACAGGGCCCTCGGAGTCCCCAGCGCCGTTTGAAGGCCCTCCGCGCCAAAACCCTTGGGCCCACGCTCCCGCTCGCCAGCACCATCACTTCAGCCCACCCTCCGCTCCCTGCACAACCGGCGGATTGGGCCTGACGGTCCCCTGGGGGCTAAACCTAACCCTAGCTCGATCCCTCGAGGGGCCCCTCCCAAGGGGCCTGGTGCCGCAATGCCCGGGATTCCGGACCCACAAGCCCCAGCGCCAGACTCACCCTCCCGCCCCGCTGCCACCCGGGCCTCTAGGGGCACCGCCGGTCATCCAGGGCGGGAGAACGGGCAGGGTCCTCCGAGCCCCTGGTGACCTTCAAAGGCCCCCACACCAAAACGCTTGGGCCCACGCTCCTGCTCTTCAGCGCCCTCACCTCGGCCTGCCCCTCCGCTCGCCACACAGCTGGCAGATCGGGCCTGCTGGCCTCCTGGGGGCTAACCCTAACCCTAGCTTACCCTCGGAGGGGCTCATCCCAAGGTGCCTGGAGCGGCAATGCCGGGCATTGGAGACCCACGAGCCACAGTGCTGGACTCACCGTGCTGCCCCGCCGCCACACAGGCCGCTAGTGGCACCACCGGTCATTCAGGGCGGGAGAACGGGAAGGGCCCTTGGAGCCCCCGGCCTCTTTCGAAGGCCCCCCGCGCCAGAAAGCTTGCGCCCACTCTCCCGGTAGCCAGTGCCCTCACCTCGGCCCGCCCCTCCGCTCGCCGCACAGCCGGCGGATAGGGCCCGCCAGCCTCCTGGGGGATAACCCTATCCCTTCGTTGGCCCCCGAGAGGCCCCTCCCAACGGGCCTGGCACCGCAACACCTGGGTTTGCGGACCGCTAGCCCCAGCATCCGACTCACCATGCTCCCCCGCCGGCAACTGAGCCGCTAGGGGCACCGCCGGACATTCAGTGCGGGAGAACGGGCAGGGCTTCTTGAGCCCCGGCGACCTTCGAAGGCCCCCCGCGCCAAAACTCATGGGCCTACGCTACCGCTCGCCAGCGCCCTCACCTCGGCCCTCCCCTCTGCTCACCGCACAGCCGGTGGATTGGGCCTGCGGCCTCCTGGGGGCTAACCATAACCCTAGGTCAGCCTCCGAGGGGCCCCTGCAAAGGGGCCTGGTGCCGCAACACCGGGGATTGGGAACCCCCCAACCCCAGCGACGGACTCACCCTGTCGCCCTGCCGCCACCCGGGCCCCAGGGGCGCCGCAGGTCATTCAGGGCGGGAAAACGGGCAGGGTCCTCCGATCCCCCGGCGACCTTCGAAGGCTTACCGCGCCAAAACGCTTCGGCCAAGCTCCCGCTCGCCCGCGCCCTCACCTCGGCCCTCCCCTCCGCTCGCCGCACAGCTGGCACATCGGGCCTGCCGGCCTCCTGGGGGCTAACTGTAACCTTAGGTCGGCCCCCGAGGGGCCACTACCAAGGGTCTGCCCCCGCAACGCCGGGGATTGGGGACCCCCAAGCCCCAGTGCCGGGCTCACCCTGCTGCCCCGCCCCCCCGGGCCGCTAGTAGCGCCGCTGGTCATTCAGGGCAGGAGGACGGGTTGGGCCCTCCGAACCCCCGATGACCTTCGAAGGCCCCCCGTGCCAAAACGCTTGGGTCCACATTCTTGCTCTCAAGCGCCCTCACCTGGGTCCACCCCTCCGCTCGCCTCACAGCCGGCGGATCTGGCCTGCTGGCCCCCTGGGGGCTAACAATAACCCTTGGTCAGCCCCCTAGAGCCCTTCCAAAGGGGCCTGGCGCCCCAACGCCGAGGATTGGGGACCCCCAAGCCCCACCGCCCAAGTCACCCTAACACCCCTCCTCCACCCGGGCCGCTAGGGGAGCCGCCGGTCATTCAGGGCAGAAGAACATACAGGGCCCTCCAAGCCTCCAGCGACTTTCGAAGGACCCCCGCCCCAAAACGCCTGAGCCCACGCTCCCGCTCGCCAGCGGCCTCACCTCCGCCCGCCTCTCCGCTTGCCGCAGAGCTGGCGGATCGGGCTTCCGGCCTCCTGGGGGCTAAATCTAACCATAGGTCGGTCCCCTAGGGGCCCCAGCAAGGGGCCTAGAGCCGCAACACCGGGGATTGGAGAACCCCGAGCTCCAGCGCTGGACACAACCGGCTGCCCCGCTGCCACATGGGCCACTAGGGGCGCTGCCGGTCATTCAGGGCGGGACAAGGTGCAGGGCCCTCAGAGCCTCTGGCCACATTCGAAGGCCCCCCGCGCCCAAACGCTTGGGCCCACGCTCCTGCTCACAAGCGCCCTCACCTCGGCCTGCCCCTCTGCTCACCACACAGCCGGCGGATCGAGCCTGCCGGCCTCCTCGGAGCTAACCCTAACCCTAGGTGAGTCCCCGAGGGGCCCCTCCCAAGGGGCATGGCGCCAAAACGCCGGGGATTGGGAACCCCTGAGTCCCAGCGCCCGACTCACCCTACCGCCCCTCCTCCACCAGGGCTTTTAGGGGAGCCGCCCGTCATTCAGGGCGGGAGAACGGGCAGGGCCGTCCGAACCCCTGGCGACATTCGAAGGACCCCCGTGCCAAAATGACTGGGCCCACTCTCCAGATTGCCAGCGGCCTCACCTCCGACCACCCCTCCACTCACCGCAGAGCTGGCGGATCGGGCCTGCGGGCCTCCTGGGGGCTAACCCTTACCATATGTCGGCCCCCGAGGGGCCCCTAGCAAGGGGCCTGCAGTCGTAACACCGGGGATTGGGGACCCCTGAACCCCAGTGCCGGACTCACCCGGCCGCCCCGCTGCCACCTGCACCACTAGGAGCGCCACCGGTCATTCAGTGCGGGAGAACGGGCAGGGTCCTCCGATCCCCCCACGACCTTCGAAGGGCCCCCCGCACCAAAACACTTGACCCACGCTCCCGCTAGCCAGCGCCCTCACCTCGGCCCGCCCCTCCGCTCGCCGCACAGCCGTAGGATCGGGCCTGTCAGCCCCCTGGGTGTAACCCTAACCCTAGGTCTGTCCCCACGGGGCCCCTCCCAAGGGGCCTGGCATCGCAATGCCGGGGATTGGGGACCCCCGAGCACCAGTGCTGGACTCTCCCTGCCACCCCACCACCACCCAGTCCGCTAGGGGCGCCGCCGGTCATTCAGTGCTGGAGAACAGGCAGGGCCCTCTGAGCCCCCGCGACCTTCGTAGGCCCCTCGCGCCAAAATGCTTGGGCCCACGCTCCCACTCGCCAGCGCCCTCTTCTCGGCCCGCCCCTCCACTCGATGAACAGCTAGCGGATCAGGCCTGCCTGTTTCCTGGGGGCTAACACTAACCCTAGGTCAGACCCCAAGGGGCCACTTCCAAAGGCCTGGTGCCACAACGCCGGGGATTGGTGACCCCCAAGCCTCAGCGCCGGAGTCACCCTTCCGCCCCACAGCTACCGGGCCAGTAGGGACGCCACCAGTCATTCAGAGCGGGAGAATGGGCAGGGCCCTCCGAGCCCCTGGCGACCTTTGAGGCCCCCCACGCCAAAACGCTTGGGCGCACGCTCCCGCTAGCAAGCGCCCTCACCTCGGTCCGCCCCCCCTCTCGCCGCACAGACAGCGGATTGGGCCTGCCAGCCTCCTGGGAACTAACCCTAACTCTAGGTCTGCTCACGAGGGGCGCCTCCCAAGGGGCCTGGGGATGCCACGCCGGGGATTGGGGACCCTCAAGCCCCAGCGCATTACTTACCCTGCCGCCCTGCCGCCACCCGGGCTGCTAGGGGCGCCACCGGTTATTTAGGGCGGGAGAACGGGCAGGGCCCTCCGAGCCCCCAGTGACCTTTGAAGGCCCCCCGTGACAAAACGCTTGGGCCTAGGCTCCTGCTCGCCAGCACCCTCTCCTCAGCCCGCCCCTCCGCTCGCCGCACAGCCGGCAGATCGGGACTGAGGGCCTCCTGGGGCTAACCCTAACCCTAGGTCGGCTCCCGAGGGGCCCATCCCAAGGGGCCTGGCACCGCCACGCGGGTGATTGGGGACCCCCGAGCACCAGGGCTGAACTCACCCTGTCGCCCCGCTGCGACCCAGATCGCTAGGGGCACCGTCCTCATTCGGGGCTGGGGAACGGGCAGGGCCCTCTGAGCCCCCGGTGACCTTCGAAGGCCCGACACGCCAAAAGGCTTGGGCTCACGCTCCCGCTCGCCAGCGCCCTCACCTCGCCCCGCCCCTCCGTTCTCTGCACAGCCGGCGGATCGGGCCCCGGCCTCCTTTGGGTTAACCTCAACCCTAGGTCGGCCCCCGAGGGACCCCTCCCAAGGGGCCAGGCGCCGCCACGCCGGGGCATTTGGACCCCTGAGCCCTACTCCAGACTCACCCTGCCGCCCCGCCGCCACCCGGGACGCTAGGGGCGCCACCGGTCATTCAGGGAGGGAGTACGGGCAGGACCCTCCGAGCCCCCGATGACCTTCGAAGGCCCCCCGCACCAAAAGGCTTGGGCCTAAGCTCCCGCTCGCCAGCGCCCTCACCTCGGCTCACCCCTCCCCTCACCGCACAGCCGGCCAATCGGGCCTGCCGGCCTCCTTTGGGCTAACGAGAACCCTAGCTCGGCCCCCGAGGGACCCCTCTCAAGGGGCCTGGCAATGCCACGCCGGGTATTGGGGACCCCCGAGCCCGAGCTCCGGACTCACCCTGCCTCCCCGCCGCCACCCTGGCCGCTAGGGAGCCGCCGGGCATTCAGGGCGGGAGAACTTGCTGGGCCCTCCGAGCCCCCGGTGAGCTTCGAAGGCCCCCCATGCCAAAACGCTTGGGCCCACGCTCCCGCTTGCCAGCGCATTAACGTCGGCCCACCCCTCCGCTCGCTGCACAGCCGGCGGATTGGGCCCGCCGGCCTCCTTTGGGCTAACACTCACCATATGTTGGCCCCCGAGGGACCCCTCCCAAGTGCCTGGAGCCACCGCGCCGGGGATCGGGGACCACTGAGCCCCAGCTCCAGACTCATCCTGCCGACACGCCGCCACCCTGGCCGCTAGGGGCGCCACCGTTCATTTAGTGTGTGAGAATGGGCAGGGCCCTCCAAGCCCCCAGCGACAATCCAAGGCCCCCCGTGCCAAAACGCCTGGGCCCACGCTCCATCTCGCCAGAGCCCTCACCTCGGCCCGCCCCTCTGCTCGCCGCACAGCCGGCGGTTCGGGCCTGCCGGCCTCCTTTGGGCTAACCCTAAACCTAGGTCGGCCCAGAGGAGCCCCTCCCAAGGGGCCTGGCGCCGCCACGCTGGGGATTGGGGACACCCGAACCCCACCGCCGGACACACTCTGCCGCTCCTCACCACCCGGCCCGCTAGGGGCGCCGTCCTCATTCAGGGCGTTAGAATGGGCAGGGCCCCCCGGGCCCCTGGCGACCTTCGAAGGTCCCCCGCGACAAAACGCTTGGGGCCATGCTCCCGCTCGCCAGCGCCCTCACCTCGGCTAGCCCCTCCGCATGTGGCAGAGCAGGCGGATCGGGCCTGCCAGCCTCCTGGGGGCTAACCCGAACCCTAGGTCGGCCCCCAAGGGGCCCTTCCCAAGGGGCCTATCGCTGCAATGCCTGGGATTGGTGATCCCCGAGTCCCAGCGCCAGACGCACTGTGCCGCCCCGCCGCCACCCGGGCCGGTAGGAGAGCTGTCGGTCATTCAGGGCAGAACAACGGACAGGGCCCTCGGAGTCCCCAGCGCCGTTTGAAGGCCCTCCGCGCCAAAACCCTTGGGCCCACGCTCCCGCTCGCCAGCACCATCACTTCAGCCCACCCTCCGCTCCCTGCACAACCGGCGGATTGGGCCTGACGGTCCCCTGGGGGCTAAACCTAACCCTAGCTCGATCCCTCGAGGGGCCCCTCCCAAGGGGCCTGGTGCCGCAATGCCCGGGATTCCGGACCCACAAGCCCCAGCGCCAGACTCACCCTCCCGCCCCGCTGCCACCCGGCCTCTAGGGGCACCGCCGGTCATCCAGGGCGGGAGAACGGGCAGGGTCCTCCGAGCCCCTGGTGACCTTCAAAGGCCCCCACACCAAAACGCTTGGGCCCACGCTCCTGCTCTTCAGCGCCCTCACCTCGGCCTGCCCCTCCGCTCGCCACACAGCTGGCAGATCGGGGCCTGCTGGCCTCCTGGGGGCTAACCCTAACCCTAGCTTACCCTCGGAGGGGCTCATCCCAAGGTGCCTGGAGCGGCAATGCCGGGCATTGGAGACCCACGAGCCACAGTGCTGGACTCACCGTGCTGCCCCGCCGCCACACAGGCCGCTAGTGGCACCACCGGTCATTCAGGGCGGGAGAACGGGAAGGGCCCTTGGAGCCCCCGGCCTCTTTCGAAGGCCCCCCGCGCCAGAAAGCTTGCGCCCACTCTCCCGGTAGCCAGTGCCCTCACCTCGGCCCGCCCCTCCGCTCGCCGCACAGCCGGCGGATAGGGCCCGCCAGCCTCCTGGGGGATAACCCTATCCCTTCGTTGGCCCCCGAGAGGCCCCTCCCAACGGGCCTGGCACCGCAACACCTGGGTTTGCGGACCGCTAGCCCCCAGCATCCGACTCACCATGCTCCCCCGCCGGCAACTGAGCCGCTAGGGGCAACCCGCCGGACATTCAGTGCGGGAGAACGGGCAGGGCTTCTTGAGCCCCGGCGACCTTCGAAGGCCCCCCGCGCCAAAACTCATGGGCCTACGCTACCGCTCGCCCAGCGCCCTCACCTCGGCCCTCCCCTCTGCTCACCGCACAGGCCGGTGGATTGGGCCTGCGGCCTCCTGGGGGCTAACCATAACCCTAGGTCAGCCTCCGAGGGGCCCCTGCAAAGGGGCCTGGTGCCGCAACACCGGGGATTGGGAAACCCCCCAACCCCAGCGACGGACTCACCCTGTCGCCCTGCGCCACCCGGGCCCCAGGGGCGCCGCAGGTCATTCAGGGCGGGAAAACGGGCAGGGTCCTCCGATCCCCCGGCGACCTTCGAAGGGCTTACCGCGCCAAAACGCTTCGGCCAAGCTCCCGCTCGCCCGCGCCCTCACCCTCGGCCCTCCCCTCCCGCTCGCCGCACAGCTGGCACATCGGGCCTGCCGGCCTCCTGGGGCTAACTGTAACCTTAGGTCGGCCCCCGAGGGGCCACTACCAAGGGTCTGCCCCCGCAACGCCGGGGATTGGGGACCCCAAGCCCCAGTGCCGGGCTCACCCTGCTGCCCCGCCCCCCCGGGCCGCTAGTAGCGCCGCTGGTCATTCAGGGCAGGAGGACGGGTTGGGCCCTCCGAACCCCCCGATGACCTTCGAAG